>NC_045605.1:39178412-39481153 GCF_009762305.2 Zalophus californianus
GTTTTGTTTTTTAAATAGGAAACTCACTGTATTGTCCTCACTGTTTTCTTTTCTTTATTCATGGTAAAATGCTGCCTCCAGGCAGCTTGATCCATAGAACTGTGCTGGGAGCCCACGTGTGGCGAGGACTTGGCCTTTGGAGTAGCAGTCTTGGTCTTTGCATTTCAGCTCTACCACTCCCTTAGCCATTGCACAATCTCACGTACTTTAAATCTGAGATTTAAGATTACCCTTTGGAAAATGGGGACAAGAACTCCTAATTCAGAGTTGTTGGGTGAATTAAATGAGATAAGGTATGTAAATGTTTGGCAGGCAGCCTACAACACAGAACAAGCCAGAGGAAGGTCCTCCCCTTCCGTTCTGACACGTAGTCCTGTAATGGCATCTATATCCTGCACTAGTACATTGACTGTTAGCCCTTTGCATGAATTGAGCTTGTGCGGTTTAATTTTTTTTTTACAATTTTATTTATTTTATTTGAGAGAGAGAGAGCCCAAGAGGAAGGGAGAGGCAGAGGGAGAGGGTGAAGCAGACTCCCTGCCCAGCGGGGAGACCCATGCGGGGAGCCCAACGTGGGGAGCCTCATGCGGGGCTGAGATCATGACCTAAGCTGAAGGCAGACACTTAACTGACTGAGCCACCCAGATGCCCCTGAGCTCATGCTGTGTACTCTTCCATCTCTAGCACCTAGCCTCATGCCTACCTACATCATAAGTACATAACTGCTGAGTGGCTGCTTGCCAAAGCAACAAGTAGCTCTTACTTAAATTATTACTAATTATATGAAGTAATAATGGAAAGCACATGGAATCATCCTTGGCAAAGAGTAATTAGTTATTCAATGTAAATGTGAGTTGCCAACTTTCATTTCTAGTAATAGTCAGTGAGGTTATTTGAGCCAACCCTCCTCCTAGAATTTTTTTTAATGTGGTAAAATACATACATTTACCATCTTATCCATTTTTAAGTATACCGTTCAGTGGTATTAAGTACATTCACACTGTTGTGCAATTATCACCACCATCCATTTCCAGAACTACTTTTTTTTTTAATTTTAAGATTTTCTTTTTTAGAGCAATTTTAGGTTTGCAATAAAATTGAAAGGAAGGTACAGAGATTTCTCATAAACTCCCTGTCTGCACACATGCATAGCCTCTCCCATCATCAGTATCACTAACCAGAAAGGTACATTTTTTTTTACTAAGGATGAACCTACATCAACACATCATAATCATCCAAAGTCTATGGTTTACCTTAGGGTTCATGTTTGTGTTGTATATTCTATGGGTTTGGACAAATGTATAATGACATATTCCATCATTATATCATAGATATTTTCACTACCCTAAAAATCCTCTGTGCTCTGCCCATTTATCTCTCCACTTCCCCACCCCTGGTAACCACTGATCTTTTTACTGTCTCCATAATTTTGCCTTTTCCAGAATATCATGCCGCCGAAATTGTACAGTATATAGCCTTCCCAAATTGGCTTCTTTCACTAAGAAATATGCATTTATGGTTCCTCCTTGTCTTTTTATGGCTTTATAGCTCATTTCTTTTTAGTACCAAATAATATCCCAATGCCTTAACACAGTTTAACCATTCACCTGCTGACAGACATTCCAAGTTTGGCCATTACAAATAAAGCTACTACACACATCCATTGCAGGTTTTTGTGTGGACATGTTCTCAGTTCCTTTGAGTAAATACCAAGGAACATGATTGCTGGATTGCATGTTTAGTTTCACAAGAAACCTCCAAACAATCTTCCAAAGTGGTACGGCCTTCCCACCAGCAATGAATGAGAGTTCCTGTTGCTCCACATCTTTGTCAGCATTTGGTGTTGTCAGTATTCTGGATTTCAGCCATTCTAGTACATGTGTAGTGGTATCTTATCATTTTAATTTGCATTTCCCAGATGACATTATGGAGCATCTCTTCATATGCCTAGTTACCATTTGTATATTGTCTTTGGTGAAGTGTCTCATAAGGCATTTGGCCCATTTTTATTTATTTATTTATTTATTTTTTTGGCCCATTTTTAAATCAGGTTGTTTGTTTTCTTATTGTTGAGTTTTAAGAGTTCTTTGTTTATTTTGTATAACAGTCCTATTTCAGATGTTTTCAAATATTTTTCTCCCTACTGTGGCCTATCCTGTAATTCTCTTGCTATTGTCTTTCAAAGAGCAGAAGTTTTTAATTTTACTTAAGTCTGACTTACCAATTATTTCTTTCATGGATCATATCTTTGGTGTTGTATCTAAAAACTCATCACTACACCTAAGGTCATCTAGGTTTTTTCTTATGTTATCTTCTAAGAGTTTTATAGTTTTTCATTTTACATTTAGGTCTATCTGTGACCCTTCTTGAGTTAATTTTTGTAAAGTGTATAAGGTCTCTCTCTCTCTCGGTTCTTCTTCTTCTTCTCTCTCTCTCTCTCTTTTTCATGTGGATGTCCTGTTGTTTTAACACAATTTGTTGAAGAAGCTATCTTGGCTCTATTGTATTGCTATTGCTCTTTTGTCAAAGATCAGCTGACTAAATTTATGGGGGTCTATTTCTGACCTCTCTGTTTTGTTCTTTTGATTTGTTTGTCTATTCTTTCACCAATACTACTCTGTCTTGATTACTAGATTTATAGTAAATCTTGAAGTCAGGTAGTATAAGTCCTCCAACGTTGTTCTTCTCTTTCAGTATTGTGTTGGCTATTCTGGGTCTTTTGCCTTTCCATATAAACTTTAGAATCAGATTGTCAATATCCATAAACTAATTTGCTGGAATTTTGATTGGGATTTTATAGAATCTGTAGATCAAGTTGGGAAAAGAGCTGACATCATGACAGTATTAAGTCTTCTTATCCATGAACATGGAATATCTTTTCATTTATTTAGTTCTTCTTTGGTTTTTTTCCCTCTAGAGTTTTGTAGTTTTTCTCATATAGGTCTTATATATATTTTGTTAGTTTTATACCTAAGTATTTCATTTTGGGGGTGCTAGTGTTTAAATGGTATCATGTTTTGAATTTCAAATTCCACTTGTTCATTGTTGGCATATAGGAAAACAATTGCTTCTTGTGGATTGCCCTTGTATCCTGCAACCTTGCCATAATCACTTATTAATTGTGGAGGGTTTTTTTTTTTTGCCAATCCTTTTGTGTGTTCCATACAGATGATCATGTCATCTGCAAACAGAGAGAGTTTGATGCCTTCCTTTCCTATCTGTATATCTTTTCTTCCCTTAAAAAAGGACTTCCACTATGATTTTGAAAAGGAGTGATGAGAGGGGACATCCTTGCCTTGCACATGATGTTAGTGGGAAAGCTCCAAATTTTTCATCATTGAGCATGGTGTTAGTTGTAGGTATTTTTATGGATGGTCTTAATCAAACCGAGAAAGTTCCCCTCTATTTCTAGTTTACTGAGAGTTTTTTTTTAAAGATTTTACTTATTTATTTGAGAGAGAGAGAGAATGAGAGATAGAGAGCATGAGAGGGAGGAGGGTCAGAGGGAGAAGCAGACTCCCTGCTGAGCAGGGAGCCCGATATGGGTCTCGATCCCGGGACTCCAGGATCATGACCTGAGCTGAAGGCAGTTGCTTAACAAACTGAGCCACCCAGGCGCCCTTACTGAGAGTTTTTATCAAAAGGGGTATTGAGTTTTCCAGAATTCTTTTCCTCTAGCAAAACTGAAATTCAATATTGTCCAACAACCCCTATGCCCCCTCTTCCACATGTCCCCGAGCTCCTGGCAACAATTCTACTTTCTGTCTCTATGAATTTGACTACTCTTGGTACCTTATATGAGTGGAATTATATAGTATTTATCCTTTTTTGACTGGCTTATTTCATTCAGCAAAATGTCCTCAAGATTCATCTATGTTATAGCATATGTCTGAATTTCTTTCCTCTTTAAGGCAGAATAATATTCCATTTTGTGTGTGTGTGTGTGTGTGTGTGTGTGTGTGTGTGTGTATCACATTTTGTTTATCTATTCATTTGTCAGCAAACACGTGGGTTGCTTCTACCTTTTGGCTATTATAAATATTACTGCTATAAACACGAAGAGATACAAATATCTTTTTAAGATTCTGTTTTCATTTCTTTTGGATATATACCCAGAAGTAAATTGCTGGATCATATGGTAATTCTATTTTTAATTTTTTGAGGAGTGACCATACTATTTTCCACAATAGCTGTACCATTTTACATTCCTACCAATAGTGTCCAAGAACTCCAACTTCTGCACATCTTTGCCAACTTACTATTTTCTGTTTTTTTGATAGTAGACATCCTATCAAGCCAAAAATAGCCAATTTATGGAAGCAGCCCAAGTGTCCATCAATAGATGAATGGATAAAGAAGAAGTAGTATATATATTTATTATTCAGCCATAAAAAAGAATGAAATCTTGCCATTTGCAATAACATGGATGGAGCTAGAGAGTATTATATTAAGCAAAATAAGTCAGTCAGAGAAAGACAAATACCATATGATTTCACTCATATGTGGAATTTAAGAAACAAAACAAATGAGCAAAGGAAAAGAAAAGAAAAAAGAGAGGCAAACCAAGAAACAGACTCTTAACAGAGAACAAACTGCCAGTCACCAGAGGGGAGGTGTGTGGGGGGATGGGTGAAATAGGTGATGGGGATGAAGGAGGGCACTTGTCGTGATGAGCACCGGGTGATGTGTGGAAGTGTTGAGTCACTCTATTGTACACTTAAAAACTAATATAACATTGTATGTTAACCAACTGGAATTAAAATTAAAAAAAAATAAAAATAAAAAACTTTTCCTTTGAGATCAGGAACCATGCAAGGATGCTGCTATCAGCACTTCTATCTAACTTTGTATTGGAGGTCCTTACGAGAGCAGTCACACAAACAAGGAAAATGAATAAAACATATAGAGATTTTATAGATTGAAGTTGTCATTATTCACTGCTAATATGAAGATGTATATGCACTGAAAATCCAAAAGAATCTACAGAGGAGTTGTTATACTAATAAGAAGGCTAGCAAGCTAGCTGGATATAAAATCAACTTACAGAATCAGTACATGTCATCCATGGAACTATAGAATATCCCAACTGTACTAATAACAGAAAGGATAAATAAATTATGCTGTATTCATACAATGGTTTGTATACAGTAATAAAAATAAATGAATTATAGGTACATGCAAATTTATGGATGAATTTTATAAATATAAAGTTGACCAAAAAAGCAAGACTCGAAGGAATCATAACATACATTATGATTCAGGCATAGATTATGCTAAGTGAAAGAAGCAGTATAAACTGTATGGTTCTATTTATGTAAAAGTTGGAGGCTGAACTAACCTATAGTGATAGGAAGTGGATTAGTGGTAGTCTGGGGTTGGGACTGAGAGGATTTACTGCAAAGAGACATGAGGAAACTTTCCAGGGTGATAGAAATTCTGTGTTTTGATTGGGGTAGTGGTAACATAGGTATATACACTTGCAAAACTCACTAAACTATATTCTTTAATGGTGCATTTTGTTGTACATAAATTTTGCCACAATGTGTATGATGTAACCCATTTTAAAAGTTACTGCAGTAAAACTACAAGGAAAAATGAGAAAATATTTATTCCAAAAGCGAGGCCAGTGGTTTCCTCCAGAGAGAGGAATACTTGGGGGCACTTCTAGAGTCTTCACAATGTTTTATTGCTTGGCCTGAGTAGTGACTATATCAATTTTACTTTATAGGGTTTTTTTTTGTTAAATTGCAAATATATGTTTCATGTACTTATGTATGTGTATTTCACAATAAAACAAAAAAATGAAAACATAACAAAACCCATAAAAGATATGTTTCCTCTCTTTTGCACTCATGGAGTAGAAAATCATGAGACACTCTTCATTACCATTCACTTTTAGGGAAGAGGTAGAGTAAACAGGCCACATTAGCAGTGATTGTGTTGGTAGACAATCCTAAGCACATTTCTTTAAAACAAGTTCTGCTAAAAGCCTTGTTTCAAAAAGTATTGCATCTAATTTCCTTCTGAGGTAAGTACAGGATTTGGTTCCTGCTTCAGTGTTGACTATAAGAAAAATTTCTCTAGATTTTGAGGAGACTCAAATTAAGAGAGACTTAACACCCCCTATAAAGTAAACTAGATTCTTTGTATTTGGTTCAACTCTCAGATGTATACTTTTTAGACAAGTTTTTTCTTCATGCTTTTGATTTTGATTACTACCATGTTTATTCCCAGGAAATTGTTATGTTTTTTTTGGAAGTGAGTTTGTGACTATCAGTCAGGATAGATTAGAGTATGCTGTGATAATAAAAAAATGGCAAAATATCAGAGGACTAATAGAACACACATGTATTGCTCAGTCACGCCAAGTCCCCTTTTGGTTTCAGTACCCCTGTTCCAGCGTGATGATAAGAATAATACCTTGTGTTTGTTTAAGACTTTGAAATCTATCTTTTTCCCAATATTTTTTTTATTCATTCATTCAGCAGATGTTTCAGCACTGGTCATGAGCCAGGCACTATGCTAGGTACAGAATGTGTGAATAAGACAAAGGCTCTGCTCTTCTGTGTGACAGTATCTTGTGGTAATTACAACAAGCCTGATGGGTACAATGACAGCTGAGAGGAGAGAATGCTTAACACCATCAGGGACAGAGAGAGAAACACTCCTCACAGGAAGCGATACTACTCAAGCCAGGGTTTCAAAGATAAGTAGGAGTTTATCAAGGAGAATGGATGGGGAGGTAGGAAAGGCAGTTCAGGGAGAGAGACAGGCAGGTCCAGAGTCATAGAGAGTTACCTTATATGCTCTCCCCAAAACTCTAAGAACTGGGCATTTACTACTCTCCCAGTTTTGTAGATAAGGACATGGAGGCACAAAGAAGAAAATGATTTTTCTCAGTTCACACACCTAATATAAGGCAAAGGAGAACTTGTCTTTTTATTTTATCATTTTTTAATTTAAATTCAATTAGCCAACATATAGAACATCATTAATTTCAGATGTAGTGTTCAATAATTCATCAGTTGTGTATAACACCCAGTGCTCATCACATCACGTGCCCTCCTTAATGCCCATCACCCACTTACCCCATCCCCCACCTGCCTCCCCTCCAGCAACCCTGTTTGTTTCCTGGACTCAAAAGTCTCTCATGGTTTGTGTCCCTCTCTGATTTCTTCCATTCAGTGTTCCCTCCCTTCCCCTAAGACTCTGCGCTGTTTCTTATATTCCGCATCTGAGTGAAATCATATGATAATTGTCTTTCTCTGATTGACTTATTTTGCTCAGCACAATACCCTCCAGTTCCATCCACATCAATGTAAATGGTAGGTATTCATCCTTTTGAATCCGAATCTCATGGTCTAAGTACTTACTATCATCATCGTCCAAATAAAAGGCATACTTTAAAGTAATGGACATATATAACACACATGACCTATCTTGACCATATTAATAACGCCTGGCAGAAAATGGGTATTCGGTACATCAAAGGAATAGAAAGCTCTAGACAACTCTGCTTTCTATGTGCAAGGTATTTCTGCCCCATTTGGGCAGAAATTTTGTCTCTCTCTTTTTTCTTTTTTTTGAAAATTGAGGTATAATTGACATGTAACATTATATTATTTTCAGGTGTACAACATAGTGAATTGATATTTGTATATTTTGTGAAATGATCACCACCATAAGTCTAGTTAACATCTGTCATTAATAATATATGTGGTTAAATTTTTCTTGTGGTGAGAACTTTTAAGATTTCATCTCTTTGCAACTTTGAAATATGCTCTACAGCATTATTATTATAGTCACCATGCTGTACATTAGATCCCCAGTACTTACTGATTTTATAGAGGAAGTTTGTACCTTTCATTTCTCTCTCTCTCTCTCTCTTTTTTTAATCAACATATCTTTGGTTTCAAGTAGAGTATCTGATACATTATAGTTTCTCTATAAACATTTATTAAAGGAAAGGAGGGAAGAGGGGGGAATGAAAGAATCTCTAAGTCTTTACCCTTAAACCAATGGGAAAAGTTCCCTTGATCTATTTTTTTAAAGATTTATTTATTTATTTGAGGGGGAGAGAGAGAATGAGAGAGAGAGCAGGGAGAGGACAGAGGGAGAGAGAGAATCCCCAAGCACATTCCCTGCTGAGTGGGGAGCCCAACATGGGGCTCGATCCCACCACCCTGAGATCATGACCTGAGCCGAAATCAGGAGTTGGAGGCTTAACCAACAGAACCACCCAGGTGCCCCTCCCTTGATCTATTTGAACACTAAAATAACCACTTACTTTTCATTCATAGAACTTCCAGTCCACTTTTTTTGTGAGCTGGCCCAGTTTTCACTATGGCATAGGGCAGTTAGGACACAGAAGTGTGGGTCACAGGAAAAGACCCCAGTTCAGTGTTTTGAACATGGCAGCTTCCCTAAATGTGGATCCAGTGACTGGATGGCAAACTCATGTCTGTCGTCATTCATCTGAAACAACACATTTGTGTGATTTAAACCCTTGGCAACTAGAGATTTATTACGCATTAGCGATTACTTCAAACACTGAAGATTAATGAGGCATAAGAGATTACCTCAGACTTTAGTGATCTCAGGAGTTTAGTAAACACTGCCAGCTCTTCAGTCCACAGTGAGAGATCTGATGGGGCCACAGCAGGCCTTATTTATAGAAACTCTGGTTCTGCACCAGTGGCAGACCTGCCCTTTCTACTGTGAGAGAAGATTAGAAAGATGGTTTGGGGTGATTGCACAGCAGTACTTATCCCAGTGATATATCAAAATGCTCCAGTCAGTTGCCTTTAGAATTAACCATTCAGATGGCCTTGGAGCTGAAAACAGAAGTCAAAGGGCCACCGTCTATCAGTAGGCAATGAGTTTTAACAACTTACTACGCACAACGGTATGCTGACTAGTTGCTGAAGTGGCTACCAGAAACAAACAGAAGGCATAGTCTTTGCTCTTAAGAAGCATGCAAACCACATGGGGGGAATATTAACAGTATAATAAAAGAGATCTTGAAGTAAGTGCCAAATAATTGGGCAATGGGTCTACAAGAAGGGAGAGGCCACAGGGTACCATCCGGGAAGACTTATTGGAGGAAACAGGACTTAAGATATCTAGGTATGGATAGTCAGTCCTGCCTGTGGACTCCTATGATCCAGGCACATGATATTTCACCCCATGTAAAACAGACACTTGTATTTCCAATGGAGTACATGAAATTGCAGGCCTCGTGGATTTTTTTTTTAAGATTTTATTTATTCATTTGACAGAGAAAGAGAAAGCACAAGCAGGGGGAGCAGCAGAGGGAGAGGGAGAAGCAGGCTCCCCGCTGAGCAGGGAGCCCTACATGGAGTTCGATCCCAGGACCCTGGGATCATGACCTGAGCTGAAGGTAGATGCTTAACCCACTGAGCCACCCAGGGGTCCCTCTCATGGAATTATTTATGAGCTGCCCATTCTGCCTAGAATATTTTTCCTCCAGCTTCCTGCCCTCTTCTAGGTCCCATTCAAATATGGTTTCCTCTTCCAGATACTTCCCCTGCCTCCTTTGGCACCTGGGCAAGTCAGCTACTCCCTCCATGGCTCGCCCACAGCCCTCTGCACGTGTTTCTAATTCATCATCAACCACACTGGAGTGTAATGAATTGTTCATGCATCTGTTCCTCCCCTCCATGGTGCCAGGCAAGTCAGGGGCTCTCAATAAATATTTTTTGTATGGGTAGATGGACAGACAAATTAACTGGAGGAAGGCTTTCTAATGAGATACCAGTGGGAGATCTGGTAAGATGAGTTTAGATTTTGAAGGACCTTTTTTCCCCCTAGTTTTATTGAAAAATAATTGACATACATCACTGTATAAGTGTAAGGCATACAGCTTGGTGGTTTGATTTACAGATACTGTGAAATGATTATCACAGTAGGCTCAGGTAACATCCATTTTTCATAGATACAATAAAAAGAAAAGGAAAAAGGAAAAAAATTTCTCCTTGTGATAAGAACTCTTAGGATTAACTCTCTTTTTAAAATTTGAACTCACTGTTATATTAGTTTCAGGTGTACAACATGGTGATTCTATGCATTACTCAGTGCTCATAAAGATGAGTGTGCTCTTAATCCCCTTCACCAGTTTCACCCATTCCCCACCACCCACCTCCCCTCTGGTAACCACTAGTTTGTTCTCTATAGTTAAGAGTCTGTGTTTTTTTTTTTTTTTTTGTCTCTTTTCTCCTTTGCTTGTTTGTTTTGTTTCCTAAATTTCACATATAAGTGAAATCAGCTGGTATTTGTTTTTCCCTGATAGGCTTATTTTGCTTAGCATTATACTCTCTAGATTCATCCACATTGTTGCAAATGGCAAGATTTCATTCTTTTTTATGGCTGAGTAATATTCCTGTGTGTGTGTGTGTGTGTGTGTGTGTGTGTATGTGTGTGTGTGTGTATCACATCTTCTTTATCCATTCATCTATTGATGGACACTTGGGTTTCTCCCATAATTTGGCTATTGTAGATAGTGCTGCTATAAACACAGGGGTGCATAGATCTTTTCAAATTAGTGTTTTCATATTCTCTGGGTAAATACCCAGGAGTGGAATTACTGGATCATATGATAATTCTATTTTTAAGTTTTTGGGGAAAACTTCATAGTGTTTTCCACAGTGGCTGTACAGTTTGCATTCCCATCAATAGTGCACAAGCATTCTTTTTTCTCCGCAGGTTGTTCTCTCTTAACAACTTTCCTATATATCATAAAGCAGGGTTATGAAGGCCCTTTTAAAACTTAAGCCAAAGGTAGAGGGAAATAAAGAGAGAAAGAAGGAAGGAAGGAAGGGAGGAAGGAGAGAGGGAAGGAAGAAAAGAAGGAAGAAGGGAGGGAGGGAGAGAGAGAAAGAGGAGGGAGGGAGGGAGGGAGGAAGGAAGGAAGGAAGGAAGGAAGGGAAGGAAGGACGGAAGATGTTTGAGTAGGTTAAGGGTGTTTTGTTTTGTTTTTTTTTTTTAGATGATCCAGAAAATAAAAGCTATCCATAATCCCACTTCTCAGAGATACCCACTATTAACATAATTTGTGTTTCCCCAGCAGTTTTTCTATGTGTATAAATACACTGGCAAATTTCCCTACAATTTATGTTCCCACTATTCATGTACAAGAATCTCCAAAACTCCAGTCAAGCAACAAATATTTATTGTATGCTTAGGAATTGTTGTGCAATGGAGAGCAAAACAAGCATTGTCCCTGCCTTTCACAGAATTTACAATATAGTGGATAAAATACCATCTAAAATTATAAATTGTTAAGTAAATGATTAAAATGTGCAAAAATTTGTCTCCATCATTGCTATATGTTTTCAACAGACATGATATGATGAAAGCAGTGTTTCAAATGACTAAGTTGGCAGCAGGAGAGATTGAAAAGTAGAGATCTTATGAGGGACCTGGGTGTGGGTGATGGCAGTGAGAATAGAGAAAACTAAGTGAAACCAAGAAATACTTTAAAGCAAAATTTCTTAATGTGGGGACTATGGATCTATTTTGGGATACAAGGATGAACTTTAGAATTTTTGAGTCCTCAAATTTATTTATTTATTTTAAGATTTTTATTTATTTATTTGACAGACAGATAGTGAGAGAGGGAACACAAGCAGGAGGAGTGGGTGAGGGAGAAGCAGGCTTTCTGCTGAGCAGGGAGCCTGATGCGGGGCTCGATCACAGGACCCTGGGATCATAACCTGAGCCGAAAGCAGATGCTTACGACTGAGCTACCCAGGCGCCCCTAGTCCTCAAATTTAGACATTATGTATAGTTTATCTATGTACTTTTCTATGGACAGTGAGTTTTGTCAGTCTCCCTAACCTCTCTGCGAGGCACTATACATAGCAAAGTGCTTTAAGACTATTGACTTTGGAGTTAGAAAATCTAGGCTCAAAAACCATCTCTATCACTATTGCTTTTGGAACTTTAGACACGTTACTTAAACTTCTGGAGATAGCAAAGCAACAAAACAATAATAATGTAAAATTCTTGTCACCAATTATTTTTTATTGTAGAGGAGTCTACTATCTAAAGAATAAAGATCAGCTCTTTAAAGAAAGAACAACCAAGGCTTGATGTCAGATTGATAATGAGGGACGAGAAAGAAGAAGTAGAAGAAATTGGATTCCAAGGTTTCTTTTATGGGAGATAAAATAGGTTAAGATTTATTACAGGAGCATGAAGGATTCCAATAATATGCTCCTACAGGAGTATAGACCCTCTGCATTGCATAGTTTTTAGAATATAAGGAGGGGTTACATTATAGATTTGCTGTAAAAAATTTAGAGTTTGGATCACTTTGCTGATTATCACAAATGTTGACTCATTTTCATCAAACGCTAAAAGCTGATGTTGGCAGAGTAGGAAGTGGGGGGGAGGAGAAGAAAGCTGAGTGGAGAACGGGGTTGGCAAGAAGACTTCCAAGGACCTTCAGATTTGGAGCATCTACAATAGACACTATTCACGTAGCAACTGGTGAAATTATTATGTTCTTGGCTGGGAGTCAGGGTTGGACTGCAAGACACTGTTTACAAATAATAACATACATATAGTCATAGAGACACCCCTGACAAGGGTCAAAGAAATTGTCAAAGATCATACACTTAAACAAGTGTATCTCATTGCTAGACCACACCATCCATAGTACACTGGGAGTTAATATAGTTATCATACTATATTTTTCCTTTTATCATTTTGAGGAAAATTTAAACTATAGAAATACTGTTATCTAGCCATTAAAATTATTTTTATTATATTTCCTTCATTAACAGTTGCATAAATCTATTCTTATAAATAATAGTTATATTGCATTGTTTTTGTGTTTTATAATCTTCTTTTGACTTAAAAAAATTTTTTTTAATGCAGAAACCTCAAAAACATGGATGTGACCCAAGTCTGTCTTGTTTTCTATGAAACCATAGATCTGCGAATCTCTGTGATAAATGTGGTGGAGGTGGGAGCATACAGCGAGGAGAGCACAGCATTTTTCAAAAGACTCCAAGAGAATTTCTGTGCCAGTCATACCTTGGAAGTTGTAACCAAGTGCCCTCCTTAATACCCATCCTCCATTTAACCATCCCTCTGCCTACCTCCCCTCCAGCAACCTTCAGTTTGTTCTCTATACTTAAAAGTCTGTATTATAATTTGCCTCTCTCTCTCTCTCTTTTTTCCCCTATGTTCATCAGTTTTGTTTCTGAAATTTTACATATGAGTGAAATCATATGGTATTTTTCTTTCTCTGATTGACTTACTTCACTTAGCATAATGCAGTCTGGGTCCATCCATGTCTTTGCAAATGGCAAGATTTCATGCTTTTTGATGGCTGAGTAATATTCCATTGTATATACACACCACATCTTTATCCATTCATCAATTGATGGAAATTTGGGGTCTTTCCATAATTTGGCTATCGTTGATAATGCTGCTATAAACATCAAGGTGCATGTGTCCCTTCAAATCAGTATTTTTGTATCCTTTGGGTAAATGCCTAGTAGTATTTACCAGGTTGCTGGGTTGTAGGGTAGTTCTATTTAACTTTTTGAAAGCCTGCATACTGTTTTCCAGAGTGGCTGCCCCAGTTTGCATTCCCACCAACAAAAACAATAACAAAAAATGCAGGCTATTTCCATTTACCACTCAGTAAATGTTTAAATGTCCTTAATAAGACAGGCCACAAGTGTTTTTTGAGAATCTGTTATTTATTTGCCTAGGAATTTGGGGAAATAAGAAATTAAAATATGTAGTTTTGTGCTAAGCTCCTTTCTGGCTGTGGCATCAAGATTTATGTTTAGGAAATAATTAAGAAACAAATGTAGATAAATCCTTGTCAGTTCCTTGGGATGCTATTCTACTGATTCTTTCCCTCTGTGGTCAAAGAAAAGAGTTTGTAATAATGTCTTTAATTATTTAAAGCCCAAACTATATCTTCCAGGCTTATGATGCTAAATGCATCCCATTTCATGCAAAAATGGGAACTCTCTGAATACTATGTAAAATAGTAAGTGCCTTCCACATTTATCATCTCTTTAGAAGAAAAGATAGTGCTTTGCATTTAAACTTACCAGGATTAGGGGCATGTGACCCTGTTACCTGGCCAAAATGGATTGACCCAGAAATCAGAGTCAAAAGTAATTGTCAAGAGCTGAACATGGTAATAATAGCTAAATATTTAATGAGCACTTATTGTGAGTCAAACACTAAGCTGAGGACTTCATTTAATTGTTTTATTTAAGCTTACAACTGTTCTATGAGGTTGGTCAAAATATTATTAAATGCATCTTGATAATAATACACATGTAGTTATACAGATACCCTGACAGGATTGAAAAAATTCTCAATAATCATTCAACTTTAAACACGTCTCGCAACCAGCCCATGCCCTCAGAGAGTCTTAGTAACTGGTCCAATATCACAAGGTAGGAAGTGGAGTTGCTGGGGTTTGAACCCAGGGTCTTTCTGTCTGCCTAACTGTAGAGCCCTTACTCTTTTTTTTTTTTAAGTAAACTCTCTGCCCCATGTGGGGCTCCATCTCACAACCCCAAGATTGAGAATTGCATGTAGAGCCCTTACTCTTAACCCATAGCCTTGTGGTCACCTCATTCTGCTTAATGAGGGTGTTCTGTATGGCTACAACTCAGTCAAATCCTCTCTTCCTGGAGGGTGTGTTGAGGGTGACACTTACAGAGAGGAAGGGTGGAAGCAACAGAAATATAAAAGAGGTAAAGACAGAGAGCACAGGATTAGGAGAATGGGCATTGGCAGGAACCAGAAAGGGTGAGATGACAGCCATGTCACTAAGGCTCAGGCAAGGTCACAGAAATGCTGGACACACTGAATGACCCTGAAAGACATTTAGTATTCCAGCTCTCATTAGGCCTGATAACGTGACATTTCCTCAAAGAAGTCGCCTGAGGTCATCTCTGGCCCTAGCTCCACGAGCAAACCTAAAGTAACACAGAAATGATCTTTTGCTTGGGCAAGAATCAGGTTCCTGAAGAAATTGTCACAGAAGAAAGTTAACTCTGACAACATTCCTGACACGGAATGCTCTCTAATTAATGATATAGATGATCTACACTTCAAGAGAATTTAGGAGCTAATTTGACTATAAATTGACACTTGCTAAAAGCTTACTTGAAGCAGTTTCTGAGACTGAGTCTGAGAAACTTGTTAGTTTTCCAGAACTTCAGCTTCTTGAAATTATCTCCCAGTATTAAATTAGGCCACCGTTGAGTGAAGATTTAGTATTAGAGTTTTTGCTCCAGTGAAGAGAGTCATGTAAGGAGCATCATTTAAAATAATAAATTACTTTTGTTTCACTGGGAGGAAAAATTCATTTTTCCAAGTGAGCAACACATGCTTCCTTTAATTATAAAGAGAATTTTAATAACGGAATAGGTTTTCTTCCTTTTCTTAGCTGCCAGGAAACTCACAGCAATGTGCAACCTAATGAGCAAAGGCACATTAATGGATCTCAGATACCTGGGACCATTTATATACCTGCTGTTTCCAGTACATTTTGTTCTCATTTTTTAAAAAAATGACCTATTTTATGTATTTTACTATTGTAAGTTATCTCCAGACATTTTTGAAAGTGTTAAGTTGAACCATCTGAAGTTGCCAATAGTCAATCATTTTTAATCTATAAAAGGAGCAATTCCAGATGGTTCAACTTGTAAATCAGAAGTAAATACAAGATGTATGTGCGTGGGGAAAAGTTCCAAAGGGCACATGGCAAAAATTTAACTGTGAAATCCTACAGTGAGTCTATATATGCTTTTTTAAAAGAAAGATTTCTTTATTTATTTGAGAGAGAGAGAATAGGGGGATGGGCAGAGGAAGAGGGAAAAAGAATCTCAAGCAGACTCCCTGCAGAGTGTGGAGCCCGACTCGGGGCTCCATCCCACAACCCTGAGATCATGACCTGAGCCAAAATCAAAAGTCGGATGCTCAACCAACTGAGCAACCCAGGCACTCCCTGCATATGCTTTTTGTTTTCTTCTTCTTGCTCTTCGTATTTTCTAAAGTTTCTATTGCTTCTACTTTACTCACCAACACTGTTGCTTCTTCCTTTTTGCTTCTGTCACAGATTGTGCCTTATTTCTCTGTAGTTACCACCCTGCACTTACTATCTTGTACTTATTACCTACACTTATCATTACCCTACACTTACTACCCACACTTGATACCTTATACTTACTGTCCTGAACTTATGACCCTGTACTGCACTTTAAAAAACAAAAACCAAACAAACAAAAATCCTATGTGTCTCTTCTGTGAATTTCTTGAGAGCAAATATTGTGTCTTGTTTATCTTTATATCCACTGTACCTGACTCATTGGAGGGACTCAACAAATGTTTCTCTAATTGAATGAATAAATGTATCTTTGTCAGCCTTAACCAAATCAGAGCATAATTCATATATAACTTTTCAAGTAATTGATTTTTCTAAAAATAATTGAATAAAGCTTTATAATTACTTTTCTATATTTTACATCTTCTCTTCTATTAATGTGCTAACCTTTGGATGACATACATTCTTATATTATATTCAGGTGACATTTACATTTCTTTTCTGTTTATTCTGACCTGGCAGTAGCTTTTAGCATTGCATGACTACAGCTCTAAGATCATACTTGGATGTTTTCCAGATTTTTTAAGTTGAACAGAGGCTATGTTCAAAGAATGTCCTTGACTCTTGTCCTCTTTTGCTTGGAATTGTTTCTTTTAATGAACCCAGTATCTATCCCAACTCTACAGCAGATAACCTTGAGGGCATTTTGACTCAGAGCTCTCCTCTGTGTTTTACATCAGTGAGGCTGTAGAGTTTACAGCATCCGTTTAAGAATGACCAGTTTCAGATTGTAATGATGCCCTGAGCCTGAAATGTATAAACAGCTCTACATTTCTATAAACAGGGAGACGATAAGCTGGGACAAAAGCCAATGCTTCTCAAAATTCAATGTACATACGCAACATTGGGGGTTCTTGTTAAAATGTGGATTCTGATTCAGTTGGTCTGGGGCAGGGTCTGAGTTTCTGTATTCTAACAAGGTGCTGCTGGTACTACTGGCTTGGGCCCATAGTGTGAGTAGGAAGACTACGAGCCCTCTTGTGTAGCCCTGGGTATCCGTAAGTGCTCCAATTTAGAGGCTGAAGAGAGTTCATCTTCAGTAAATGTATAAGTTCCATGGGCTGGTGGCATTGCGTCTGAGCCCCACCCCCAAGTTAGTTCAAGTTTTTGGTGCTTCTCCATCCCACTTCATCCTTCCAGATGCCCTCTGCAAGGTATGTCATGGAAGATCAAGGTTCTCACTGTGACATTCCACTTGAGCATAGCCTTTCCCTATGCCCTGAATTGTCCTGTCATGTATCCAATCAATTCAAGTTCCCATTTGAAGCTAATTTGGGGAATGGGTCAATAGACAACACAGTTTAACATGGTAATTTCAATTTGAAAACATAAGTCTTTGATTTGTATCTTTGCTCTGCCATTCACTAGCTAGAGATCTCGGCAAGTCGTTTTGTGCCCTCAAAGATGTGGACATCCTAATCCCTGGAAGCTGTGCATGTTACCTTGTTTGGAAAAGAAACTTTGCAGGTGTGATTACATTAGGATCTTGAGTTGGGGAGATTATCCTGGATCATCTAGGTTTGCCCTAATCACAGGAATCCTTACACGAGGGAGGCAGGAAATGTCCACAGCAGCCAAACTATGTGGAAAGAGATCAGATGTCCACGGACAGATGAATGGATAAAGAAGATGTGTTACATATATATAATGGAATACTACTCAGCCATCAAAAAAATGAAATCTTACTATTTGCAACAATGTGGATTGAACTAGAGGGTATTATGCTAAGCAAAATAAGTCAGTCAGAGAAAGACAAATACCAGATGATTTCACTCATATGTGGAATTTAAGAAACACAACAGAGGATCATAGGGGAAGGGAGGGAAAAATAAAATAAGACAAAATCAGAGAGGGAGACAAGCCATAAGAGGCTCTTAACTATAGGAAATAAACAGGGTTGCTGGAGGGGGTAGGGTGGAGGGATGGGGTAACTGGGGTGATGGACATTAAGGAGTGCACGTGATGGAATGAGCACTGGGTATTGAAAGCAACTGATGAATCACTGAGCTCTACCTCTGAAACTAATAATACATTATATGTTAATTAATTGAATTTAAATAAAATTTAATTTAATTTTTAAAAAGAGGGAGGCAGAAAGATAAAGCAATGTAGAGACAGAAGCAGGGATTGGAGTGGTGCAGGCATGAGCCCAGGCAGTCTCTAGAACCTGGAAGAGGCAAGAAGCAGACTCTCTCCTGGAGCCCCAGAAGGAACTAACCTTGCTGACACCTTGACTTTAGTCCAGTAAAACAGATTTTAGATTCCTGGCTTCCAGAATCATAAGAATACAAATTGTATGGTTTGAAGCCAAGCCACTAGGTATGGGGTAATTTCTTAAAGCAGCATTAGGAAATTAATACAATGTTTCTGTTTCTTAGTTTGTAATATACAACTAATGATAGCAAGGTTAATAGAAGTTTTGATGCTAGTTTTATATATATGAAAGTGTTCTGAAAACTCTAAAGCTATGGATCTCAGACCTTAGTGGATATAAGGATCATTTGAGAGCTTATTAAAATTGAGATTTTTCAGGGTGCCTGGCTGGCTCAGTTGGTAGAGCATGTGACTCTTAATCTCAGGGTTGTGGGTTCGAGCTCCACGTGGGTGTGGAGATGACTTAAAAAAATATCTTGAAAAAAATAAAATTGAGATTTTTTTCTATGCCAAGGATTCTGATATGATATGCTTGGAGTTAAGCTCATGAATCTGCATTTCCAACCATCACCTGAAACTTTCTCATTTAGGTAGTCCACAGACCGCACCTACAGGCATTGTTCTAATGTGTGATTATTGATTAAAATTTAAGCCCCCTGGTGGACAAGTGGAGGAGATTTTTTTTGGGGGGGGAAGAAAGCAAAGGTCTAAATCACCCTACAGAGTCTCCCACAAATGAGCAAATTGTTGCAGGGTCCCCTCAGATGGGGTTGGTATGTATCATGTCAGCAGCGGCATCTATAAAATAATGATTTCCCATCCAGTGGCAGGATGTGGCCAGCGGCTTGTGCAGGGTGCAGTCACCAGGTCGTGGTTCTTCCATGCCATGTGGCATGTCCCTGGGGCAGCTTGTCTGTCCTTCACGTTCAGAACACATAGGGACCTCCATGTTTAGAACAACTGAACCAAATGCACTTTATCTATAAAAGCAATGCTCAGAGAAGAGGACAAACAGATTTTTCTACATAAACCACGTCTGAGGTCTTATTTTGTGCTAGGCACTGAGTCTCTGTTCTGAAGGAACTCACAGTGGGCTGGGCCATAGACATGAAGCCATCCCAGGGGCATGCGCAGAAAGCCAAAAAGACCAGAAGAATCTGCCAGTAGAGGAGTAGGAAAAGCCACCACTTAAAATGTTGCTAATAATTTTAAAGTGCTTAGACCAATGGCTTGTACTTTTCATTAACTCTGCCTGTCTTTCAGGGTGTTACATGAGCCCAGGGGGGACAACGAATTCTGCTTGGACAATGGTTAATTTTCTGTGTCAACATGACTGAATCACGGGGTGCCTAGATATTTGGCCAAACATTATTGGGGATGTTTTTGTGAGGGCGTTTTTGGATGAATTTTACAGTTAAATTGATAGACTGAGCAAAGTGGATTGCTTTCCCTAATGTGGATGGGCCCCATCCAGTCAAGCCTAAACAGAACAAAAAGGTTGACCTTTCCCAGAATAAGAGGGAATTCCTCCTGCCTGACTGCCTTTGAACTGGGATATTGATTTTCTTCCTGTTTTCTGGCTCAAACTGAAACATCGACTCAACTTAGGTCTCAAGCCTGCTAACCTTCAGACTAAAACTGCCACTGGCTCTTGTGGGTCAGCCCTCTTGCTGCTTGCTGACTGCGGATCTTAGGACTTACCAGCCTCCTTAATTGCATGAACCAATTCCTTATAATAAATCTCTCTCTCTCTCTCTCCTCTCTCTCTCTCTGTCTCTTTCACACACACACACACAACCTATTGGTTCTGTGTCTCTGGAGAACTCCGACTAACACAGATGGGTATCGGGGAAGACTTCACAGAGGAGGTCACTTCTCAGAGAGAGGTTGACATCATTTCTAAATATTCTACTTTATAAACTAAATTCCTTTGTCACTCATCCATTCATTTCAAACTACACTTAGGGTTCAGATGCATTTCATGAATGCTTATGGCATGCCAGGCACTTTGCTAAGCACGGAGGTGGGGGTCTAAGTATAAGACATCAGCCCTGACCTTCCAGTGAGAAAGTCAGGCTTGAAGGCAAAACGCTGCAGAGGAATATCATATGTACAGATGATCTTCTGAAAGTGGCAGTCCCATCCTTACAAAATAAAAATATGCTGTCCAGTTAGGATTGCCAGATAAAATATTTCACAGAATAGCCAATTACTGGTTTTTTATCTGAAACTCAAATTTACTTGGGCATCCTGTGTTTTTAATTGCTTGATCTGGCAACTCTCTCGTTCTCCCTCTACATTCAGAATGGTATAGACATAGGAAGACAGGGGCCCTGTTGGACTCAGGAGGGAAGATACCCTTCTCTTCCCTTCTCTTCTCTTCTCTTCTCTTTTCTCTTCTCTTCTCTTCTCTTCTCTTCTCTTCTCTTCTCTTCTCTTCTCTTCTCTTCTCTTCTCTTCTCTTCCCTTCTCTTCTCTTCTCTTCTCTTCTCCTCCCTTCTCGATTATTCCCTTCCACCTTGGCCAGCCCTCACCCCCTGGGACTTCTGCAGATACTGCGTACTGGCTGACAGAGGAAATTCCGAGTATAGCATTCCAGAAATGGTGTAGGCAATCCCCACTGGGACACAGGGGAATGCCTTTGACTCTGCCTCTGGAGAGAGGAGGGGGACTTCATGGCCTGATGCTAATTCTGCTTTCCCAAAGGCCCGCCCGCCTGGATTTGCTGCTCGAGGTACTTTTAGTTAGTTAAGGCCAGGGCCAGGTTGGGAAAGAGGCAAGCACTCCTGAGTGCTCTTAGAGACAGGCTAAGTGGAGGCTGAAAGCAGGGCATTTGGAATTAGCCAGCCTGCATCTGAATTGTTGCTCTGTCACTTACTTGCTCTGTGAACCTGGACGTGTGACTTAATCTTCCTAAGCCTCCATTCCTTCATGGATAACCTGAGGAAGATCATTCTCCGGTGAGGATTAAGTAAAACGCTGTACATCAGGACAGTGCCTGGTATCCAAGGATATGTGCTCAGTAGACGGTGGTCCTTACTAATGCTTCTGAGTCTCTTTTACATCTAGCTTATTACTGGTCTTCCAATATACTGCTGCACACTTTTTTGTGCATTTGGCTTTTTAAAATTTATTTTTATTTATTTATTTATTTATTTATTTATTTATTTATTTATTTATTTATTTTAGAGAGAGAGAGAATCCTAAGCAGGTTCCACACCCAGTGCAGAGCCTGATGCAGGGGTTGATCCCATGACACTGAGATCACGACTTGAGCCAAAACCAAGAATCCGATGCTTAACCAACTGAGCCACGCAGGTGCCCCTGGAATTTTTTTTTTTTTTTTAAGTTTTGAATGTGTTTCTTGGAACAAATGCCTAGGAGTAGTATTATTAAGCCAAAGACTATCAGAGACACAGAGCACAGATGCTGAGCACAGTCTCTGGAGCCAGACCAGCTAGGATCAGATGCCAGCTACGCTCCTTCCTAGCTATATGATTTTGGGCAGATTCCTTCACTTCTGTGTGCTGCAGTGTTGTGGAATTTAAATCAGCATTAGTTGTTCTGGTGAATGTGTGATTGGTCTTAGTACCTACTGGCAGGTTACCTTCTAAAACTATAATAACTATTATAGTAACTATCCCATCAGGCTAAGAGCAGATTGTATTCTCCTTTGTGTCTATCATTTTTAAAAAGTGTTTTTATAGTTTTCTATTTCTTTTCTATTAATTTTTGTTTTTCATCATATCTGTCTTTTTCATTATAAAATTTTCTGTTGCTTCAAGCTTCAGAAATTATATTCCATTTGCATCTAAATGACTCTAACTTGGCACTTTAGGAAGTAAATGGGGAAGATATTTTGGGAACAGGAAGCCTTTTTAGTCCCCTTTATTTAGCACCAGTGATGAGAAATTTGAGGCATAGCAGGAACCAGGGACTTTGAGAACCACAGGAAGATTGACTTTGAATCTGAGGCAGATTTATTCATGTAGTAGTGGGATAAGAGAAAAGTGGAAACAACATAAGATCCAGAATCAGAACATCTTTTTGTTAACAGTATGATCTTTGGCAGTGGACAGACTGTCTCCTGATTTAGTGCAAGTCATTTTCAGACAACCTTTTAAAATTTAGCCTACCAACTCAACGCTGTTACCAAGTTAAGGACCCTATAGAAGACACCTAAAAGAGATAAGGGGTGTTATTGTAATTTGGGTGTTATGGACAAAAAGGAATAAACAGAAATGGGACTGGGGCACCTGGGTGGCTTAGTTGGTTAAATGTCTGCCTTCGGCTCAGGTCATGATCTTGGGGTCTTGGGATTGAGTTCCACATTGGGCTCCTTTTTCAGCAGGGAGTCTGCTTGTCCCTCTCCCTCTGCGCCTCCCCCAACCCTTGCTTGTGTATATGCATTCTCTCTCTCTCAAATAAATAAAATCTTAGACGAAAAAAAAATAAATGGGACTAACTGCCAAATGGCAAGTAGTTTTACTCCTGGCTCTAAGATACACTGTCCGTATGGGTAGGCATTCTTATTTTTGAGGTGAATGGAAATGGATCTCCCGATTTCTCCAAGACTAGTTTCTTCTACCAAGGTGCTACAGAAGTTAGCAAGCCTGTGTCTCAGGGTATGCCCTGAACAGGATGGTTGTGGAAAGATTGCTGAGCTCTACAGGAGCTCTCCCCCTGCACACCACCCCAGCTACTGTCCACCGTAATGGGGGGCGCCCTCCCACTGGTCTCCTTCTCACACCTCTGCAACATCAAGTGTAGTTCTACTCATTGGTTCTCATTGGTTTATTTTCTCCTCATACCCAACCGAAGAGGAAAGGTCTAATTTTTGTTGGCTCATAGTTTTTATCTGGCAGGAAGGCAAGGTCAATGAAGCACACCATTTTCCTGGCTGCCTTCAGTTACCTGGTTCTTCATAGAGTTTTAAGCCCAAACATACTTGCTGTTGGAATTCTAAACACGATAGCATGCATTTTATTCCTCTTTTAAGGGGTAATGAACATCCTATGAAGTTAGGCATGGGAAAATTCCCCAACATACACTGACATCTTTTTTACCTTTCTTCATTCTCCAGGGTTAGATGATCACAAATGAAATTTAAAGGTATATTCTGTATAGCAGGTTTGTCAGCTTCTCTCAATCTCAATCTCCTCATCTGTCAAATGGGAATAATAGGAACGCTTATCCCTATCCACCAGAATTGTCGTAAATGTTAAGGAAGATAATGCAGGGGCGCCTGGGTGGCTCAGTTGGTTAAGCGTCTGCCTTTGGCTCAGGTCATGATCCCAGGGTCCTGGGATCTGGCTCCCTGCGCATCGGGGAGCTTGCTTCTTCTCCCTCTCCCTCTGCCTGGTTCCCCTTGCTTGTGCTCTCTCTCTCTCTCTGTCAAATAAATAAATATAATCTTAAAAAAAAAGAAGATAATGCAGAGAGAACATTGTTTTGTAAGCCACTAAAGGGCTTACGATTATTAGTTAATATTTTTATTAGCTTCAAAATCTAAACCATAATTCCACTCATTACTAACAGAAACAATAAAAAAGGCAAAAAGGCAAACATTCAGGAACATACTGAGGATGGTTACAGCCAGAGCAATTTACCAATGTTCATCAAATACATATAAATTGTATACATTTAAATATAAATTCCACGATTTTCTTGTTTTCTGATTCATCAATTTCTTTTTAAATTTTTATTAATCCCATCCTTATGTTTCCTTCAAGTTAGTTTTGCTCTTCTCTTCTTCTAATTTCTTGGGTTGAGTGTTTAATTTACCAGTTTCCATCCATTATTATTTAATAATGAAAGAATTTGAAAGTACAAATTTGCTTCTGAACGTAACTTTGGCCATATCCCAAATGTTTGATATACAGTATTATTATTGCTATTTTATAAGTGGTCTGTAAGTACAGTGTGAGTTCCCCTTTGATGTAAGTTTCTTGGAGAGAGTTTTAACATTCCTCCATTCCTTGGAAGAAGTTAGATTTTTTGGTTCACACTTCTGTTAATAATTTCTACCTCTATGGTATGCTGATGAGAAAATATTGAGGTTAAATTTTCTGTTTATTTTTATTTTTGGAGTTTATTAAGATTTGCTTTGTGGTTTACTATATGATCAATTTCTGTCAATACTCATAAACACATGAAAAGGAAAAGTACAAAATTCTAATTTTCTTAGGCATAAAATTCTCCATGTATTTATTAAATACCTCATTAGTTAAATTATTTATCTTCTCTGTATTAAGATTTTTTTCAAATGGGTGATCCATGGATGAGCTTCAGGAGAGCAGTGTGTACTTTTTTTTATATAGAGGGAAGGCTCATAGTTTTTTCAGGTTCTCAAAGGGATCTGTGACTCCCCAAATATTAATAAAGTCTGCCTTATGCCCTACTTGATCTGTGAAGGACTAAGAAAGGGAAGTTAAACTACTAAATATAACTTCAAATAATCATTAAAAACTATTCTCAAACAAAAATTATAATTATTTTGTCAACATACAGGATTCTTGAGAAACCATCATATTGATATTTACTATATTGCTAAATGGCCTTTGCTAATTTTATTCTGGGCCTTGGAATGAGACTCACAAGGAGTCTGGGCTTCTATAGGATGGCAGAAATGGGCCAAGTCAATTAATTAAAATTTATCAAATCTGGAACAAGCTGGTCACATATATTCCATTTTCCCTCTGAAGTTTGCACTGGGTCTCTTGCAACGTCCTCTGATGAATTCTCTGTCTCTTCCCTGAACACTTCTCCTCAGTTGATACTCTGAGGAGACAGTCCCATTTTGGAAAGCTAATCATGCCTTAAGGTGACTCAGTTCAAAGTCACATACTTCCTCAAGTGAGGCAGGGAAATAAATGCATCAATTTCCAGGATGAGAATGACAGCCACTTAAAAAACCAACAGCTAAATTACAGATGTATTTGCAACAGGAAGTATCTGGTGACAAACAAGTCATGCACTTTGAAACAATGGATGTGAAGAATTTAAAGTCCACCTTAAAAGGAAAACTGAAGAGGTATTAAAATGAATAGGGAGGATTGAAGCTATAACCTATGCTCCTACGAAAGTCCCTATGCCTAATCCTCAGAAGTATTAGAAATTCACAGGGCTGACTTATCCATTAGGCTCACAGTATTATGATACTATGCACAAAAGACCCATGATGCATTCAGGGCTCATAGAGCTATCCTAATTGTAATTTCTTTTAAAATCAGGGGAAAATGATGGTGATGATGATAATAATAATAATAGATATAAAAATGAATCCAGCTTAGATTATATTTGCCTTTATACCAATGCAGTTATAAAATATATAATTTTTTTATGGAAGAGGGACCCATGAAGGCAAAAGTGCCTACATCCCATGAAAGTCATAATGGGGTCGTCAAAATTATTGTCTATTCAATGTGGCGACTGGTCAGTTTCTGATCAGATGCCTTGTGAAGGTTACCTTGATGTGTGTTTATACATGGTTTTGAGGCATTGTTGAGAATAGATTATATTCTCTTAGGAGAACAGGGATTGAGGCCATGGAGCCTCTTCAAGTCTGTGCATTTTTCTTTCTGTATGCTTCACTCTGGCTCTTTCTACCTGTGAACTTCATTTACTTGCTTATCTCATGACCCAATAGTCTCAAGCCCCAACTAAGCATCAGATTTACCACTGATGTTGGTTTTTTTGTGGATCGGAATTCAAATCCTCTGCTGGAGCTTCCTCTAGTCAGGTGTTCAACACAGATGAAATTAGCTGTAACTAATCCTTCCCCTCTCATTCCCCCCACCCCCGCCACACACACACATTCCTGCATGCCCCTCAGTACCCATGGTAGGTATGGCTAGCCCTTCTGGAAGCTCCGTTGGGCAGCTAATGAAATATCTTCTACTATATAGTTTTAATATGGCTCAATTATACTCACGGCGGAAAACAATCACAGGAAGATGAGCCTAGCAGTAAGTAGTGGTCTAACTCTAATTACATTATTGTAATTTTTCATGTCCTTGATTGTCATTTTGCCACATATTCAACACATGGGAAACAGAAGGGTCCTCCCCAGGAAATGTCATTTGCAGAGGCTGTCCAATCTAGGCATGTCTCATTGAAGAGCCACATTGCATAATCAGGCAGGATTCCTGCCTTGATATTAAGCCATTCTCTGAAGATGAACGATACCCCACTGAGTCTCTTTTTTGCTGGATAAGTGACCTATCTGAGTAAGTACCCACATCACATACACTTCTTGTCACTTTGAGATTGTAATAAGCCTTCTTCATTAATGATTCTGTATTAGGAACATCTGAGTAGATGTGACTTTAATAGCAAGTTGAATTTTATTTAATTATCACAGTGTCACACACCTTTCTACATTTGTAGAATTTTAATACTCAATAAGCACCACATTGTTTCACTATAAAGAAGTATGATTGTTGCATAGCAATTTGGTATGACTAAGACATATATTGTCTATCTCAAATGAGATGAACCCTGATAAAGAAAAAAACTTTTATCTGTCATATTTCCCATTTATATGTGTCACTCCTATTTAAATTGAAGAACAGGAAAGATTAGGTCCTTTTTGATAAGAAGAAAGCTTTGAATAAAAAAAGACTGATCAATGACAGTTGTTTTTCTTTTAATATTATCTTACTAATAGAGAAATAGGAAAAAATCTGTCATGGGTATTGTATCAGCCAAGATTAAGTTTTTGAAGAACAGAATCTATTAGGCAAGTTTAAGAGAAAGGGACTTATTAAAGGCTATTTTATGGTTTATTGTGCCATTGGGAAGTGAAGAATCGCCTCCTAGACTGAACTTGCAAGAACGACTCCCAAAACAACAGTGGATCTGGGTCAGGGGAGCAGTTGCTTCTGCAGTGGTCAAGAGGCTATAGATTCAGGAAGCTAATATCCCAGCTACCTGCTCCTGGATACACTGCCTGTCTGCCAACAACAGTCCCCACACCAACCAAGCTGTGTGACATCTTGTCTCTCTTCCCATGTGGCTTTAGTTCTAAATCAAAGTCTCATTTGACTATACCTGATTTGTGAAGCTCTACCTGCAAGGAAGTCTGAGAACTGTAGTTTTTAGCTTTCTGGCCTCTGCATGCTAAAAAAGGTCCAGAATGGGGGCCAATGAGCCAACTTAGAGTACTTACTCTGGGTATACAATTGGGTAATACCAAAAACCTGAGTAACTTTGCAGGTGAAAATCAGATGTGGATGGTCATCTTTTGGGTTTATTTTTTTCCTCCTTTCAGGACTGGAATTGTATTAATCACAATCTTTGGTTCATGATACACTCACATCAGTGATCTACATATGGATCCCAAAGTACTTAATAATGTAATAAACATCATAAACCTACTCACCACCAGCATAAAAGCAAGGTCCATGACAATAACCTACATCTAATCAAGCATCTCTTGACATTCCCTTATCCTATGAAACCATCAGCCTGCATTTCATGTTTTATTACATCTGTATGTAGTCTTGTAAAACACCTTTACAAAAAATTTTTAGACGTTTCTATACTGTTATAAAAATGGGATCATACCCTATGTTATCCTTTGGTTCTTCCTTTTTTCATTGAATGTTCTGTTGTGAAATTCATCCATATTTTTGCATTTCACTATAGTTCATTTCAACTGTTGTATTCCGTTGCTGAATATGACAATATTTCATCATATAAATATACATCCATTTTTCTTTTAACGAATATTTGGGCTGCTTCAGAATTTTGATACAGTGAACACTGATTATGTAAACATTCTTTCAAATGTACAAGAGTTTCTTTGGGGATGTCTACCAAAGATAGAATTACTGGATCATGGGGAATTTTAAGTTTGGGTTGGACTTGTGTATGTTGAAGGTCATCAAAATGTATAATTTCAGCCAAGTTTGGTGTAAAAGTAGTAAACTAACATAATCATCACAAGAATATAAAATATAGGACTTAAAGGTTTTTCTCAAAAACCCTATATTCCATTTGGAGAAACAAAAGGTTATCTTTGGCATTTTTTTACTTGCTTCTCTGCTGACATACTTCTTCCCTAGGAACCCAACACACCCTTCCCATTCTCATTTGAGAGTGTCAGCTAATAGAAGTTCCTTGATACTCAACAAACAATTATCCTTCTCAGACCACAGCCTCAGGACCATGACCTCTCTAACATTTGGCCAAAACCCCTTCCTGTCACACTACACTCCCTTAGCCTTTGAAACACACAGCTATTCTGCCACATTGAAGAGAAATCTCAGGGTTCCAACCACATCTGCAGGAAATTGATAGGGACATAGGGTGTCCATTAAATCCAGCTTGATTTAGTGTAAATAATCATCAGACTGTGAGCAGACATTTGATTTACATCAGGCTGCCTAAGCTATAGAGAGAACCCTTAAATTTCATATCTGTCATGAGATGGGCTCCCCTGGAAAGAGACTCTAAGATTTATGGGCATGTGGTTTATGGGGAGGACTCTCAGTTACAACAGCTGTCAGGCAATGAGAAAAGCTGGATCAAACAAAAGGAAAGGTTGAACCATAATACAGTTGTAATAGAGCCTTCAGTTGATTCTCTGGGAAGTTCTTCATGCTGAGATGACTTTTCAGAGATGTCCTATTTGAGCAAGGGGCCTAAGGCCTTTGTTCCCCATATAGACCAGGATCCAGGTTGCCCACAGGAAGAGGGCATGATCTTGAGTGAGACAGCTCCCTTTGACCAAAGGTTATTCCTGGGGAAGGCCTCCTGGCCGCTTGGGGGGGATGCTCAGTCCTGTAGAGGGGATCTGGGTAGCATATCAGAGCATCCACACAAGTCTGTCTCTTGTGCTACATGAATCCACTTGCTCTTATAAACTCACCCTATCTTGGAACAACAACTTGAGGATTCTTGTTGATCTCTTTTCTTAGGGAAACTGACAAGAAAAAAGTTAGTAGGCTGAACTCTAAGCCCCTGCAGCTACAAATGGTCACAAGGCTGCAAGTAATCCTCCTCTACTCCTCATTCTAAATTCCCCACACCCTAGCTAGTACCTCTGCTGGTCTAGGTGGATGACCTAGTGGAGTGATTCAGATTCTCATTCCTGTGGGGTCTGAACCACCTGGTCAACATGCAATTCTTAGATCACGGCCACTATTAGAAATAAACAAGAGAATAACAAGAGACACTGTAGTGGTTCACCTGGGTGCTGAACATATTCTTTCTTGCCTCTGTTGTATAACAACAATCATTTCTCCTAACGATAAGGGTCAATTACCCTTGGCAGGCTGGTGACTCCTTTCCTTGCCTACTGGCCTTGGCAAAAGCCCAAAGAGATTAGATGACAGCCATAGCTTAAAGTTCAGTGGGACCCTTAATCATCCCTTAATGGAAACATTCTTCATCTGGGAATCAGAAGTTCTAGATCTGCAGAGCCTAGGGTTATGTAGATAGAAGCATAAATTTTTCAGTTTATGGAAGGTGATGATAAGTGGGACTACTGCTTTCACTCCTTAGTTCCTGGACCCATGTAGCCTACATACTGGGGACTCAATACCTTATAATGATCATTGGTTTAGGGTATATATTGGGTCCTAAAGGATGTGTCCCATATTCATAAAGCATCATCTCCAATCTGTTGCCTTAATTATGTCTTCAAAGAGTGGTTCCATTGTTCTATCAGGCCAATATCTTCTCGGTGGTGCAATATAAAATAGGCTCAATGGCTCCCATGGTATGAACCCCTTTGCTGTAAGTGGGTCCCTTGGTCAATTGCAATGTTATGTGTGATCCCATGCCAACAGATCAGTTATTCCATGAGCCCTCTGATAGTGCTGGATGAAGTCATATGGGCAGGAAAGAAAAACCCATAGCCAGAATATATATAAATTATAGTCAAGATGAAGTGCCAGGGTCAAAGAGGTCCCATGTAATTATTTTGCCATCAAATGGAAGGTTAGTCTCATTTAAGAATGATATAATATTGAGAGCTCAATCCTAGTCTCTGTTGCTGGCAGGTTAGACATTTCACAGCAACAGTACCTGTATTGGCCTTGGAGAGTGGGAACCCATGTTCTGGGGCCCATGCATAGCCTTATTCCTTGAAAGCATAGTTTCTCTGGTCATGTGCCCATTGTGCCAGTACAGCACTGGCCAAGTCATTCTGCCCACTTGGTGGCTTAGTGCCTCTTCCATGGTGAATGCTCTCCAGTGTGAATTAACACATCATGCAATGATCTTCACACTTTGTGCCCACTCCCTAAGGTATATACATGCTTCTTTCCCACTTCTTCTGGGCTGTGACCTTCTAATTTCCCTCTTTCCTGTGTCTCTCACCAACCAACCGAGACATTTGCCATAACCCATGAGTATGCACACACACACACACACACACACACACACACACACACACACACATTTAATATCGGGATAAGACACTTCTCTATCTATACTAAGTGAATGACCATGTACACTTTCTGAAACTTTGCTCTTTGGGAGGATTTCCCTTCACTGCTATCTTTTATGGCCATTCTTGATTGGGGCTGCAGCACAGTAACAGTCTAATTTCAGCTTCACCCATATATTGGGCTTGCTCACCTATGAACCAAGCTCATCCTATTTATTCTTTCATACACAGGTCATAATAGACCCACCCTGGTGTGAGCTAAAGGAGCGGCAGCAGTGCAATAGTGGTGGATGACATGGGAGTCTGAATGACCTGATTTAGGTAACTGAAGTTTACTTGCACCCTTTGGCTCTGATCATGCTGGTCCCAGATGTACCACTTCCGTCTTTTGGAGAATTGCTTCTGGAGCTGCCAGACTTCATGACTTGGCAAGACTGGTGGAATCCTACTCATGATAGGCAGTTTTGGTCACATCATTGCTTACATCTTAGGCTTTATGGTGGCTCTTTTTCAAATCATGTATCGTTCTCTGCTGAGGGATGGCATGCCTTGCTCCAGAACCCTGGTGCTCATTGTTGTGATTTTCCTACTGAGGTTTGTCATGAACTTCAGATGGCCTCTCTATGACCAGATACATCAAATACCATAAGATCTGTCATGTTGTGTGGCTCAAGTTGTAGGGCTGCTTGTTTCACAAACTGAACTGCTCCAAAGCCATTTCCTACTCTAGTCCCCACACAAAGTTGGCTGTCTTCCATGTCAGTTGATGAATAGTTTGGAGTAATAGTGTCAGGTTTGGAAGTTGTTGCCTTCAGAATCTGAGGAGGCCTTCTGGATATTGTGCTTCTTTTGTAATGGTGGGAGGCACAAGTAATACTTTGTGCTTCACCTTGGAGGGGATGTGCCATCATGGCCCACCTCACTGGACTCCTAAAAACCTTACTCATATGAGTCTTTGAATCTTTGAAGAGTTCATCTCTACTCCCTGGTGAAAATATGTCTTTCCAAGTCTTCCAAAGTTTCTGATGTACCACTCCTTGCTTATCTGGTTCAATAAACACAATGTCATAGATGTGGTAAAGTAATAAGATGTACTATGGAATGTTTAGATTGTCTTGATCCATTCATACTATATTATGACAGAAGATGGTAGAGTTGACATATCCCTGTGGCAAGACTGTAAATGTACACTTTTATCTATCCCACTTGAATTTCAACTGATTGTCTTTCATGGTGGAGGTGGAAAAGAAAGCACTCACCAGATCAAGATCTACTTACCATGTACCAGAGACTGTGTTAATTGGCTCTAGCACAGATCCTACAACTAACACAGCAGCTAAAACTGGGACTATTACTTTGTTGAATTTGTAAGAGTCCACTTCCAACTTCTAGGATCTGTTTGGTTTTTTGAGGGACCTGACTAGTGAATTAAATGAATAGGGATATGATAGGGGCTACCACTCCTATATCCTGTAGGTCTTTAAGGGTAGTGCTAATCTCTGCCTTTCCCCCCATGAAATGATATTCTTTTGATTTTATAGTCTTGTCTGGGAAGAATGGAAGTTTCAGAGGCTACCATTTGGCTTTCCCCACTATAGTTGCTGTTACCCGACAGGCAAAAGAATAAATATGAAGGTTCAGCCAATTACCAGGATGTCCATGAAAATTATAATGTGGGTACTGGAGAATTGATTGTTGGATTACCAGGTGGGTCCATGGAGCCAGTGAACACACAGTGAACACACAATGAACTCACAGTGAACCTAGATCATGACTCCATTTATTACTTGGACCCCCATAAAACCTCACTTTCATAAAGAGGCCATTATAACATAATTACAACAAAGACTTCAGTTGATCATATCGGGATCAATGTCAACTTGGACTCAGTGTCCCATAGTCCTTGAACTGTCTGGATATTCTCCTTTCAGTATATGGTTGTAGATGCCTTTGGGGAAAAACTGGGAGAATCCCTGCTCCCATACCCTTGCCGTAATGTTGCTGATTCCTTCCTTGTGGGGACTTGGCCTCTCCTTTCACCAATGGGTTTCCTGACTGAAAGTTGGCTCTGATAAGACTTAGGGAGAAACTGAATGGCAATGCATTATAACAGATCTCAGTCAACCCCGGGGGGAGCTCTGAACTGGAATGACCCATCAGAGATAATCTGAATCAAAGCAAGGAGTTGAGCCTTTGTACCTTCATATCAACTATCACTGGATGCAGGCTGCCCTGGGGAGGGACTATATATTTGGGTAAGGCAACTACCCAGATCTGAGGGCAATTTCTGGACAAGGCCTCCCTTGTAAACTGTTTGCTGGCAACACTCCTCAAAGCTGGCAAAGTGAGTTCCTTGACTTTGAAAGGGACATCTGGGGGCTGTCTCAGGGCACCCTACAATACTGAAAGTACCTCCTCTGAAGTGACATCAGCGCTATCTGAAGATTCTCTCCTCTGAATCCAGGCCAGCACTTCATTAGCAAGTCCTCAGTGTCTTGGTTGTCTTCTTTTATCTCAAAATCCACAGAATGCTAATACTATGAGAGGTCCTCCCAAAAGAATTCCATAGTCAAACAAATTTGGTGCATGTGACCCAATTTATCACACTCTTGCAGGTTAACAAAGCACATTAACATATTAAAATCTCTGAGATGAATGAAGCACAATAAATTGTTTCCCAGAGTTAGTATTTTTCAACTTTTCTTCTTTTAACAGTACATGAAACTAGAATTCTAGAAAACGACCTTTTGCTGAAGCTCTTTCAATGCTTGAAGAAATTCCTCTTGGCTTCCTTTCTCAAGGATTTTTCTTTTCTTATTTTTCATTTTAATTCCAGTAGAGTTAACATACAGTGTTATATTAGTTTCAGGTGTACAATTTAGTGATTCAACCCTTCCATATATCACCCAGTACTCATCACAACAGGTGCACTCCTTCATCCCTGTCACCTACTTCACCCATCCCTCCCACCCACCTTCCCTCTTGTAACCATCAGTTTGTTCTCTATATTTAAGAGTTTCCTGGTTTGCCTCTCTCTTTCTTTTTTTTCCTATGCTCATTTGTTTTGTTTCTTATATTCCACATATGAATGAAATCATATGATATTTGTCTTTCTCTGACTGGCTTACTTCGCTTAGCATTATACTCTTGAGGATTTTTCTAATGGATTGCCTTTTAATCAGGTAATGAATGTATGCCTTTCTTTCCATTCCTACTGCTTTAAGCTTGGCCAACGTCATTATGATTCCGCAAACCTAGACTATTGCAGTAGTCTCCTACGAGTGACCTTCCCTCAAGTTTCTTTCACTTTCGATCTTTTACACAGACCTGAGCAAAATCAATGGTCTCGAACTGCACTAAGTAACCACTAGCCACGTGAGGTAGATAAAACATGAACAGACGAAGCAACTTGAATTAACTGGAAAATAACACATCAACCAAATCATGTACTTAAAATAGTCTCTTAATAATTTGATTCAAATTGAATATATAAATGCAGATGAAAAAGAGCTCTTTGTTCCCCAGCATTGTGTACACAATTTCGAAAGCCAGAGGTCAGAGGACTATTTTATGATGATTGGGTTACCTCGTCCAACAATACAGAGATCCAGATGGAGGCTTAAGAGATATTTTCTCAATTCTAAAATAGTAACATTTACAAAGCTGAACCCCACTCTTCTGATTCATAATGGTCAAGGAATAAGCAGGGAGTCCCAGTCAGATTTCTTTTAACAGAATTACCTGGAATGATAATGTTTTAAATAAAGATCACATGAAATAAACATCAAAGGTAAAAAAAAAATTACTCTCTCAGTTTCCTTTATTTCAGAAAGGTACCTACCAGACTCATATAGCTCTCTTGGCCTGTGCAAAGAATAGTATAAATCCCTGAAATTCCTAAGAAGACAATGGTGCTATTTCTAGAAGACACAGGTTTCAGTGTAAACCATAGTATGTGGGCTTCCCAACAGCCAAAATTTTCATGTCACTGAGATCTGGGTAAAACGAACTCTGAATTGTAGCTGTAAGAGAGGAAAATGAAGGGGAAGATAAGGTGAAAAGAAAGGTCTAGGTGCAGTCTGAAGAATGAGGGATTGAGGATGTCAAATGGCTGGCCACAGTTCCATTTACTAATTTACTAATTAAACATTTAGACCAGGAGATGCAACATAAGAGGAATGTGGAGTCCAGTAGGCAAACAGAGGAGGGAAGCAGTTGAGTAAAACAGTATACCAAGCTTCTGAGTAAGTGAGGTAATAGAGTGTGCTGGGCTCAGGCTAACTGTAGAGTGTGTGCCCCCTCTAAGGAGGATACAACCTCTCTACACCAGTCAGTTGTTGCCAGGTGGTAAGTCAGGCCCTGCACTGGCAGAGTTTCTGATTTTATATGGGAAATATTTGAAACCTAGATTTTTTTATTAGAAACATCCCATTTTAAAAATGTTGTGAGAGGGCGGGTGCCCGGGTGGCTCAGTGAGTTAAGCCTCCGACTCTTGGTTAAGGCTCCAGTCAAGATCTCAGGGTTGTGAGATCGAGGCCCACGTCAGGCTCCACATTCAGTGCAGAGTCTGCTTAAGACTCTCTCTCCCTCTCCCCGTCCCTCTACTCTCTCTCTCCCTGTATCTATAAATAAATAAATAAATAAATAAATAAATAAATAAATAAATATTTTTAAAAATGTCATGGGAAGCAGGAGAGGTTGTGGGGGTGAGGGAGGGATATAGTTGGTATGTTTAACTCTGGAACTATTTTCATAGCTCAAGTTTTGGACCTTTTTGACTGGCCACAAAATCCTTGACTGGCTTCCTCCATTAAGGCCACTTGAGGAGATTGATGTTATGATCAATGTAGACTATTTAAAGGAGTCACGCATAAAACAAGCCTCACTGTAATGTCAGGCTAGATGTAAGTATCAAATTGTAGATATAAAATCTGCCCCTTTGTTATTCAGAGATGGCACATTGAGAATAGTTTCCTCAGTCAGGGGTCAGTAGTTTTCTTCATAGACTTGAGGAAAATGAGGCTCAAAAGCTCTCTTTTCATTTTTTCCAATGCTAGATCACTCAAAAGTATTCCTTAAGGACATTGACTTCCATTGGTGGACTGAACACTAATGTTGAGGTCGTGGATGCCAAAAGATTTCTAGGAATATATCAAGGGAGGAAATTTTTACAAACACAGGTTTTATCTACCTCATGCAAAAACCACCATTTTTAGCTAATTCAGAACGACTGCCTGACACCACATAGGCCACATCTTGCTCTAACAGTGTTTTGATGTTGTGTAGATGCTGCCATTACAGGGAAAGCTGCCCCCAGAGGCTCATGGCTCACTGATTCATTTCATTGAGATTTTATGCCTACATTAGGATCAGAAAAATGTTGGGTGGGTACCTTTTCCTTCATAAAGAAAAGTTCCAGAAAGGCAAATTTGTGTTTTAGTCTCAAGTTAAGCACTCTGGAGACTTCCCAAGAACCTAGACCTTGGGGATCTTCTTCCCAAGAACTTAGACCTTGAGAACCTTCTTCCCAAGAACCTAGACAGCTTAAAATCACCCACACTGAAGGTATCCTGCTACACTGATGGGAAGGAAGGAAGCTGACTTAGCCCCTAAGTCTTCAGACAGCAGCTGTGAAATGGCCACCACATCCCAGGTATAGTTGGGCCACCAAAGGCCTGAGTACAAGGGTAAAGGAAGGGAATCTAAGGCCTCATAGTGGCTACTTTCAGAGCTAACTATAGGGCTTAATCAGCCTTAATTTTGTAACCATAGTAAGTGCTCTGTAGAACAGACAAAAACAAAAGTCATATTTGGAGGGGGAGGGGACAGATAAAATATAAGTATGGTCAGAATAAAAAATTCAGAATTTTTTACAGGCAAGAAACCATCCCTGTTTTTCCTACTAACCTCATCAATCAATTGCCCTTCTGAGGTACTCACTTGCTCTGTTCTAACTCCAACTTGCTGTTCCTGCCATTCCCTATTTAATTCCTTTGAAGAAAGGATACAAACAGTGTTCATATTAACTAAATTCTACCCATATAAAGGTAATTTATGTGACTGAACAATAAAGAGCATATTACAAGCATATTTCATAATCTCTTATTCATGTGTTTCTGCCAAAGATTGTACTGCATATGTGTAGGTATGCGTTGTATTTTGGTGTGTGTATACAGAGTTGTGTCTTGTCATCCTATGCACACCATAACTTGCCAGCCCATCCCCCACAACACACATATTCAGACAGACAAATTAAAACATCAACATTGTTATTTCTGTGTAGTAGGATTTTAGGTGTTCTTAAAATTTTCTTCTTTTCATATATCCAAATTTCCTTTAGTGATCATGTATTATCTATTAAACATTTTTTATAAAGATTTTATTTATTTGCCAAGGGGAGAGAGAGAGAGCATGAGCAGTGGGAGAGGCAGAGGGAGAGGGAGAAGCAGGCTCCCCGCTGAGCAGCAGCCTGACGTGGGGCTTGATCCCAGGACCCTGGGATCATGACCTGAACAGAAGGCAGACGCCCAACCAAATGAGCCACCCAGGCACCCCACCTATTAAACATTAAAAAAAAATTATAATTAGGGACATCTCTTTCATGCACTGGAGGGTATATTGGTTAGTTTTTTCTCCATAGCAAGTCATCTTAAGCTAAACAACTTAAAACATTTATTTGCTGTCAGTTCTGTGGGTCAGTAGTTTGTACTGGGCTCAGATGAGATAACTTGTCTTTTGTCCACATGGCAGAGGCTGGGCTCACTCATGCAGCTGGGATCACCTGTACATCTGATGATGGCTATCTGTTAGTAGGGGTTATGGAAGTAATTCAATATCCAGTAAATTAGCTTGGGTCCATTCATAGGATGGTAATTATAAAGTTCCCAAGAGCACCAAGAGAAGGCAAGTCTTTTAAAAATATCTACTTGCATTCCATTTGTTTATGTTCTGTTGGCCAGAGCAAGGCACACAGCCAAGCCTAGATTCAAGCGGCGGAGATACAGACTCTACCTCCTGATGGGAAAATTGACAAAGACGCATTGCAAAGGGGCTTACATATGGATGAAAGAAATTTGTGGTGATTTTATAAAACTCTTATACTGGATAGGTTATTCACACCAACTTTCCTACCGAAAACAACTAGAAATGGATATGGTTTTTAAATCTTACTTAAAATAATTAAAGATCTAACAAGGTATATGAAATGATTAGACCAAAATCTATGAAGAAACAGGAATCCAGAGAAATTTGCAAAACATAAAAGCCACTTTTATCTTAAGGACATTTGCCAATCCATGAAAACTTGAACTTTGCTTTTAATGTATCACAAAGTGAGGGGGGAAGAAATAAAAGCCCAGAGCCTGTCCAAAGTATGGGATCTTAAAGACACTGCTGCAGCATTAAGTTGGAATCCCAAAGGGTTATACCTTCAGAATAACAGTGAACCAGAGTAAATCTGTTCTCATCACTCTTCCTAGGGGACAGAAGAGTAGGTTGCCTTGTTGCTCATCAGAATGTGTATGTGGGGTGGGGATGGGAGAAAACAGTCTCAGATTAATTTTTTTTAAGATTTTATTTATTCATTTAAGAGAAAGAGAGACAGAGAGAGCACAAGCAGGGGGAGAGCCAGAGGGAGAAGTAGACTCCCCACCGAGCTGGGACCCCGAAGTGGGGCTTTATCCCAGGACCCGAAGATCATGACCTGAGCCAAAGGCAGCCACCCAGGTGCCCTAAGATTAATGGGTCTTAACACAGTTTTGCAGCCCAAATTAATTTCATCTAGGTGGTACAAAATACCCCAAACATGAATTTGGTTTAAAGTAATTCCAGGCTGTTACATTCCTAGGCATTATGAAGAAGCAAACTCATATCTTCTCTGGAAGAAGACACCTTCATTCCTAGGTCTCAAAAAACCCCCACAAATAATTTTTCAAGATCAATGACCAGCATAGTGTCACAAATAATCAAGCATCTAAAGAAACAAGGCCCCATGAGTTAGATCCAGAAAGGACTGGAAAAGACCCATAAGGACTTCGGATATTGAAATTGTCAGAGATGATAAAACAACTATGTTCATCATTATTTTTTAGATTTTATTTATTTATTTGAGAGAGGGAGACAGAGATAGTGACAGAGAAAGCAAGAGAGAGCACGAGCAGGGAGGAGAGGGAGAAGCAGGCTCAGTAGGGAGCCCCACGCGGGCTGGATCCCAGGAGCCTGGGATTGTGACCTGAGCTGAAGGCAGACGATTAACTGACTGAGCCACCCAGGCGCCCCTATGCTAATTATTTTAAAAGAAATAAAAGACATGTTTGAAAATATCTTCAGAGAAGAAAACTATGAAATGTGACCTAACATATTCTTATTTGGAAAAGAACTAGATAGAACTTCTGTATGTATATAGAAATATATAGAAAATAATAGCAAATCTACGATTATTAGATCTAATTGCGAATTAGGTATTCCCAGTTAAAATTTGCTTTTAAAAATGAGGGGGAAATAAATATTTTAGCCCAAGAAAATCTTGTGGGGGTTAATATTAATAGAACCTCACTAAAGGCAATTTTAAACAATGTACTTCAGGCAGAAGAGAAGTAATCTCAGATGGAGAAGCAAGAAGAAAGTAAGAGCAAAGAAAGTGATAATAAGTGAGTTTATCTAAACAATAATACATTCCTAGGTTAACAACAACAAAGAGAATTAAAACCCATGATAGGAATGACACATAAGTTGGGTGGGTAAGAAAATTGGGTTAAAATATTCTCAGGTTCTAATATTGTCTTAAAGACACTGTTGCAACATTAAGTTGGAATCCCAAAGGGTTATACCTTCAGAATAAGGGTGAACCTCTTGTTTAAGAGGGGGCAAAGTGTTGATTAATTTTAGTTTTACAATTCGAGTATAGATTTTGTAATATTTAGGGAACTACTGAAAGAACAGAACAGCAGGTATACATTCTAAACTAGTAGTAGAAAAAAATAGAAATGACAGAAAATAATCCAAAAAATACATAAAGGAGAGGAAAATGAAAAGGTAGGTGGGATAAATAAAGGCACAAAATAAAAATGGTGAATTTAAACCCAAACATATCAGTAATTCCATGAAACTCAAATTAACTAAATGGTTCTGTTAAAACTGTGTTAGTCCAAACTGGAAACCGCTTAGATGTGAATCTACAGTATACTGGATAAATTGCAATATAGACACACTATGGAATATGAATTATACTGCAAGAAATAAAAAATAAAAACAAGAGTAAAGAGAAAACTGTAGCTAGACACAATGGCGTGGATGAATCATACAAACTTAATACTGAGCCACAAAGTAAGACACAAAAGAATACATATGACATGTTCTATGTACAGAATTCAAAAGTAGGCATAATTAAACTATTTAGTTTAGGAATGCGTATATAGATTTAAAAATAATGATATCTTTATCAGTAAAGCTAGGATAATGGTTACTTTTAGGAAAAAAGAAGGGTTTGTGATCAGGATACGACACATTGAGGGGAAGGGGCTGGAATCTTGGCAATATTCTGTTTCTTATCCCACAAGTGACCAAAGGGCATTCACTTCCTAAGTATAAAAATGTACATATATGCACTTGTAGCAGTATAAGCTATATTTAACAATAAAATGATGTTTTAAGCCATGAATTTTAAATGGTGAGAGGAGTTGAGTATTCTCATGTAGTATGATTATTATCCACTTTGTATTCTATTCATCATATAATTTTGAGTACATGCAAGGTGCTATAATAGGGGTACGGAGGGACAGATTTCTGACTTCAAGAAATTTATCATCCATACAGGATCCCCAATATTTTCAAGTTTAATGATACATTTTTAACATAAAATAATGATTAGGTATTAGGTATTTTAGTAGCTATCTATTAAAGATCCTACTATCTAGTAGGATCCGTTATCTAGTAGGATCTATTAATGGGGGAAAGGAGCTTTTATTAAATCAATAAAGCCTTTTAGTGAAATTTTATTATTTTATTAATCACAACATCATCTAAAGCATTAGAATATATCTGTATGAGTCAAATGTTTCATTTGTAATTTCACTGGTAATGCTTTATATGCATATTCATTCATTCACTTACTCGTTCTTTCTTTCTTTCATTCATTCATTCAGAAACAAAGCTTTATGGAGATCTACTTCCAGCCAGACACTATACATGTCAGTTCATGGATCCCAGGCAATATTTCTAAGTCCCCTCAGCACAGGTCTGTGGTTGAGAATCATTGATTTATATCACCTGGCCATAGCAATGTCTCTATGCTGGTGTCCATGCTGAGAAGTTCATACCAATAAATTAAAGGGACATAAATCTTGCCACACCAGATAAAAAGGCTCTGATGCAAAGTGATGTATATGCACATAGGTACCTAGAAGGGACCAAATTTAATATCTTTCTTTCAGGATATTATCCCTTTTGTTTCTCTAGCAGCCATTATTTGTCTACAATTTATCACAAGCACTAGACATTCCTCTGGTTCTCAAATATATTTCTTCCCACTAATTTTAATCATATATATTCTATCAAATTCATCTCAAACTCTGGCCCTTCCTACAGTGCAGCGTAGGATGTAAGAGGATGGGCTCTTCAACACGTAAGGTATCTCCACTGTTAGTGAAGATCCTTTGGGATGCAAGCTGTAGAAAACTTCCCTTGAATTATACTGCTCATGAAACTGAGAAGTCAGGATGCACTGGCTTCATCCAGGCAGAGCTTTACCCAGGATGTCATACAATACTTCTTGTTCTCTGCTCTCCCCATCTCTTTTTTATAATGTGTTTTTTAAATGTTTTATTTATTTATTTGACAAAGAGAGAGAGAAAGTGCAAAAGCAAGGGAAGGGGCAGGCAGAGGGAGAGGGAGGAGCAGACTCCCTGCTGAACAGGGAGCCCAATGAGGGGCTCCATCCCAGGACCCTGAGACTATGACCTGACCCGAAGGCAGCTGCTTAACCGACTGAGCCCCCCAGGCGCCCCATCCCATCTCTTATCTTTGCTTCCTTCTCCCTGCCCCTGTGGTGCGTTCATTCTTGTGGGAAAAACATGGTATATGCCTTAGCTGGGGTGCCCAGCATCCCGCTTGTGATGGTTCCTGCCTGGAGTTTCTTATGTTCCACTCCAAGCATTGCCTAACCCAGTCCATGCCAGTCTCTTTTTTTCTTAGGCTTTTATTTTAATTCCAGTTAGTTAACATACAGTGTTATATTAGTTTCAGCTGTATGGTATAGTGATTCAGCACTTCCATACATCACCTGGTGCTTGCATCGCAACAAGTGCCCTCCTTCATCCCCATCACCTATTTCACCCATCCCAACACCCATCTCTCCTCTGGTACCCATCGGTTTGTTCTCTCTAATTAAGAGTCTGTTTCTTGACTTGTCTCATTTTTCCCCCTTTGCTTCTTTGTTTTGTTTCTTAAATTCCACATATGAGTGAAATCACGTGTTATTTGTCTTTCTCTGACTTATTTCACTTAGCATTATACTCTCTAGCTCTATCCCTGTCACTGCAAATGGTATTATATGTATATAAATATACATATATATACAGTGTATACATACATTGTATACATATAATATATACATCACATATACATAATGTATACACTGTATATATACTGTATATAATATATATACATATATATGTATACACTGTATTTTTACACTGTATACATTATATATGTATATGTGTACAACTGTATACATATAATATATATATTGTGTATGTGTGTATATATAGATATATAGATATATATCTCACTTCTTCAATCCATGGACACTTGGACTGCTTCCATATCTTGGTTATTGTAGATAATGCTGCTATAAACATCAGGATGCATGTATCCCTTTGTACTTTTTGGGTAAATACCCAGTAGTGCGATTGCTGGATTGTAGAGTTGTTCTATATTTAATTCTGTGAGGAATTTCCATACTGTTTCCCACAGTGTTTGCATGAGTTTGCACTTTTACCAACAGTGCAAGAAGGTTCCCTTTCTCCACATCCTGGCCAACACCTGTTGTTCCTTGTGTTGTTGATTGTAGCCATTCTGACAGGTGTGAGGGGATAGCTCATTGTAGTTTTGATTTGCATTTATTTCCCTGATGATGGATGATGCTGAGTATCCTTTTATGTGCCTGATGGCCATCTGGATGTCTTCTTTGGAGAAATATCTGCCTATTTTTTAATGGGATTATTTGAGGGTTTTGGTGTTGAGTTGTGTAAATTCTTTATGTTTTGGATGCTAACTTTTATCAGATATGTCATTGCAAATACCTTCTCCCACTCTGAAGGTTGTCTTTTAGTTTTGTTGATTGTTTCCTTTGCTGTGCAAAAGCTTTTTTTTTTTTTTTAATGTATTGTTGAATTCAGTTTGCTAGTATTTTGTTGAGGATTTTTGCATCTATGTTTATCAGAGATTTGGCCTGTAGTTCCCTTTTTTAGTGGCGTCTCTATCTGGTTTTGGTATCAGAGTAACACTGGCCTCATAGAATGAATTTGGAAGTTTTCCTTCCTCTTGTATTTCTTTTGGAATAGTTTAAGAATTAGTATTAATTCTTCTTTAAATGTTTGGTAGAATTTACCTGTAAAGGCATCTGGTCCTGAACTTTTGTTTGTTAGGAGATTTTTGATTATTGACTGAATTTCTTTGCTCATTATCAGTCTGTTCAAATTTCCTATTTCCTCCTGTTTCAGTTTTGGTGGTTTATATATTTCGAGGAATTTATTCATTCCTTCTAGGTTGTCCAGTTTGTTGGTATATAGTTTTTCATAATATTCTCTTATACTTGTTTGTATTTCTAGGGTGTTCGTTGTTATTTCTCCTCTCTTGTTTGTGATTTCATTTTTTTTAAAGTCCTTTCTCTTTTTTCTTGGTGAGTCTGTATAGAGGTTTATCAATTTTATTAATTTTTCAAAGTACCAGCTCCTGGTTTCACGGATCTGTTCTATTGTGTGTGTGTAGTTTTTTTGTTTTATTTTAAGATTCTATATAATTTTTTCTGCTCTAGTCTTTATTATTTCCTTCTTTCTGCTGGTTTTAGTTTTTTTTGTTGTTGTTTTTCTAGATCATTTAGGTGCAGTGTTAGGTTGTTTATTTGAGATTTGTCTTGCTTCTAGAGATAGGCCTGTATTGCTATAAACTTCATGATATAAACTATTTTTTTGTTGCATCCCAGAGGTTTTGGACTGTTGAGTTTTTATTTTCATTTGTTTCCATGTACTTTTTTATTTCTTCTTTTATTTCCTGGTTGATCCATTCATTGTTTAACGGCATCTTGATTAACTTCCATGTATTTGTGGTCTTTCCAGATTTTTTCTTGTGGTTGACTTCTAGTTTCATAGTGTTTGTGGTCAGAAAAGATGCATGGTATGAATTCAATCTTCCTGAATTTGTTGAAGCTTGTTTTATGGGCTAACATGTGATCTACTCTGGAGACTGTTCCGTGAGCACTTGAGCAGAATGTGTATTCTGCTGCTGCAAGATGGAATATTTTGAATACATCTGTTAAGTCCATCTGTTCTTGCGTGTCATTCAAAGTCATTGTTTCCTTGTTGATTTTCTGCTCAGATGATCTGTCCATTGATGTAAGTTGGATGTTAAAGTCCCCTAGCATTACTGTATTATTATTGATTCGTTCCTTTATGTTTGTTATTGTTTTATATATTTGGATGCTCCTATGTTGGGTGCATAAATATTTACAATTGTTATACTTCTTGTTGGATTGTCCCCTTCATTATTATTTAGTGTCTTTGTTTCTTGTTATAGTATTTGTTTTAAAGTTTACTTTGTCTGATATAAGGATTGCTACTCTGGCTTTCCTTCATGTCCATTTGCATGATCATATTTCTCCATCCCCTCCCTTTTAATTCTGCAAGTGGCTTTAGGTCTAAAGTGGGTCTTGTAGGCAGGATGTAGATGGATCTTGTTTTTTTTTTTTTTTAATCCATTCTCTCATCCTATGTTTTTTGATTGGAGCATTTAGTCCATTTACATTCACAGTAATTATTGATAGATACATATATTTATTGCCATTCTATTACTAGTTTTGTAGTTGTTTCTGAAGATTTTCTCTGATCTTATCTTTCACATTTTTCTGATTTTTTAGTGATATATTTGGATTTCCTTCTCTTTATTCTTTGCATGTCTATTAAATGGTTTTTGATATATGGTTACCATTAAGTTTGTATATAACCTCTTCTGCATTATCAGTCTATATGAAGTTGATGGTTAAGTTTGAACCTGTTCTTTTCTCCACGTTTTAGGTATATGCTATTTTTTATATCTTTTTTTGTGAGTTCCTTGACTGATTTTTTACAGAGATATTAATTTTTACTGCTTTTATGTTTCCTACCTCTATACTGTCACTTTTGGTCTCTCCTTTCCACTCAAAGAGTCCCTCTTAATATTTCTTGCAGAGCTGGCTTAGTGATCATGAACTCCTTTAGTTTTTGTTTGTCTGAGAAGCTCTTTATCTCTCCTTTTATTCTGAATGATAGCCTTGCTGGATAGAGGATTCTTGGTTGCAGATTTTTCCCACTCAGCACCTTGAATATATCATGCTGCTCTCTTTTGGTTTACAAGTTTCTGTTGAAATTTCCTGCCAACCTTATGTGCTTTCCCTTGTAAGTTACTGATGTCTTTTGTCTTGCTGCTTTAAAATTTTTTTCTTTATCACTATATTTTGCAAACTTAATTACAATATATCTTGCTGTGGGTCTGCTTTTGTTGATTTTGTTGGGGGTTCTCTGTGCCTCCTGGTTCTGGATATGTTTCCTTTCCCAGATTAGGGAAGTTTTCAGCTATTATTTCTTCAAATAAGTTTTCTGCCTCCTTTTCTGTCTCTTCTTCCGGGATTCCTATAATATGAATGTTGTTATGTTTGATGGAGTCACTGAATTCCCTAAGTCTTTTCTTGTTTTGTGTAATTTTTTTCTCTCTCTTTTGTTCAGCTTAATTACTTCCTATTAGTCTATCTTGTAGGTCACTAATTTGTTCCTCTGCTTCTCCCATCCTGCTGGTCATTGCAGGGTGTTTCTCATTTTGTTTATTGTGCCCTTTATCTCTGCTTTGTCATCCTCATCTCTGAATTAAGGGTTTCTTTCACTCATGTCTTCCACTCTTTTCTCAACTCCAGTGAGTATCCTTATGATCATTGCTTTACATTCTCTACCAGGCATGTTACTTCTATCTGTTTTGTTTAGGTCTCTGGGTGTGGCCTTGTCCCATTCTTCCATTTGGGATAAATTTCACAATCTCTTCATTTTGTCTGCCTCTCTGTGTCTGTTTCTCGTGTTAAGGAAGTCAGCTGGGTTTTCTGCTCTTGAAAATAGTGACTTTATAAAGAAAAGATCCCGGAGTGCCCTGCAGTGCAGTGTCCCCTGTTCATCAGAACCTGGCCGATCAGGAGAACATCCTATGTGTGTTGCTTATGCCCTGCTGTTGTGTCTGAGTCCCTTTCCCTTTCAGTGCAGTCACTGGCTGTTGTGGGCTGTGCTTGCTCTCTGTGGTGTTAGCAGGATCCAGGCAGGCCAGCTCTGAGGGGGTGTGGCCACCGGGGGACTTGGGAGCAGGGCATTGGTGTTAGCAAAATTTGTGCTGGGCCACTAGGGCTATGCCAATACCCTGAAGCCTGCTGCAGCTGGGACCTGTGTGCTGTGGCTGCTGGGGGCCCAAGGCTGGGCACGGCACAAGATGATGGCTGGGCCCAGCCACCACAACAGGGTGCTGTGCACATGGGGGCTAGGTATGGAGCGCAATGGTGGCTGGAGGCGCAGGTCTGGGTGCAGTGCGGCAGATGTGCCCGGAGTATGGTGGTAGTTGTGCACTCGGTGGCTTGGTAGGTGCACACCTGGCTTTAACAAAATTGCCCCTGAGCCCAGGGCCAAGGCCAGCAGGCTTGGAGTGGGCAAGTCCTCAAAAGAACTTGTGGGCATGGTGCACGGCTAGTGTGTTAGGTAGCAACTGTCTGTGCAGTCCTAACTCACAGAGGCAGGGGAGGAAAATGGCCCCTGACGACTCTTTTGTTCCCTAAAAAGTCCCCAAACACACTCCAAAATCAATATGAATAGATCTGTCTCCTGTTTTCTCCCAAAGTTGTGTTTTTTTCATGTTGCCTCACCATGCAGACTGCTGTCTCTTTAAGGGCAGGGACCCAGCTATCACTCACTCCCCAGCTCCTCCAGTGCTGAGTCAGCTGACTTTTAATGCTCCAGGCTCCAAGTGCCACTGGTTTTACAAACTCACAGAATTCAGCCCCTCTGATTTTTAAAGTTGTCCCCCTGTGAACTCCCTGGTGAGAGGGCACCTTTCTCTGCCTTCTCCAGCCGCTGCTCCCTCCCTCCTGCAGGTGGCCTCTCTCTGCCTTTCTGACCTTCCTCACTTTCAGATGCAGCTTCTTCTCTATATTTAGTTGTGGAGTTTGTTCTGCCAGTCTTCGAATGGATGTGACTTGGATGTGGATGATATCGAGTTGAAAATGTGGGATGAGGTGAGCTCAGGGTCCTCCTACTCTGCCATCTTTCCAAGCTCCCACCCGTGCCAGTCTCTTTGGATGAATTGCTTCCCTATAATCCAGATGGTTTTCAGACTTTGTGGCTGAAATGTCAGACTTCTGAACTATAACTGCACACATTCCAATCCATGTAGCTCTATTGCTCTAGTTCTATTCTTTTTTACTATTGTAGAAACCACGTAATGGCAGGCTAGTATACCTCAAGTATAAATGTACTTTGAAAAAATTCTCTCTGCCCATGAACACCATCTACAGAAGTTTCTGTTCTCCAAGAAGCATGCTTTTATAAGCTTCTCTGAATTTAAATTAAAAAAATATTTCTTAGGGGCTATGGTCTGAAGATGTCCTCATTAGTCAGAAATTGTTTTCCCTATGATCTCTTTGTCAAATATGTCCCATTCACCATCCTGCCTTCTGGGTTAAAAGTTATCCTTTTGCACTCTGAGACATAAACCAAACACAAATTATGCACTTGTTCACCAAAGACATGTGCAAGAATGTTTATAATAGTTTTATTCATAATATCCTCAAACTAGCAAAAACCCAAATGTCCATCAACAGCAGAATTGACAAATATATTGTGGTAGATTCACACAATGGAATTCTAGTAGACTGTCTATAGCTACACCAAACAACATAAATGGATCTTACAAGCTACTAATGAGCAAAAGAAGCCAGATACAAAAGAATGTGTAAGGTATGATTCCATTTATATAAAATTCAAGACTAGGCAAAGCTAATGTAGAGTTTTGAAATGGTTCACTTTGGGGTAGGAGGGAGGAATAGTATTTGGAAGAGGGCATGAGGGGGACCTCTAGGGGTGCTGGTAACATTTTATATCTTGACCTGGTTTCATAGCTATGTTTGCTGGGTGATAATTCATTAAGCTACTCACTTATGATCTGTGTACTGATTTTAACTAAAAAAGGTTTTTCTTAGTAAAGTTCCCCATTTGCTGTATTGTGAAGGTCTTTATTAAGTCCCACTTCCTCAGGGAAGCTGCTCCATACCAGGAAATTCCTAGGAGGGCACACTGGGAGGGGAGGTTTGTTTCCCTGAGAAGTTGGCAATAGTGTGCATATAGTGGGTGAGGACGGATGGAATTGTACTCCAAGTGGGGGAAAAAAAGAAAAACAAGTTTGGGGGAAGGCAGACAGTTCCCCAGAAAGTGAGACCATGATTAAGTGATGAAAAGGAGGCAGAAACAGATGGGCTTAAGACCCAGAAAGCATGAGAATGGAGAGCGCAGTGGTCACCTGCAGACCCTATAGACAGAATCCTTGGGTTGACAGCCCAGATCCACTAATTTCCGTTTCACCTTGAGCAGGTTACTGAACCTCTCTGTGCCTTGGGGCTCTCATCCAGGAAATGCACAGATGAAGTCAGTGTGATACTTGTCAACCACCCCAAGCTGTGCCTGTCCCATGGTGGGGACTCAACACATGTTGTTATAGTTGTTACTACCTTTGCTTTAATTTTTGCCTCCGCAATCCAGATGCTGGCTGCCCACAGCTCCTGAGTCGTACGGGAAAGCAGAGAGCCCATTCTGTCTCTCCCAGTGCTAGTTCCAAAGTTCACATGTCGGATACCCTCCCTGGATATAAAAGCTATGAGGACAGACTCCATTGTAAAAATGACCACTCAAACCAAACTATAGAAATCGAGGGTTATAAATTCAAGAAAAGGGGGAGCAGGTCAGTTTTCAGAGAAACAGAAGCAAGGAATGACTTGGGAGGTAATGTAAGAGGAATGCAGCACAAATAGCACCTTGGTGGCCCCTCTTCACTCAGAATTAAACCATCTCTATGCACACAATGTCGAAGTGTACCTTAATCCTGAATATTTGCCCCAGATTTAACTCTGTGCTTAGCTGGGTCAAGACAGATCATTTCTTCAGTTAGAGGGGAAAAAACCCAGGTCATACCTCAAGAAATCAACACTTTGATTTTATATCTCACCAGGTTTTTATTCTGTTGCTTTTATCTCTATGCTGTTTCTCGCTGTTTTATCTCAGACTTTTTGAATGCTCTCCTCTAATGGTCAATAAAAACACAATAAACCCTGTAACAGTCAAGAACCTTGATACAGAAGTGGAGGTGCATTATCAGCAAGGCATCCAAGGACACCGAGATAAAGCAGAGAAAAGCATGAAGTAGCTGGCGAGCGGGGCTCTGAATGAAAAATTTATAGCAGTGGAGACTATGGAGTGGGGGAAGGCTGTGAGCGAAATTCAGTCAGGTGTTCTCAGACTACTAAATAGCCAATTATAAATATCAGAAATGCTTAGGATGGTTGGTTTCTTAAACAGAATAAGTGCTCAATACATACTATTCAAACAAATGAAGGAAGGAAGAAGAAATCAAGTATTTGGTATCATTAGCGTATAGAAATCATGAAATCTTAGAATTAAACGGGACCCGCGAAGTCTCTTTGTCTATCCCTCTCATGAGCAGTTTTAGCTTGAGCACCTCAGAGCTGCAGGTTTGAATTAGGAGCCAGTAAGAAAGACAGAAAAAAGAAGTCAACACTGATACATGACTTTTTCTAGGGAGTACAAAGTGTTTGAGAATAATGGCTAGCTGAAGGACAGTTTTTAGCAAAATAATTCTCTCCTATTGAGGGAGAATTGGAAAGGACCTCAGAGAGATCATTTGTCATGTCATCTCTCCTCTGGCTGTAAAATACAGAAGTCACTGGTTAATACCAACAATATTCTATATTTGTATAGTACTTTCAGTTCCCAAAGTGCATTCAAAGACATTATCCCCATTAATCCTTGCAAGGAAGTAGGTCTTCTTTTCTGAGGTCAAAAGAAGTTACCAGCCCAGAAGTAATGGGTGCCTGTTGACTTACAGAAATTCCACGACCTCATGATAGAGGTATGGGATGTCCTAATAAAAGATTGCTCCATAAAAATACACATTCATTCACGGAACTGATATATACACAGGGAGAGTCGTTGAGAATTAATGGGTACTTGCCTTTTTGAAGCTGTAATTCATCAGTGTTAATTTGGACAGTATCTTTCTCTCCTCTTCCCAAGATGATAGCAAGGACAGACACAAAGATCTCTTCAGACAGTTATCCAAGCAGGGAGGAGAGGGAAAGTGGGCAGAGACTCCTCCCTGGAGAGAACTTCTCAGGAGCTGCGAGGGGTCGAATGCCTCTGTGTTCTGGGCCGTGCCTTGCACCTGCACACCACTTGTGGGTTATGTCTGAGAGAGGCAGGCCTTAGATGGGGGTGCAGCTGTCAGGGGCCAGAGTGATGGCTGTGAGAGGGAGAGGGAGAGCCCACGCCAAACAGCAAGCTAACCAGCGGTGAAAGACCAGAGCCCAAGAGCCACAGTGGGCAGCACAAAAGGCAGGGGTAAGGGCTCATGGCCTTTCACCCCCATTTCCCTCAACTGCATAACCTCATGGCTCTGAGATTTGGGTACGAAACATAGGAGAAGGATATTTCTTAAAAATAATTTACAAATAGGGGCACCTGGGTGGCTCAGTCAGTTGAGCGACTGCCTTCAGCTCAGGTCATGATCTCAGGGTCCTGGGATGGAGCCCCACATTGGGCTCCCTACTCAGTGGGGAGTCTGCTTCTACCCCTCCCTCTGCCTCTGCCCCCTGCTTGTGCTCTCTGTCAAGTGAATAAATAAAATCTTAAAAAATAATAATAATAATTTACAAATATTAGACTTGTGGCTCATTTGGATAAGTTGAGATTTGATTTGATTTAGAAATATAAAGACACGTGATGTTTCTTGCACTCAAGCTTTCATGAAGCAATTGTATGTCGGTTAGTCTTCATTCAATAACTATTTATTGAGTACTTACTATGATAGGTGTTGGCGAGGTAGTGAAAAAAAAAGACAGAAATGGTTCCTTTGAATAGCTTATTACATCTGTCAGGGAAGACAGACAATTAAACAAGGAATAACAATGCAGTGTGCTGGGTGTTACAATAGAGAAGTACAGAGATCTGAGACACTACAAAACAGGGGTACAAAACCTGGTCTAAGGGCCAGGGAAGGCATCCCCACAGACGCCGCCTTTAGGCTGAGATCTGAAGGATTCTGTCCTGTATCACACAACCCTTCGTTTCCACCACTACTAAGTTATGCAGGTAACACAGGTGTCGGGGGTTCACTATTTTAAAATCTCTCACTCAACACTGACCTTGGGGAGGTCTTGGAGCATGATTTAAATTATTATCATTATTACTTTTTAAGATTTTATTTTTAAGTAGCCCCTACCTACACCCAGTGTGGAGCTCCAACTTACAACCCCAAGATCAAGAGTTGCATGCTCCACTGACTGAGCCAGCCAGGCGCCCCTAAATTATTAGTATTTTTTAAAAATTTCTGTATTCCCAACACTGCTCGCAGAACTTCTACAAATAGTAGGCTTTGAATGCATGGTTACTAAGTGAAAAAAAAAGAAAGAATGAATGAATGAATGAATGCATGAATATCTATGTCAGAAATACCAGCGCTCATTTCCAAAGGACCCAGGTTAGGTGCTGTATCCTAGCTAAGGTGGGGGCGGGGGGGGGGGAGTGGGCCACTGCGATGCCCTTTTCCAGGCAGCCAGGTGATAAGCACCTGCTTATTGAGGTTACACTGCCCCTGTGAGGGCAAGCTAGGTAATGCCAGGATTGGATGGGACACCAATGCCCGCTTGGGTGCTCAGCTTCAGGCTGGTGACAGCACTAGAGATGCAGGCTCCTAGAGGAAGAAGGGAAAGTTCCCCCCCGCCCTAATGATCCCTTTACTCAGCCACCAGCCTTACTGCAAAGCAAGGACATGCAGTTTTCTCTTATAAGTGGCAGGCCAGGTGAGAAAACCCAACTGCATTTGCATGGCATAACTGGGGACACAGGGAAATTGTGCCCCATCCCTTTCCTCATGAATAGGCTAGAGAGGAGGGCTCCGGCCCTGCCCCACTCCCATTGCCCTAGAAGAGCCTCATGATGACCACTCACTCAGACGGTTAGACTACTGTAAAAAACTGCCAAGGATGAGGTGGCTTAAACAGCAGAAATTTCCTTTTCACAGTTCTGGAGGAGGAAAGCCTAAGATCAGGGTGTCAACATGGTCACCTTCTGGTGAGGGCCCTCTTCCTGGATTGCAGGTGATCATCTTCTTGCTGTGTCCTCATATGGAGAGAGAGGGAGAGAGATGATCTCTTTTATGTCTCTTCTTATTTTTAATTTTTTTAGAGAGGCGGGGGAAGGGCAGAGGGAGAAAGAGACATGGGGCTCAACCCTGAGATCATGACCTGAGCCAAAATCAAGAGTTAGATGCTTACCCGACTGAGCCACCCAAGCACCACTTATATCTCTTCTTATGAGAGCACTAAGCTCTCTCATGACGGCTCCACCCCCATGACCTGATCAACCTTCCCAAGGTCCCCCCATCCTAATACCATCACACTGAGAATTAGGGCTCCAACATATGAATTTCCAGGGGGTGGGGGTGGGCTGGAGGACACAAACATTCAGTCCCTAACAACCATCTTGTATGAACACTGTGTTGATGCACCCATCTGTCACAGCACGTGGACTGCCTTCCCTGAGACATTCTCCTCATCAGTGTCACTTCTTCTTTCCCCTCTAGGGGCCTTTCAGCTGGTAAGCTCTGATCAGCACCCTTGGAAGGGAATAATGTGCCAGCACCCAGGGCCCCTTCCTCACTGAGTGTCCTGGCCAACGTCCCCCAAACTTCTGTTCTGACCATGGTGCAGAGGCTTGATACACTGGGAGCCAGGAGAACTGGGTTCTAACCCCAGCTCTCCTGATTCTACACATTCGATGCATTAGACCTCAGGTTAGTTGATGAATCTCTTGGAACCTCGGTTCGCTCCTCTATAAAATAAATATGAAAATCCCTTACCCGTCTTGCAGGACTGTTGAAAGACTCAAACGGCATATTGAATGTCCTTTGTAAGCTTTAAAGCACTAACCACATACAAAGTAGTAATCTTATTAAGTGCTGCATGGCCAAACACAGATGAAATTGTGATTCCATGGAAATGTCCTTTCGTGTGATGGAATCCTCCTTGTCTCGGCTTGCTAAACCACATAACTAGGGGAGTTACTGACTTGCGTCCCTTTCACCTTATTCCCTCATTTTCTTCTGGTTAGATCATCCAAACATCAGGTATAAGCAAAATTCAATCTCAGAAAGCATTTACCTAACACCTTCCATATGCCGAGTCCCTGCCCTCGTGCTAGAGCAAGGGGTGTGGGTGGGAACAGACAGTCCCTGCCCAAGCGCCCTTACAGTCTAGTCAAGGAGGCAGGAATTAAACCATCACACAAAATGAAACTCATGTTAAGTACACAGAAAGATGGAAAATGTTTCATATTGTCTATAGTTGCTATTGTTGTGCCCTTCTGAATCCCCAACTACTAGTCAGTGGGAGCATTAACTAAATGTCCAACATCTTTAAACTCCTCCCAATTCAATACTTTCAACAATACTCAATTCTCCACCAGAACATGCTCAGAATCGCCTGCAAAATGCTCAGCTTTTCAGATTGTCCTTCCCTCCCTCTGTTTTGGTTTCAAAACAGGTGGGGGAGGTGCAGGATGTGAGTCAGAGGGAAAGAGTTGAGGTCCTCGAGCTGCATGTCCTCTCCCTCTTTCAGTCTCCACACAAATGTCTCTTGTCCTCCTGTGTGCTGCTGAAGACAGGGGCCAGTGTCCCTGGGACTCAGGTCTTTCTCTTGGTTCGGTCGGACCTGGAATTAACCCCTGGTTGGCTGGGCCTCCCCAATACCTCTGCTAGCTGCAGACCCCAGGTCTTTGGTGCATTCTCTCTCCAGCTTGTTGGCTTGACAGTCTGCTCCTGATCTCTGTGGCGAGGGTCACCTCACCCTGCCATGGCGAACCCACTGGCAGACCCACTGGCTTTAGACTTAGTGTACATTCAACATAGGAACTGAAAGGTCTAGGGAAAGTTAAATGTCAAGGCCTCTCTCTGCTTGACCACTCCACACCATTAGATGTATGATACCTGCCCCAGAGACTTAAATGAGAAAGGGCAATAATTCTCTTACTGACCTAATGAGTCATCTCCAAATGAGGAATATCGGGACACATACATATTCTTCTCCCCTTACTCTCGATCTTTACTTCTTCCCACCAATGGGCGGGGCTGAAAAATGGGTGGTTCTTCTTTTATTTTCCATATATGATATATGTCTCATCATACTGTTGGTGAGTCTCACGGCTTCACTAAATACCTGTCAGGAGAACTTGGACGCTAAGTCCCCGCCCCCAGTGAATTCTCTATCCCTGCTCACTCCCTGGACTCCTGCAGCCTCTGAGCTTCTCCACACTGCTTTCCACATGCCTGGACCCCGCCCCTCTGCCTTCCAGCCTAAAGCACAACTAACCATGCCTACTGTGTGCAATAGACTCTTCCTGAATGATAGGGGGTAATGGCAAGGGGACGCGGTAAAACACAAGATGGGAAAGAATGTGAAATCAAATGGTTAACGGCACTGACATTAAACCTTCTGCTGTCCTTGCCACAACGATTATTTCACTTGTGGACATTCTCAGCTTTTTTACAAAGCCCTGCTTGCCATCATTTCCTGGACTGTTTCACCTCCTTCTAGCCAAGCATTTCTCTCAACTCTCTCAGTACCAGACACACTCATTAACTGTCCTCCCGGCTGCCAGTCTGTCAGTCTGGTATGGAGAGAAATTTAGTTCTCATTTGATCTGACACGAAGCTGAGAAGTAGCACAGAGTAATGATTGCGATCAAGGGTTTCAAAGCAGTCTGCCCAGGTTTCAAATCTGGTCTTCACAGCTTACTAGCTGTGTGATTTTAAGAAGTCACTCACTCTCTCCATACCACAGTTGCCCCATCTGTAAACTTGGACTCATCACAGCACTCCCACCTGCTGGGATGATCGTGATGGTAATATGAGGAATATATGCGTGTAAGATGTTCACACCTGCTCTTGGTCAAAACTTAGCAGCACCCAATGAAAGGTAGGTGTTATTCTCTCTCAACTTACTCCTTCCTAGACTAGCCTAGAACAGTACTTCTCAAACTTTAGCACACATCAGAATTATCTGGAGGGCTTATTACATGACAGAACTTCTGGGACCCAACCTTAGAGTTTCTGATTTGGTAGATCTGGGATGGGGCCGGGGGATTTGCATTTTTAAGTTCCCAGGTGTTGCGATGAAGCTGGGCCAAGGATCATACTTTGAGAATCACCAACCTATTTTTTTCACTTAAAAAAAGGACTATTAAGTTGTTTTTCTTAACATAAGAGCCATAAATCTTGGCTTCCCACCCTTAGGAACAAGCAGAAGTTTCAACTTGTACTTTGTACAAAGCCTTCCTTGATCAGATTCCACAGGCAGAAAAGAATATATTTACTATGATGCCTGTTCTGTAAGGAAGAAGAAGAAACACAAATATATACATGTATCTCCACTTCTTTCAAAAAAAGAAACCTAGGAAGGATAAACCAGAAACTGATAGAATTGTTTACCTCGAGTGAGGTATATTATTTTTGTGTGTAGTTTTGACTTTTGGAAGCATGCTAGTATTTTACATATTTAAAACATTAAAGTAAATCAACAAGTTTGGAGAGACAAGCCTAGAAGTGAATAAAGACAGAAACAAATGAAACTAATAAATATCAAATGGATGACAGAACTACACTGAAGGCAAAAAAGGAGAATGAATTCAAGTCAGCTGGAACACAGTACTTAGATATATACCCTGGATCTAAAGGGAAAAAGAAATACAAATGTTTTGATAGTGCTATGGGTGTAGCAATTTTGAAACTATCTTGTGTATATTTTAGAATTGAGCAAATGAACAAATATAATGATGCTTCTGGGAGGCAGGTTTTTCACTGTGGGGGAAAAAGGTGATAAACAATTTTTGGAACGGGGGAAATAAGGAAGAACCTATGATATTACCTTGGATTAGAGGTATCAGTATGAAATCATGATTTTTTTTTAAACTAAAAAGTAGGGGCACCTGGGTGGCTCAGTTGGTTAAGCGTCTGACTCTTGATCTCAGCTCATGTCTTGATCTCTCAGGGTTGTGTGTTCAAGCCCTGCATTGTGATCCATGCTGGGTGTGGAGCCTACTTAAAAAAATTTTAAAAGTAATACATGTGTATGCATATATGTTCCCTAGCTCTGTACGTTGAAAGTGTCCTCAAGTAATGCTACCCCAGCAGCAATTGAACAACCTAGCACTAGATCTTGGGGTGTAAATATCACTCCCCACTTTAAAAAATAGCTGATTTTAGGGGCGGCTGGGTGGCTCAGTCGTTAAACGTCTGCCTTCGGCTCAGGTCATGATCCCAGGACCCTGGGATGGAGCCCTGCATCAGGCTCCCTGCTCAGCGGAAAGCCTGCTTCTTCCTCTCCCACTCCCCCTGCTTGTGTTCCCTCTCTCGCTGTGTCTCTCTCTGTCAAATAAATAAATAAAATCTTTTTAAAAAATAGCTGATTTTAAAGTACAGGATAAGACTAGAACCTTTCTTGTGCCAGAAAATAATGAAATGCTTAAAAAAAAAAAAGGTAGGGCAGGTCAAAAAGACAGAGTAAAAATACTTGAAGGGATTTCTACTAGCCAAATCACTGACAATTTGAGCAAAATAATAGTAAAGAATAATGACAGAAATGAATTATGGCACTGGAGGGAAAAAACCAAGAATCCAGAGTCCTTAATGATACTAAAAAGGGGAAAAAACAAAGAAGAAATAAGGATGACAGGATAGCTTTTCTTTATAATAGAACACCAACTAATAAATGTAGAAGGAATAATAGAGTTAGAAAATCACCATTTTTATAAGTCAATCAGAGAAAGACATGTATCATATGATCTCACTGATATGAGGAATTCTTAATCTCAGGAAACAAACTGAGGGTTGCTGGAGTGGTGGGGGGTGGGAGGGATGGGGTGGCTGGGTGATAGACATTGGGGAGGGTATGTGTTATGGTGAGCGCTGTGAATTGTGCAATACTGTTGAATCACAGATCTGTACCTCTGAAACAAATAATGCAATATATGTTAAGGAAAAAAAAAAAGAAGATAGCAGGAGGGGAAGAATGAAGGGGGGAAATCGGAGGGGGAGATGAACCATGAGAGACGATGGACTCTGAAAAACAAACTGAGGGTTCTAGAGGGGGTGGGGTGGCAGGATGGGTTAGCCCAGTGATGGGTATTAAGGAGGACATGTTCTGTGTGGAGTTCTGGGTGTTATGCACAAACAGTGAATCATGGAACACTACATCAAAAACTAATGGTGTACTGTATGGTGATTAACATAACAATAAAAATAAAAAAAAGAAAATCACCATTTTAAATCATCATATTAATATTTAGTTCAGATAAGAATTATCAAGGAATACTAAAACCATTAGGTGAAAGTTTTTTGGGGATGAACATATTTACACAGTCTGAAAATTTGTCCTCCTAGATTCTTTTTTTTATTTTATTTATTTATTTTTTTTTTTTAAGATTTTATTTATTTATTTGACAGGGAGAGAGATAGTGAGAGAGGGAACACAAGCAGGGGAAGTGGGAGAGGGAGAAGCAGGCTTCCCGTAGAGCAGGGAGCCCGATGCGGGGCTCGATCCCAGGACCGTAGGATCATGACCTGAGCCGAAGGCAGATGCTTAACAACTGAGCCACCCAGGCGCCTCTTTTTTTTTAATTAAAGATTTTACTTATTTAATTATCAGAGAGAGAGCGCACAAGCAGGGGGGAGCAGCAGAGGGAGAGGGAGAAGCAGGCTCCCCGCGGAGCAGGGAGCCCGACGCAGGACTCGATCCCAGGACCCCGGGATCATGACCTGAGCCGAAGGCAGACTTACCTGACTGAGCCACCCAGGCATCCCTGTACTCCTAGATTCTTAACTACAAGAGGAAAGAAAGTACTTTTACAGCAGACAACACTGTAGCTAAGTGATCACTAACCAACTGATACCATGTTTCCTGAGAAGATACACTGAGGACACAACACTCCGTATGTAACTTTCTTGCCAAAAATGTATAACCTGAATCTATATAGTTTACAAATTGGTCTGTGCTTTTCAAAAATATCAGCGTCAGAAGAGACAAAGAAAGGCTGGGGGAGCCATTCCAGATTAAAGGACATTAAAGAGCTAAATGCAAAGCATAATTCTTTATTGGATGCTCAATTAGGGAAGAAAAACCCAACATGGCTAACAAAGATATTATTGGGATAACGGAAAAAATTTGTAAATGAACTACATATTACATAATACTATTATATCACCATTCGATTTTCCAAATGACGATTGCTCCCTGTAAAAGAATGTTTCTTTTCTTAAAAGATAGATGCTAAAGTATTTAGGAGTAAATGGACATAATGTCTGCAACTTGTTTTCGAATGATTTAGCAAAAATAACAACAATAACATAGTTATATATGGAGAGAGATGAAGCAAATGGGGCAAAGTATTAGCAATTGGTGAATCTCAGTGAAGGCTATACAGAGTTCAGTGTTTGAATTTTGCAACTTTTCTATAAATTTGAAGTTTTTGCAAATTAAAAATGTGCAACAAAGTTTTTAAGTCTGTAGGTGAATTTCTCTTCCTGACTAGCCAGCATAAAAAAAAATTATTCGCCCTTTAAACCCAGTATTTTTTTTTTACTACTACCTTTTTCTGTTAACAATAACTTTTAGTTCCCTGGCTTGGGCAGCTGCGATGAGTGGAAGGATAGAGATGGGTACAATTTGGAATCAGTGCATCTGAGGAATCTCAGGGAGGTCCCATGAGACAAGAGCTCAGAGGAGAGGTCTAGGCTAAAGAAAGGGAATTATCAGGTGGTGTTACTCCCTGTTCTGGGAGGAGCTTAGAAAATAACTGACACTTATGAAGGACACTAGGAGTGAATGGTGGGAGAACCAGGGGAAGCCATAACTTGGGAGGACCTGGAGTGGAGGGGGGGGCGGCGGTGGAAGGACAGAATTTCAGTATGCACGCCATGTCAAGCCACGGGTGTGAAATGCCCCAAAGAGTAATGCAGACACCTGCAAAGTCCACTGGATTTGGCAAATAGGCGGTCTTGGTGACCATGCAATAGCAATTTCCAGGGGAAGGGGAGTGGGGTCAGTGATGAAACCACACTGTGTGGCATGAAAGGGTGTGGGGAGTGAAATGTGCTGAGTCCACTCTTCTGATAACCCTATTTTGAAGAATAGGAGAAAATGAAATAGCATCCATAGCAACAGTTGGGTGAAAGCAAAGTTTTCATTTTGATTTTTTTAAGGTTTATTTATGAGAGAGAGAGAGAGTGGGGGAGGGGCAGAGGGACAGAATCTTTTAGCAGACTCCCTGCTGAACGTGGAGCCCCACTCGAGGCTCAATCTCACCACTCTGAGATCATTACCTGAGCTGAAACCAAGAGAGGGATGCTTAACTGGCTGAGCCACCTAGGCACCCCTAATTTTGATTTTTAAAACTGATAGTGATTTGCCCAAGGAGAGGGGGAGGTAGGAGAAGCAGAAAAGGAAGGTGCTTGGATTGGCTAGATCCCTGACAAACTAGTGAGCATGAGATCTGGACACAGTGGTGGGCCCAACCCTAGCATGGGGAAGAATGTCTCCTCCCACCCAGTGGCCTGGCAGTCCCAGAACCTTGCTTGGGTAGTCTTTCTTTCCCTACAGAGCTCCCCTTTCAGTGTGTCTTTGCAGGGTGTCTGCAAGGGGACAGGGAACTAGAATGTTCCCCACCTTCCTACTATCATGCTTGAGCCATCACAGGATCTGCAAAGCAGAATACTGATGTGGGTAGAGCTCAGAATTTAGAGTCAGGAGGGCTTTGATTGTGTGTGTGTGTGTGGGGGGGGATTCTTTTGTTTTGTTTTGCTCGACTTCTTGACATTATCTTTCCCAGGCAGCAACTTCCTCATCTTTAAAATGGGAAGATGTGCCCAATTTCATAGTTTTTTCTGAGAATAAGTTAAGGTACTTTATGAAAACACTTTAACTCTAAAAGGAAACATGACTAGGTAGTTTTTGTTTTTCATTTTGTTGCTGTTGTTGTCCTTGTGTGTGGGTTTGTTTGTTTTGGTCTGTTGGTAATTATTGTGGCAAAGATTCATTCAGCAGTTACTCATCAAAGGCAAACCATGTGCCAGATCCTCTGCTCTTACGATCTGGCAATGTTCCCGGGACCAGGGGACATGGCAGTTGCCAAGACTGTTCTCTACAGCTGCTGGCTTTGGACTGGGCAGCAGCACAGGATCACGTGCTCTTTGCTGTTTCGGGTGAGGGGTAGAAGCGCATCAAGACAGACATCGTGGACTCTGGGTGTGGTTTGCAGTTGTGATGAATTGTATACCTTGAGTCAATGGCCGTCAACTGGCATGATCACAAGGAGCTGGTTGTTGAGAACAGTTTTATCAGAATCTAATTTTCCACTAGGTGACAGCAGAGCCCATAGCATTATCTTAATCATCGTTCTTCTTGAACAGATAGTGTTTGAGAATCTTCTGAAAGAAGACCCTGCCTTCCTGGAGAGAGTACTTATTGCTAAAACTGATACATGGCCTTGAGATGTCATATTTGATCTCCTAAGATAACTAAATCCCAGATTTTTAAAATGGATTTTAGTTTCGGGGCTCCTGGGTAGCTCAGTTGGTTAAGCGGCTGCCTTCGGTTCAGGTCATGATCCTGGGGTCCTGGGATCGAGCACTGCATCGGGCTCCCTGCTCAGCGGAGAGCCTGCTTCTCCCTCTCCCTCTGCCTGCCACTCTGCCTACTTGTGCTCTCTCTCTGTCAAATAAATAAAATCTTAAAAAAATGGATTTTAGTTTCTGACATCCTGAGTCACTTGAATTTATAGAAACGATTACAACAATAATAAAAAGAGCTCACATTTATTAAGCATTTACTATGTTCAGGCCCTGTGATAAATGCGCAGGGCCCCTGAGACACCCTGCTTCTTAGAGATGTCCTTCAGTGAAGGGCTAAGCCTTCCCCACGTCAGCTCCTGTCACCGTAACACTAACTACATAAATATGTGCTCACCACTTCACCACCTTGCCTGGGAGAGGAGGAAGTTCATAAAGCAAGTTCATAGTTTAGTCAAGGGCCTTTTTTTTTTAACTTATTTTTTTTTTTTTGATGTAGTGTTCCATGATTCATTGTTTGCGTATAACACCCAGTGCTCCATTCAGTACGTGCCCTCTTTAATACCCATCACCAGGCTAACCCATCCCCTCAGCCCCTCCCCTCTAGAACCCTCAGTTTGTTTCTCAGAGTCCATAGTCTTTCATGGTTCATCTCCCCCTCTGATTTCCCTCCCTTCATGCTTCCCCTCCTGCTATCTTCTTCTTCTTTTTTTTTTTTTAACATATAATGTATCATTTGTTTCAGAGGTACAAATCTGTGATTCAACAGTCTTGCACAATTCACAGTGCTCACCATAGCACATACCCTCCCCAATGTCTATCACCCAGCCACCCCATCCCTCCCCCCGACCCCACTCCAGCAACATCAGTTTGTTTCTTGAGATTAAGAATTCCTCATATCAGTGAGGTCATATGATACATGTCTTTCTCCGATTGACTTAACAGGCTTTTATAAACAATGAGTTTGACCCTTACGGTACAAAGCCTTAACCATCAGAGGGCAGTGGGACTCAGAGCAAGTGGTGGGCATCTGACTCTGTCCCCAGACCCCTGAAGGCTTGCCTTGGTCCTGAGCAAAGCCTGAGGAGTAAAACCACAGGGCTGTCTGGAACACGCTGATACATAAGCAGGCCTGCTTTGGTTTTTTTCTGTCATAATATTACATAGAAAACAGAGAGCCATTCTGGCTGGCTCCTACACAGCAACCTACAGAGTTTTGTAAATTTTTAAATTATTTCTATCTCTGAAAGAAGGCTACAAGAACATAGACAAAATTTCAAAAGGGCATACAATTAAAAAGTAAGGTTTCCCGGACACCCGGGTGGCTCAGTCAGTTAAGCGTCTGCCTTCAGCTCAGGTCATGATCCCAGGGTCCTGGGATCGAGCTCCAAATCGGGCTCCCTCCTCAGCAAGGGGTCTGCTTCTCCCTCTACCCCTCCCCCTGCTCGTGATCTCTCCCTCAAATAAATAAATAAAACTTTTTCTTTTTTAAGTAAGGTTTCCCTCCTACACCTGTCCCCCACAGGAATCCACTGTAACCACAGTTACCAGTTTCCAATGCTGCCCAGGTTTGACACCCTGTGTATCAAAGGTATATTGAGTATACTCTGCTGTGCTTGGTGGGGCCTTCATAAAGTTGTTGGCTCCTGACGCAGCAGCGGGGGAACTCGGGTAGTGGAGTTTGTAAAGCACGTGACGCCTCTTGATGATTCTCAGGGCTAAGAAATCATACCATGTAGGAAAATGAGCCATGGAAAATTGGAAATTAGTGAGAAGGTGGCCTGATTGGTGGTACCCATAGACCAGTGCGGCCCAGGGAAGTTCAGGGTACTATTATTATAGAAATGGCATATGTTCTCAGCTGAAAGTTTAAAAATACAGGTAAGTATATCTCCTTCAGTAAGTGCATATATGTGTGCATATGAATATATACATGTGATATAGTTCTTCCTTGCAGTATGGAGCCCAAGCTCCAGTCTCTAAGTCTTATAGCAACCCAAGCACTAGCAAACCATGTCTCCATGAGAGAGAAGTGGAGACTCCTAAGGTCACCCAGAATCTTACCCCACAATGTCAGCTGGGACCACAAGAAGAAGCAACCATTGCCACAGCCAGCATACCCTGGCCCTTGGCGCTGGCCCAAAGTGCTTTCCCAAGAATGAGCCCGTGTGCTGCTTGACCCAGAGTCTGAGTTGACACCGGGTGTAATTATTAACAGTCCCGTTCCAGTCTCAAAAAATGTGCCAAGTTTGCCAATAAATTGTATCATCATGCTAAATACAGTTCCTTTCTGCTTCAGCTCCCCTACCATAGCTCCTTCAGGGGGTTCAAACAATTACAGACCTCTGAGCTAGGGTGGGCTTTCTCACCCTGGGGCCTCTTCTGGAGCTAGAAGCCCCCTGTTTCTGGGGCCATTGACCACACAAGGACCAATTTCACCTTCAGTCCAAAGGAACTCCCTGACCTCCCTTCTAAGATCAGCTGCCCTCAATCCTTATATTCCTTTTCTTCAAGCAAGACCTGTACTCAGCAGCACAAAAGGAGGTTACCGCTGAGAAGGTAACTTCTTATGATAATTATTTTGGCCCCTCCCTAATCCCTAGCATGTCATCTGCAACACAAGAAAATGAAGAAAATAAAACTCCCTCACATTCCCCAGTGAGAAATTCCCAGTGGTTAATATTGCTAAAGTGTATCTTCTGGATATAGACATTAAATCTTTTGCTAGAGTGAGCAGTTTTCCACCTGATTTTCATAGCTTTTCTGGGGGAGACAACCAGGGTTTGCAACTAATAATTACATTGACGCTTTTCTAATATATATTTATTTAATCTTTTAAATATTCTTATTTTAGACTCTAAAACTTCTAGGATGAAATTGAATAATAACAGTGATAACCAGCTTGTCTTCTTCCTGATTTAGTGGAATGCCTTGAGTAGTTTACCATAAAAAATGATGTGTTCTGTTGACTTAGGATAGGAATTTGGGTGAAGGGAGTATCCTTCTAAATTTACAAAAATAATTATCTGGTTGTATTTATAGAATACATTGTCAGTTTCTTGATTTTCACTTTGTCCAGATAAATGGCACTGGAACTAGACTTCACTCAAACACTCAACTTTTTCATCTCTTTCTCTTTTTACCTAACATAAAATATTAACTCCATAAATAATAAAAAGAATGGGCTTTGGAATCAAACATACCAGAGTTGAAGCCTGGCTGTGGGACTTTGTTAACTCTTCTGGATTTCTTTAGCTGACAATAGGAATAATGACACTGATTTCACAGTATTCATCACATTGCCTAGAATGTAGCAATTGCTCAATAAATGTGTTAGTATAGCTGTTTTTTTTTTTTAAGATTTTTATTTACTTATTTGTCAGAGAGAGAGAGAGAGAGAGCACAAACAGGGGGAGCAGTAGAGGGAGAGGGAGAAGCAGGCTCCCCACTGAGCAAGGAGCCCAACGTGGGACTCGATCCCAGGACCCTGGGATCATGACCTGAGCCGAAGGCAGACGCTTAATGACTGAGCCAACCCGGCATCCCAGTATAGCTGTTTTTAATAATCATTATTATTGTATACTTCAGTGGATTACAGAATGGAAAATTTCTTTAGAAAAGACTTTTGAATGAATGAAAGTGTTAATTCTAAGACTATCTAATGATAATTCTAAGATCACTGCTCTTTTCTTTAGAGGTGGTAGGATGACCCACTGTCCCCAGTTGCCCACGATTGATGGGCTTCTAAAAATAAGGAACTAAATGTGGGAAAGTCCTGGGCAATTCAAGAAAGTTAGTTACCCTAGCTCATGGTGTTATTGGTTCCTTGCCTGTTTTCTTCTGATCAGTCAGGCTTCTCCAGAAGACAAAGATAACATTCAAAGAAAATCATTAAAGCCCTGCTGATTGAACAGACATCACCATCATCCTCATTCTCATCTCAACCATAATAACAAAAATAAAAACCCCATATTTAGAAGGGAACTACATTTCTCTAAAGCACTTTCTAGCAAATCAAGGAAAACACTACGGGATAGTTTTAACAGAAAAATGAGAGCACTAAGGATTAGCATCTGGAAGCTGGCTATTCCAGTGGGGAAGGAGGTAGGAAAGAGAAGCTGGGCTGCTTGACATATTTCAGGTGGTACAAACCTGGTGCTCCTGATCCCCAGAGGAGAGTGTGGAGGTGGCCAGCCCCACATGAGGTGTGAAAGGAACAGAAAGAGGTGTGCTAGTGAGGTGTCTGATTCCCTCATAGAAGGGTTGGGTCAGGCCTGGAGGGGATACAGTCTTCAGGGGCTGCAGCCAGGACACTTGCTGCCCACCTGTGCCCTGCCTGGACCCAGATGAGTCATTCCCAGACTACTCTGATGGGTGGGAGTAACCATGGTCGAGGAGATTCAGAAAGGAGGTTCAGAAAGGTCAGGGTCAGACCTGGATTCCTGAGCTGTGGCACTGCTGGGAACAGAGGGTGAGGAGCCAAGATCAGGGCACCGTGGGACATACAGGTCACAGGTGGGTAAACCCAAAGGGTTTAAGACAGCAGCTTATTCTTACCGGGTGCTAGGCACATTGTGGGGTGAGTCAATTAGATAATGCAAATAAATGCATAGTATTGTTCATGGCACACAGTTAAAACTTAATATATGGAAGCTATTTTTAATTTTTTGCACCTTGAAAATTAAACAGTTTCCCTTGGGAAAGAAGCAGGAGAATAGAAGTCAAGGATTTCTTTACTCATGTTTGTGTTGTGTTTGTCCCACCATTTTTCATCCATCCAAAAGGAGTATGGAAAGATAAGTATTTGCATCCACAGTGGCTCTTGCAGAGAACAAGCAATGATGTCAAGAGCATGTCTGCCAGGAAAAGCCACTAATGACCCTTTACAGGCCAACCAAGGTGGGATCATGACCTCAATACACACACACAGACCAAGAATCCTAATTTTGTCCATCCAAGGAGAGAAAGCTTATCTCTAAGGATTAGTTCTCTACATAATCAGTCTTACTAGAGAGATACACAAACCAGTGTAGTTTTTATTTGTAGCTTTTAATTTAAATTATTTTTATTTGTCAATGGTGTAATAAAATGAATAAATAAAAGGGGGCCAAGCATGGACCAATGGTGACAGTGTGTCACTAAATGAGGATATTGCAGAAGCAATGAGCTGTGTCTGCTCCAACAGGGTGCCCATTAATTTCTGATGAGAAATTAATCTCAGAAGGCTGGGGTTCTTATGATCAGTAGCAAATTCCATGATGTATCCAATCAAGATCAGAAGCCTGTTAGTCCACTCACAAGAAGAAATTACTGCATAGGGACAGAAAGCAAAGTTCCATTTGACCAACACAGTCTTATTTTTTTTAAGATTTTATTTACTTATTCATTAGAGACAGAGAGAGAGAGAGAGAGAGAAGCAGAGGGAGAAGCAGGCTCCCAAGGAGCAGGGAGCCCGATGCGGGACTCGATCCCAGGACCCTGGGATCATGACCTGAGTCGAAGGCAGACGCTTAACCATCTGAGCCACCCAGGCGCCCTTGACCAACACAGTCTTAAGACAGAAGCTTTGCCATAATCAAAATAAGTTTTTCCAAATGCAGAGCACAGGAACTAAGAAGAAAATTGATATCAGGTCAATGGCATTGGGTGAAGAGTGCCTCACTCACAGAACCAGAAATACTGGCCAGGTCACTGCCTCTCTTGTACAGACGGATGTTGCTAATATCTGTCTTAGTGACTTTTTCTGTTTTTGTTTTTTTTTCCTTTTCCTACACTTTGCTAGCTCACAAAATCTTTTTCTTTTTCTCACATATGCATTCTCTGTTTAGCCAAATTAATATATTCATTCCTGTGACAGAAAAGTTTTACAAGCCCACAGGCCTGTTTGCCCTTGAAACAGCTGTGTAGCATGGGGCTGCTTCCCTATCCTGTATTCTTACCTCGTTGTTTGCTTAACGTAACATTTATTTCTGATATTTGCTTAGCACACCTCTCCAGCTGTTTCTGAGCACTGTAGAGGTACTCAAAGTACCTACTACACAGGTACTCAAATCTTCCTCTGAGAATTCAGGGCCAGAGCTGTTGTGCAGGGTAGAATCTATGACTGATGTGTTAGCAGTGCTCTCTGAAAATATAATGCACTGTTAAAACTAAAAATATCTGGATAATTTGTCATTATTATCAGCCAGGTGACTGTTTAAATGGTTGTAGAAAGAGGATGAGTTTCAAAGAGCAGTGACCTCACCAGATCCACAACTCCTCTCAAAAAGTGAGGGTATTGGTTCATGGCATTATGTCTCCAGGAACAGTACCAGAGATGTGGATCTGCCTTGCTGGAATAAGGGACAGGAATGACTCTCTGGGCATGAGCTCCCATGTTGGAAGAAAACCAGTGCTATGAGTAGGGTGGCCATATGACCTATTGTTCAAACTGGGACACCCGAAACAACAGGGTCAATTGGGACGATCTCCGGCAAACTAGGACCTCACCTATTAGAGCATAGATCACACCCCTGGGAATGAAGTCAGCAACAGACCCTTCTTTCAGCTTCAGATGAGTAACAAAAGAGAAGGAGTGAGTGGTGAGAGCAAGTACAGAGATACTCTGATGTGCTGAATTAATCCTGAAGTGACTGAATGGGATGAATCCAATAGATCCCTGCACTGAGACTTGATGTAAAAGCAGGCTTCTCAGAAGAGCAAGGCATACTTTCCACTGACTGAGAGCCATGTCTCTCCTGTAAATACTGCCCTGTGATGATGAGTAGGCATAGCTCTGCCTGAACTGGGGCTGATACCTGAACTTGGAAGTCACATTGACTGCATCCAACGTTTTCTTGACTTTCCAGCCAAGTGGTCATCCCAGGGCCTCTCCAAATCCTGCCCTATGATCAAGGCTCACTCAGAGGTGAACTGCTCTGTGAAGTAGTCACATTGTTCTCCAAATCCCACTGCTTTCTCCTTCCTCAGAACTACTGCTTAGCCTTCTCTACTACAATTCTGAGATTTGAGCTGAAGTTCATCAGCAGCCCAAGTAGAAGGTATCTCTACTTATTTTTAACTCCTGTAGCATTGAGAAGTTGTTCAATCCAGTTGGCTTTTGGCATATATGGCCTTACATTGTTCTTTTAAATGGACAGTTTTGTTTTCCCAAATTCACTGGGCATGCAAGTCATATATGATTGTCCCTCTTCCCATCCACATGATTCAATTATCAGTGAATACTGATAATTTGAAAGGTTTATTTTACATGTAGAACTGTTCTGGACTTGTTCCAAAGGGAAGAGCTATTTATTTTAGCAAAACTTCCCTGGGCTTTGCCCTCATTTCTGAATATATTAGCAGCCCCCGCCCCCAAAAAGCCTCTATGCTAATCTGGAATTCAGATCAGACTTCTTAAAAAGATAGAGGCATGCAGTCAATATCTTAGCCCACAGGGTGATGCTGGAAGTCTTAAGTATGCAGTGGAAATTGTAGAATGAGTAGAAGCTTTGAAATCCATCAAATCAGAGTTGGGGTCCTGGGTCTTGTTCTTACTGACTATGGGGCTTTGAGATTCATTTCCTCTCTGAGCCTTGGTTTATTTGTAAAGTATTCATAACAACATTTATTTCACTGGGCTCGTGTGAGGATTAAATGAAATAACACAGAAGAAAGTACATAGTGCAATGCCTAGAAGAGAGTAAGTGCTCATAAATGTTAGATAATTCTCAAGCTGAATGGGCCACTGATGTTGTTTTAGGCAATGCCAAATCCTATAATTCTAGGACAGAAGGACGGGAGTAGCTGTGAGACAAAGAGGAATACAGGATCTTAGTGACTGACTATACCTGATGCCAGATACCTGGAAAGGAATGTCACAAGGAAATAATGATTCTGAAGTTTGAATTGGCTTCTCTGGAAATTTCAGGTTTAATGTAACAAATCACAAACTGTATCCTCAGCCTGAAATTATTTCAGTGATTTTGGGAAAGTATTGAAGAGCATTTCCCAAAGTTTGGTCCGTTGCACACTAGTCCTTAATTCATGTAATTTTAATTCATGAAAAATGTCCAGTGAGTTTGTTAAATGCTGCATTCTGTATCACCCTCTTAGAGATAGCCATGTATATTAACATTATAGACAGAGAAACTCTGCATTTTAAACTGTTTAAACTTGGTGTTTCTCAAACTTATTTGACCATGAAACCCTTTTCACATAACAGAGACCTTACTATTTCAAAAAATAAGTTGCAGGAAATATTGCTTTAAAACAGCAAAAAGCATCAGAACCTCTGAGGAGGACTAGTTAGTGTACAATTGCGGGGACATACCCTCACTGTTTCTGTGTCAGTAGGTCTGCATTATGGCCCAAGAATCTGTCTTCTTTTTAAAAATTATTAATTATTATTATTATGGTATTATATAATAATCACTACTATTACATATTATTAATTATTTTTTTCAGATTGAAGTATAGTTGACATATATATTAGTTTCAGCTGTACAACATAGTGATTTGACAATTATATACATTACAAAATGCTCCCCATGATAAGTATAGTTACCATCTGTCCCCATATAAAGTTATTACAATATTATTGACTATATTCCCAGCATGGTGTATCCTATACTTTTCATCCCTGTAACTTACTTATTTTATAATTGGAAGTTTGTATTAATCCTTTTAATTAGTAAATTAATTAGTAAATTAAAGTTTGTATTAATCCTCTTAATCCTCTTTACTTATTTCACCCAAGTTCCCTCTGGCAACCACCAATTTATTCTCTAATGTCTATTCAGGTCATCTGCCCCTTTTTAAATCAGATAATTTGTGTGTGTGTGTGTGTGTGTGTGTGTGTGTGTGTGTGTGTGTGTGTGTGTGTTTATGAATCTATTTCAGTTTTGTTGTTGCTATTTGTTCATTTGTTTTGTTTTATCGATTACACATATAAGTGAAATTCTATCGTTTTTGTCTTTCCCTGTCTGGCTTATTTCATTCAGCATCATACACTCTAGGTCCATTCATGATGTAAATGGCAAGATTTTATTCCTTTTTATGGCTGACTAATATTCCATTGTGTGTGTGTGTGTACATATACTACATCTTCTTTAATGCTGTAATAAACATAGAGGTACATATATCTTTTCAAATTAGTGTATTTGTTTTCTTTGGATAAAGTCCACCCAGAAGTGGAATTACTGGATTATATAGTACTTTTATTTTCATTTTTGTGAGCAACCTCCATACTGTTTTCCAGAATGGCTGTTCCAATTACACTTCCACCAACAGTTCACAAGGAGTCTTCTTTTTTCACATCCTTGCCAACACTTGTTATTTCTCATCTTTTTGATACTAGCCATTCTGACTGGTATAAGGTGATATCTCATCATGGTTTTGATTTGCATTTCCCTGATGATTAGTAATGTAGAACATCTTTTCATGTGTCTGTTGGCCATCTGGACATCTTCTTTGGCAAAATGTCTATTCAGGTCATCTGCCCCTTTTTAAATCAGATAATTTGTGTGTGTGTGTGTGTGTGTGTGTGTGTGTGTGTGTGTGTGTGTGCAGTTGTATGAGTTCTTTATATATTTTGGATATTAACCCCCTATCAGATATATCACTTGCAAATATCTTCTCTCATTCAGTAGGTTTTTTAGTTTTGTTGGTTGTTTTCTTTGCTGTGCAAAAGATTTTTGGTTTGTTGTAGTCCCACCCAACTGCTTATATTTTATTTTGTTTCCCTTGCCTGGGAACATATCCAGAAATATATTGCTAAAGCCAACGTGTATGAGTTTACTATCTATGTTTTCTTTTAGGAGTTTTATAGTTTCAGGTCTCACATTTAGGTCTTTAATACATTTTTGAGTTTATTTTGTGTATAAAACAGGCATCCAGTTTCATTCTTTTGCATGTAACTCTCCAGTTTCCCAACACCATTTGTTGAAGAGACTTTTTCCTCCCCATTGCATATTCTTGCCTCCTTTGTCATAGATTAATTGACCATATAAGCATGAGTTTATTTCTAGGCTTTCAATATTGTTTCATTGATCTATGTCTCTATTTTTATGCTAATATTATACTGCTTTGATTACTATAGCTTTGTAGTACAGTTTGAAATCTGGAATTTCCAGCTTTGTTCTTTCTCAAGATTGCTTTGGCTATTTGAGGTCTTTGTAGTTCCATACAAATTTTAGGATTTTTTTTGTTCTAGTTATGTGAAAAATACTACTGGAATTTTGATAGGGTTTGCATTGATTTTGTAGATTGCTTTGTGTAGTACAGAAATTTTAACAATATTAAATCTTCTGATCCATGAGCATGGTGTATCTTTCCATTTGTGTCATCTTTTATTTCTTTCATCAGTGTCTTATAGTTTTCAGAATACAGGTCTTTCACTAAATTCCACTTGGCTAAATTTACTCCTAGGTATTTTATTCTTTTTGATGCAACTGTAAATAAAATTGTTTTCTTATTTTTCCTTTCTGCTATTTCATTATTAGTGTATAGAAACACAACAGATTTCTATATATTGATTTTGTATCCTGCACCTTTACTGAATTCATTTATTAGTTTCATAGTTTTTTTGGTGGGGTCTTTAGGGTTTTCTATATATAATATTGTGTCTTCTGCAAATAGTGACAGTTTTACTTCTTCCTTACCAATTTGGAGACTGTTATTTCTTCTTCTGGTCTGATTGTTGTGGCTATGACTTCCAGTACTACATTGAATAAAAGTAATAAGAACAGACATCCTTGTCTTGTTCCTGATATTAGGGAGAAAGCTTTAAGCTTTTCACCATTGAGTATGATGTTAGCTGGAGAAGAATTTGTATTTCTAACAAGTTTCCAGCTGCTGCTGCTGCTGCTGGTCTGTTGACCACAATGTGAGAACTACTGTTATAGAATATAAAAATTCTATCATGCTCTTTCATATTATCTTCTATAACAATGCTTCTTGAACATTAATGTGCACACTAACTACCAGAGTTTTCAAGATTTTATGTATGTATGTATGTATTTAGAGAGAATGCGAGTGGGGGGAGGGGCAGAGGTAAAGGGAGAAAATCTCCAGAAGACTCCACACTGAGCACGACCCCATGACCCTGAGATCATGACCTCAGCTGAAAACAAGAGTTGGACACTCAATGGACTGAGCCACCCAGGTGCCCTCCTGGTGTTCTTCTTAAAATTGAAATTCTGATTCAGTAGATGTGGTGTGGGGTCTGAGATCTGAAATTTGAAAAGATAAGGATGCTCTTCATCCATAGACCTGACTTTGAGAAGTAAGTCAGTAGAAAGTGATACTGCCCAAGCTCTTTTACTGTCCAAGTAATGAGGTATCTGTCTAGGAAGAATTCTGGTAAGTATCATTGTAAATTCAGAGTTTGCTAGCAAAGTAAATTGATTTCCTTTGTAGATCTGGATGAGCACATATAAAATTTCATACAGGATTTGTGTGGAGGAAGGTTTCTGCTGACATTTTCTGTTAGGCTAAACAGACTTGAGTGAGAGTCTGTAATCTTTTCTTCATATGATTTAACCTAAACCTTGTAGTCACCTGAATGAAAGCTTCATTAGCTGTGTGTGACAGAGATCCAAAATACAATGACTTAAATAAGATTTCTCTCTCATATAAAAGTCCAAGATGGTATGACCAGCTTTACTCTAGGAAATCATCAAGGGCCTAGGTTCCTTCTGTTCTGTTGACTTATCATGCCTAGAGTGTTGCATTTATTTCCATGGTTACAAAGGCAAGACTCATATATTGCACATATTCTTTGATCATATCTCATTGACCAGAGTCTAGTCGGATAGCAGAGATGACTAGGCTGTCATGTGTACAGCTAAAAGTTGTAATTCAATAAAAGAAGGAAAGAGACACTGAACAGTCCCTGTTAGAGCAGAAATGCCAAAAACACCAATCCCTGAAAGGAGAGGGAAAAAGGGGGCATAGGGATAGCTATTTGCTTGAGGAACATTCACTTAAGGCGTAAGGATATGGTTGTGTGTTACTCTAGACATGGTGGAAAGTTCTGTTGTAAAGCACCCCATTTCCTGGTTTCTATTTCTTTCTCAACAGTAGCAGAAGATAGCTCCAAGGATGATAGATGTTTCAGCAACAAATCATTATAAACACAGTTAAAGGGGTTTCAAGAGTCCTGCAAGGAAGGAGCCAATCCCTGTGAATAGCAGCAGTTAACAATATGCTCTTTTATTGGTTTGGACCCCAGGATATAGGAGGGCAGCCTTTTTTTTTTTTTTTTTTGGAATTCTTTGATCACTTAGTTAAACAATCTGGAATTCAGCCCAATTTTGGCTAGAGGCTTCATTTATTCCGGGACACATGCAAAGACATCAAGCTGTGGAACATCCATAGCAATTGAGTGACACTATTTAGTGCAGCATGAGGCTGTCATTTATGGTCAACTCCAGGAAGCACCCTCTTCTGTGTGGAAAACCAGCCCTCCCCTTCCATGAATGGAAAGTCCACTCTGTCTCCATCCCTACTGTACTCATCCAAGTTCAGAAGATATGAGGCCAAGTAAATTTTACCCATGGAGCTCCATATTTCAGAGTCAAGTTTTGGTAATTAGGATGAAAATAAAGACATAAATTAGAGCTTTATTTAAAAGATTCTAAATGTTGTGATCTAAATAACTGTATTTTTTATTTCCTTAAAGAGTCATATTTGAATAAGTGCAGTGAAGGTAAGGTCAAACTCATTAGATGATAGAGTGTCTATTGACACAACTAATGGAGGTCCAAAGAGCTGACTGGAGGATGAATTAGGAAATATTTATATTATGCAAAGTGAACTCTTCCTTGGTCAATCTCTCACTTCTCTGACTTAATGTAATGGCCCATCTTTAAGTAGTCAATCAATGATCTAATTTATTATAAAATGGATGCAGTCTATTGAGAAAATCAGGTCAAAGTGCTTAGCTGTTTTCATGAGAGAAAAATCAGACAATGAACAATTATCTGTTATTATGACTGAAAAACAAAAGACAGGAATAGTACCATATAAATGGAGAATCATGTGATTGTCTATCAGCCTGGCCTTAAAGGAAACAGGTTGGTGACATTTTCTTTTTACAATGGTACCTTTCCTCAAGGACTTCTTGTCTTAAAAACTTCCCAGCACATGAGCTGGAATGCTATCCTCTAGCTGGAACTTCTCTTTTCTCCTGAGTGGAACATTCTAACTTCCACATCACTTTAGTTTATTACCAGAAAGCAGGTTATATGGCTTGTGTTTACTTTCTCTAAAGAGGGCAACTGGAGATTGGCATCTCTAGCCAGATTTCCTTAATGAGGAATGGTTCTATTCCTCCCCAGTGTGGCTGGTATCACTGAAAAGTGTCATTCAGTTGTGAGCAAGTTCCTTAAATCACTGTGGAAAGGGTTCCAGGTAGCAGGAATTCTGGGATTCCTCATGCATGACCTGTGTCTCAGGTGACATACTTAGCATAGGTAAGTCTTTCACACATTCTCTTTCAACTGTGATGAAAAGTAGGCTATACAAAAGTCAACAGGTACAGCCTGTCAAATTAAATCCCAAACCAACCTTGATGTTAAAAGCCTGAAACAGAGAAGACTTATCAAGTTAAACTTACATGTGAGGATCATGAATTCTTAGTGTCCAGAGAAAACTAGACTTTTATACTCGGCGTGACAATAGTTTCATTAGAAGACAAGTCAAGTTAAATAATTTCCATGTAGACTAATGTCTCACCAATACATAGTACTTATAATGGAAAGAAGCTAATTTTTGAAAGCACTCTTTTACTTTTGAGACTGTAGAATTACACTTGGGATTTACTTAAGCACAAGTTTTAAAGCCTTTTTTTTACCACTGATGTTAAATAACAAGAGGAATAAATAACATGTGGGAAAATACTGTGTGCTTCTTAGCACTAGCCATAAGTCACTTTTTTTCTATCACCCTTCAAAGAGTAATATTATCAGAGGACAATGTTAAATATGTTGGTAGTGACATTTATGGCAGAGTTAAGGCCCAACAAAGAAGCTCAATTACCTGATTTCATGATGATTTTCCTAATCTTTGATTAGTTATATGGGGAGAATGGATAGGCAGATATGTGCAATGCTCTCATGACTAAATCCCACCACCAGCCAGTGGTCAGCAGTGCACAATGGCAGCCACACCCTGCCAGCTCAGGAGCTCAGGTCAAGCTGTTGTGAGACGGAGTGGTGTAGAGCATATATCCAAGAGTCTCAAGTGAACTTGACTACCAGCTGTTGGACTTCGGGCAAGTTTCTTAGTCTATCTAAGCCTGTTTTCTTGACTAAAAGATGAAGTAGGGGCACCCGGGTAGCTCAGTCCATTAAGCATCTGCCTTTGGCTCAGGTCATGATCTTGGGGTCCTGGGATCGAGTCCCATGTCAGGCTCCCTGCTCAGCGGGGAGTCTGCTCCCTCTGCCTCTCCCCACTGCTCATGCTCACTCTCTCTCCCCCTCTCTCTCACTCTCTCTTTCAAATAAATAAATAAAATCTTTTTTTAAAAATGAAGTAATAGAACACTTACCTCACAGGGCTGTTGTGCAGGAGAAATGAGGTAATTTTGCACTGCATTTAGCATGGGGACTGGCTCAATGAAAGTTAGATTTTCTTGTTATTGAATTGACTTTTAAGTATTTACTACTTTTTAATACTTTAAGTATTACTACTTTTAACAAAATTAACTAGACCATTGTGATGTGAAAACTCTTATCTCCTTCCCTTTTCTGTATGACTAACAAGAAGAGGTGAGGAACAGGAATCTAGTGAAGGGGACTAACCTGAACTAAACTTATTCTGCTCTTACCATTTTACTCTGTTTTTAACCCTCATCCCTGCCTCACTGCCAAATGGCAGAAAAATGGAATCTCAGTGGATAATTTTTCCCAGATAATTTATAATCTGATGGCCCAGCCCTAGGAAGTATATCCTCTGTAGGGCCTTCCTGGGACTGGAGTGGGGGAAGGGAAGATGAGGGAGAGAAGGATTACCAAAACTTCTGTTTCCAATCAGCCCTGGAGAAAATGGGTGGGGCCGGAGATGAAAGATGGCTACACAGGGTGAGGTGACATATGACAAGGGCCCCTCTGTCAGTGCCCATGTACCTGTTCATTCAGCACGCTTTATTTTTTTGGTCAGAGGCCTTAGTCTTTGGCCAAAATCAAGGCAACAGCTGCTTCAGTAACTGCTGGCCTCCTGACTGACAATTATTAGCCTGTATAAATAACCATCCCCAACAAAAGTTATTGAGGTGTTAATAAAAGCCCATAGGATCCTAAGACCGGAGAACTTTCTGGGATGGGAATGTGATTTCCCATTGCCTGATTAAATGTTTCTGGACACAATGTCGTTGGATCTTTAGCAACTCGCTTAACTTCTCTTAATTGAGATTTCTTCATTTGTGAAATGAAGATACTACTTGAAGTTTTTTGTTTTTTTTAAGAGAAATAAACAAGATGATGTACATGCATTTATAAGGGTCTCTCTAGGAAATGGCACACAAATTAATTGAGGGGGGCCAAGTAGAGGAACTTATGGGCAGATTTTTAGGAGAATCAACAGGGATGATGCAGTGCCCTCGAGCAGGCATTGGGGAGAAGTATTCCTGCCTCTAGCCCTGGACAGGCAATGGGAAGTAGTGTTTACAGGAACCCTAGGGAGGGCTGCTGGATGGAAGCTGTGGCTTTCATAGAGGGATGCAGCCAACTTGTAGTGACTCAGTAAGGAGGGCACCAGAGGAATGAATTTCTTACCAATTTAACCTCTTCTGATCTCCTTCCTCTACCTCCAATCGCCAAACCTAATCGGAGGCCAGAGCTCAGGAAGCCCACTGAAGCATTCTGTACAGGGTAGTTTTCCAGAGCCCAGAGCGAAATGGAAAAGAAAGGAAAGTAGATCTGGAGGGTAAAATGGAAGGCAACGGAGAACCTTATCAGGTACATAGTATTTTGCCTGCCACATAGATAGTTATTATAATCACTGCAATACAGGAAATACACAGACCAGGTTTCAAATTCTAGTTCCATCTTTGGGGGTTGGGGAACATAATTCCAGAGGTTTTTTTTTTTGAAATATTCAAAGTTTATAAGTATAAACTTTCTAAACATTTCATAAATATGTTTCAGTCTGCTTATTGTCAAGAGGATTTTTTCCACTGACACTGTTTTGTATGCTCAGTTGTACATGTTGCAAGTACAAATTTAACAGTGTTGCTCCAAATTACTGGGGAAGTCTGGGAATAAATATAATTCTGTCAACCAGTTCTTCAATTTGAACTTCCTTTTTCTCTGGAGTGTTTCTCTTCTCTAGAGAGACTTCCTCAGGTCAGTTAGTGAAACAAATAGCATTTCAATTCAATGCTTTTTAAAAAATATTTTATTTATTTATTTGAGACAGAGAGAGATTGAGCACAAGCAGGGGGAGTGGTAGGCAGAGGGAGAAGCAGACTCCCTGCTGAGCAGGGAGCTGAATGTGGGAATTGATGTGGGGCTTGATGTGGGGCTCAATCAAAGGACTCTGGGATCATGACCTGAGCCGAAGGCAGATGCTTCACTGACTAAGCCGCTCAGGTGCCCCATCCATGCTTTTAATAAAAGCCATGTTGTGTGGAGAATTTAGCTTTTCCTATTCCAAATGAAAAAAAAGAAAGACTTATAATTTATGATTGGTGATGAAATTCTGCACATAAATAATTTTAAAAAGGTATGGAGTGGTGGTTGGCTAAATTAATATGTTTTAAACATGTTTCTTTTGGGTCAGGAATTCTTAATGAGAAGGTTCCTTCTTATTTTGACTATAAAACTTCAAAGGACTTTTTAGAAAATCTGCTTCATTCGGTCTTTCCCAGTCATTAAAAATTTAGGTTCTGCAACTGTTGTCTCTCTAGTCATAGGGCTGATTGGCCTTAAATACAACTACAGAAAGGGGCGCCTGAGTGGCTCAGTCGGTTAAGCATCTGACTCTTGGTTTCAGCTTAGGTCATGATCTCAGCGTCATGGGATCCAGCCCTGAGTTGGGCTCCGTGCTCAGCACAGAGTCTGTTTGTCCCTCTCCCTCTGCTCCTTCCCTTGCTCTTTCTTTCTCTCTCTCTCTAAAATAAATAAATAAAATCTTTAAAAAGAAAACCCAACTACACATGGGGAAAACATAGGAATATAGAGATAATACACTTCACATTATAGATGACTTTTGGGATGCTTGACTTAATAAAAATTAGTAACTGGCAGGGACCAGTTTTAAGATATATGGGAGATCGAAAGAGATTTGTCTAAGCTCTATACAAAGAGTTCTGTTTATTTCTCATGTTCCTTTCCTTAGAAAGCTGTAGAGGAATGCTCTATCAAAATTAAGGAGTAAACCTAGAAATAAGGAGACTTGGGATCCAAGAAACCAGGGATTTAACCCAGGAGAGAGGAATCCTGAGAGGATGCCAAAGGGAAGTTCCCGTATCACAGTTGTACTGAAGGCTGAGGAGAGCACTTAGTCCAAATTGGAGGACAGAAGTTACCAGGAAGGGGTACTCCACAGAAACAAAAACAAAACAAAACAAAACAAAACAAAACATCGATAAAAGAAATATAGGTACAGCGCACCATTTTCCTTGGCAGTGAAAAGCACGCGCGAGCCATAATACTTAAAAAAAGATATGACTTTAATGGAGAATGTGTTACGACTCTGAAGATGTGGCTGGAGTGGGGAGAAACATTCTGTATGAAGTTGATGTAAAAGACTAAGTTCTCACTTCCATATTTGAAAGACCATAGTTTCTAAAACTGAAAAATTAATAGTGCTGCAAGTATGTTATTTAGAAATATGGAGATAAATACCAAATGAAACTACCAAAAAAGTTCAGAGTGGTTGCCACTTGAAAAGGGGGACAGAACTTGTTTCTTGTTATGTCTTATTTGATTCTTTAAATACACAATAAAAATAAATATTAAATTTAAAAAAGAAAAAGCCCTTTCACTTGATTGACAGTTTGGCTAGATACAGAATTCTAAGCTGGACATGTTTTCCTTCAGAAGTTGTAATGCAATGCTCCATTATCCTCTAGCTTCTGATGTTGCTACTGAATTTTAGTATGGAATTGAATATGAGCCCCCTCCCTTTTATTTTTTTCATTTCAGGAAGATTTCAGGATATTCCTATTATGCTCAGTGGTCTAAAATTTTATGATGGTATGTCTTGGCACAGTTCTGTTTCATCTGTTGCATTGGTCACTCAATGGATTCTTCTAATCAAATGTCCTTCAACTCTGAGAATTTCTGTTATATTATTACTTTGATTTTTTTTCCTTTTTCCTGTTAGCTCTTAAATTTCTGAATTAAGATCTTAGATCTGCTGGATGGATCCTTTAATTTTCTTATTTTTTCCATTTTCCCTCCTTTTTGTCTCTTTGATCTACTTTCTGTTCCCTAACCATTTCTTTTTCTATGGCATTCTATTCTTGTTTTATGTTTATTCATGTTTATGTCATCATGTTTCCTAAGCTCATTAACAGAAAAGAAGTCATTTAAGCAGATATTATTTAAAAGATGGTGAGAAGCTTGTCTCTATATCCACTGAGAACATAAGGGAGTAAAATAGCCTTAAGACACATAATGAGTAATATTTTACATAGAGGGGAATCAAAGTAGGGTGGACATCCAGGATTTGGTGTGCTCATCTTCTCCTTTTGAAAACTGTTCCCCTTTCCACACTGTCATCCACCTGGTTCTATCAGTACCTACCATGATGTATGACTTTCTCTGCCACTCACTTGATTAGTCTGGGGTAGGGAACTGATCCAACGTGATTTAATCACAATTTTTCTCTGGAAAAATTTTAAATTGGAACGGAGAAAAAGCAACCAGTATTTTTCTGGGCACCTAAACCATAAGATATAGAAATTGGCAGTTCTTGGGAACCATGTTTGCCGCCAGGTGAACCTGAGAAGCAGTGGAATTCTGCAGCAAAAACTAGCACAGATGCACAAGCAGCTGCACAGAGAAAGGCAATTAATGGAAAAGGAGATAGAGTCTCAGAGGCATCAGGATCCGCTGTTCCTGAGCGAAGTCACATCTCTGTCCTAGGGATCTCAATTAAATTCTCATTAAATTCTCCTTTTGGCTTAAGCTGGTTTGAGTTGGCCTCTCTCTCCATGGTAACAAAACCTTCCTAACTAACACACTCAGTTTATTTGATGCTTTCTATGAACTAGGCAGTGTATTAATGCTTTATAAACTTTATCTCATTGAACCTCTCTGAGGTTGGTAAAATTATTTTACACATGAAGAAATTTTACAACTCCAACTGCTGTATAATAGACGCCACTATCTAGATGTCCCCTGGTGTAAATCAGCATGTCAAAAACACACCACTTCTCCATCTATAAAATGGGGAAAGCGGTTCTCGCTGCCTGAACTGCTCTTTTACCTACAGACACCTAACTAACTCCTTCTTACCTTGAGGTGCCAGCTTAAATGTGCTCAGAGGAGACTGTCCGGCCTCCCCAATCTCGAGTAGGTTCCTCAATAACACCTTCTTTCCTTCTCCCACAATGTAATCACACAGTATTTTGTTTAGTTCTTTTCGTTTGCACTCTCCTGTGCGAGACAATGAAGTCCAGGATGGCGGGGCCTATACTAATGTTGTCTGCCATTGTAGCCCCTGCATCTAGCACTGTCCCTGGCACATGGAAATGGCTCCATAAAACGTGTTTGGAGACATTAAATATTTCTAAATATTTAATATTTTCTTTTATGTATCTATGAGGCTAGAGTCAACAACTTTCAACACCTATTCTCGAGGGAGTAGTAACATGCAGGGCACTCTGCCAGGCCCTAACTGAGCCAAAGACACAGACGAAGATATGACTTCTCTCCTGCAGGGGTTCACAGTAGAGCATGAGACTCAAGCAATTATAATACCAGGGGAGAAGATTTATAACAGAGATATAAACAAAGTGTCATAGTTACAAGGGAGGAAATAATCGGGATATAATCCAGGAAGTTAAAGTGAGGAAAGGAAAGAAGGGAGTTGCCAGGGTTGCCATTCAAATGGTTAGATTCTTTATGTCTCTATCCTATACAGCTTTTCCCCATAACCCTTCCAATTTATAAGACCTGGAGTAGAAGTGACAGTAAGGATCTTCGCAAGTAGTGGTATATGAAAACTGTAATTTTCTTGAATCTTAAAATCATCTCTATCATTTGCCTTATCTCCATATCACTCTGCAAAGACACTGAGTCTAGCTGCTTGCCTCAGCCCAGGATTCTTCAGAAAAGCCCAGGCCTGTATTACAGGTCAGGGCTTTTTTTTTTTTTCCACACTGCCAGATCTGCTTTCCTGATTCTGAGATTAGAGGACAATGGCTTTGATCCCTTTTAGCACTCAAAGAATAATGCTCCTGTGTCACAACACTGTCCCAAGTATTCTCATTTACAGTGGGTAGTTTTGCGGACAATTACCTGTCTAATGCTTGTTTTCTCTCCCACTCGCCTCTAACCTAGTGCTCCATCAATGCAGATTAGGGACTATTCCTCTAGCCATGATCTAGAATAGAGTTCTTCTTTCTCTATCTTCCCTACATCTATATTACTTGTCAGGGACATATCAAATCTTTCTTTGGGGTTTGCTTGTGGATATGTGTGAGTGATTGGGGTTGATGTGAGGGAAAACAAATGGTTTTGGCAAATCATCATTATCGCTAGTAAAACATACAAAGGATGCAACAGGAGGAAATATGTAGCTATTATGTAACTGTGTGCCTTTTTAATCTCAGAATTTTAAATATTTAATACCGTCACTATGTACTTATATCAGTGGTCTTAGAAATTAGACTCCCCCCTCAAAAAAGACTTACCTAAAAAGGCCCCATTGAAATGGAACAGACCAACAGAAAAAGTCTAGTGTTCCAACTTTAAAGAATTATGAAATGAAAAAAAAAAGAATTTTCAAAGTTAAGATATTTTCCTTTCAAACCAAAAGCTTGCTTCATCTATTGATTCATCAAATATTAATTGGTACACACCTGAAAGGTCAGTTTTGTATGTTGGTTGAGAGCCCCAGCTCTGGCTGCTGATAGAATTCCATCTTTCCCATTTATTAGATCACCGTCCTTGGGCGAGTTACTTAGCTTTGTGTGCTTAGTTCCCTCGTCTGTAAAATGGATATAAATATTAGAATTATCTCACAGGATTGTCATCAGAATCATATATATAGTGCTTAAGAATATTTGACACCACATCAGTATAATTATTCTTACCCTTAATTTTCTTTCAGCCCTGAGGTGAGTGTCAAGTATTTTTGGAGGGCACTCCAAAATTCCTTGAAGTGAAACTATTTGATTAAATTAAATCCTAAATGTGAGTGCATCCTGTATCTCCCTAAATAGGGACACAGAAAGATGGATAACCAAGGAACAGTCAGAACTCCAACACGGATAGGGGACAATCCCCTCCTCCTCTGCGTTCTCCCAGGCGCCTTACAGAATGCTAAAGCCTTGCAAATAGATGCGCTCCTCAAATTTAAGTTCGTGGTCACCTTTAAAGTCCTCCAGGGAACTACAGGCCTGGGTCCCCGCCAGCTCTAATCTCCCATCCGGTGATCCCAAGGCGCCCCCTTCTCTCAGGTTATCCCGCCCTCCTCCGTCCCGCCTTCCCTCACTCGGGTCTCCTGCCCTGATGCCGCTTGCCCGCAGCACCCCGCGAGCCCCAGGGGGGCCCTGGCGCCCCAGCACCGCGGCCGGCCGGGCCGCGCCACTGCGCATGCTCCTCGCCGCGCCGGTGGGGTGCCTGGGGCCGGGAGGCGGGCGCTGGGCGTGGGTCGCGCTCGGCTGGGAAGGCCTCCGCCTGTCGCGGGCCACGCAGCGGCGGGAGAGCGCGCTCCGGGGCGGCGGCGTCCTGGAGACCTCCGAGAGATGGAAGCGGCGGCGCCGGCGGCGGCCGAGGCGGCGGGGCGCGAGGAGCTCGGTGGGTGCTGCGTGCCGGCCGGGGCGCGGGGCCGCGAGCCCGCGGGATGCGCCCGGACCTCGGGCCGGCGCTCGGCCTCGGCGGGGGAAGGCGGGTGCTGGCGCCGGGCCGCCGTCGCCCCTCCCCACGCGCGTGGCCCGGCCGCATCCGGGTTCGAGCGGCTGGTCGCCGGACCCGGACAGTCGCGGGTGGCTTTCCTGTGGCCACGGGGTGTTTTTGGGCGAGGTCCCTGGGGTCGTGGGTCTGGCACGGGTTTGAATTGAAAACCCAGCCGAGCAAACCTACCCGGAACCTGGGGTGAGCTGAGGCTCGGGAGGCGAGCGACCTCGGGACCGCACCCGCGCAGGACCCCGCTGACCAGGGAGCTGGGCAGGAGACAAGCGGGGCCTACAAAGGGCATCAAATGGGAGCGCGCGCACGCGAGAGTGTGTGTGGGGGGGTGGTTGGGGTTCGGCTGCGTTGTGTATGCACGTCAAAGGCTAGCGAGAGCTTGCTCTGTGACTCTCACCGTTTTCTCTAGTGATGCTTGAAGGCTTTCATGCGCCACAGCCTCATTCCGAGTCCCAGGTGAACCCTTCATTTACCCTGTGCCATCCCCGGAGTGGCAAGCGCGACGTGCCGACCAGACCGGACGCGACATACCTGTAGCTAGCTCACTTGCCCAAGTTTGTTTTCCTGCTCTCCTCTGATCTGGTCTCATCTTCCTGGTGACTGGGAGTGCAAAAACATTGTGGTTTCCTGCTGTCAAAAGGAAAACAAAAGCAAGGGTCAGGGTAGTCACGTCATTGTTCCGCCCAATTATATGCATTATATTTAGGAATATTTTTAATTCGATGCAGAATGATTAAATGATTTTTTAAAAGTTGAGCTTTAAATAAAATCTTCAAAAAAAATAAAAGTTGAGTTTTAAAGCAACATTTCATTATAGTAACTAATAGGTTGGCGTTCCTGTAATAACGGGCAGGGCACTCTGCCGGTAATTTCTTTCAGGTCATAATAATGGTAGAAATAAACTTAGCATTTTATTGACTGTTTACTCTGTGTCAAGCAGGACGCTAAGTGCTTTACATATGCATTGTTTCCTTTAATCTTTAACACAATTGGGTGAGGTAGATGCCATTATTATCCTCATTATAGTAATTTTAAGTTAATTAATGGCAGAACCCAGATATGAACCCAAGTTCATCTGACTGTTTTATGTTCACTAATAACACATCTCAGGATGTGGAGAAATGTGCATTCTCATGCATTGCTGGTAAGAGCAGTATAATGTATTTGTCCTTAAAAATGCACATATCCTTTGACCCAGCAATTTTACTTCTAGAAATATTTCCCAAGGAAGTAAGTCATGTAACACTTACATCAAGAGATGTTCACTACATTATTTGTAGTTGAGAAAATCTGATAACTATCTAAATGTCCAGTTAAAGGAAAATGTTTAGGTAAACTGTGATATAGCCATATAGTCATGTACTGAATAGCCATTAAAAGTAGTATGGGAGGATGTTTACCATATACATTTTTATTCACTGAGAAAAGGTTCCAAATTATTTCTTAAAAGTTATGTCTGTTCTTTTAACACATATTCAGCAAGGTTCTCCTATGTGCCAGACACTGTTTTAGGCACTTGGGATATATCTGATACAGATCAAAATTCCTATTCTTGTGGGGCTTGTATTCTAGCAAGAGGAAGCAGACAATAAACAGTAAAGACATTCAGCTAGTTATATATTATGTTAAGTGAGAAGTGCTGTGGGAAAAAGGGCAGAGTAAGAGAAATCAGAAGTCGGTGGGGGCTGGGCAGTTCTAGTATAAAATGGTCAGGATGGATCATATGGAAGCGGTGAGGTTTGTGTAAAGACTTGGAAGAGATGAAGGGATTAGTCAAGTGGAAATCTGGGGAAAGACATTCCAGGCAGAAAGAACAGCTAGAGTAAAGACAAATAGCAAAGAGGCTAAGATGGCTGAAGTGGGGTGATCAAGGTGGTGATGAGGCCAGGTTATGTAGGGTCTTGGAGGTCATGTAAAGACTTTGGCTTTTATTCTGAGAGAATGGGGAGCCATTCTCCCCCTGCTGCAGGGTATCTGACTTAAATTCTAAAAGGATTACACTGTAAGGGGCAGAGGTAGAAGCAGATGGGTATTTCTGAAATGCAAGAAAGAGATGTACCTGTTCCTCACAGAAGTATGCTTGTAGGAGCGGGAGTGGAGAGAAGTGGTTAGACTCTGGATATACTTGAATGTAGAACCAGCATGATTTCCTAACGGACTGGATAAGTTGAGAGTGAAACAGGAAGCAAAGATGACTCCAGGGACCTGAGTATCTGGAAGAATGAAATTGCCATCAACTCGGATGTTATGGTGGTTTTATAGAATGTCTACAGATTTTTTGATGTTTGTCTCTTCAAGAGGAAGAACTTAATTTCTTCCTTTGGAATGTGGACTGGATTTAATAACTTGCTTCTAATGGATAGATGATGGTGGAAGTGATAATGTGTGACTTCAAAGCCAGATCCTAAAAGACAGTGTGCCTTGCTCTCTCTTTTTTGGATCACTCACTTGGGGGAAGCCAGCTGCCATGTTGTGAGGATACTCAAACAGATATTGAGTAGGCAATTAGATTTATTTCTAGAGTTAGTGAGAGGTCTGGTCTAGAGATAAAAATTTGGAAGTCATCAGCATGTAGATAGTATTTAAAGCCATGGGACTGAATGAGAACATACAGGAGGTGAGTGTATTTGTGTATACTCTCAAATGTTACCAGTGGTTATTTCTGAGTGGTGAGGTAATTTTAATTTCAAGAATATTGCTTATTTACATATATTCTGATTTTCTACATGACCAAATATTATTTAATTTAAAAAGGATTTTTAAAAAATTGGATATCTATGTAAAAGACTGGTAGAGATGTTAAGATACAGGTTTCCTTAAGCTACACAAATAACCATTTGTGTAGCTTAAGAACTACACTTTATTTCATAGGTAGTGGGGACCTCTGGAAGGTTTCTTGCTGTGCATGTTTTTACCACTTCAGAAATGAGTAAGATAGTCACTGTTTCCATCTTACATATATAAGTAGTTTGTAGATTTAGATAGCTACATTATGTTGTATTAAAAAAGAAATTATTTCTACTTTGTTTTAGTTTCTCCACTGTTAAAATATAAATGATTTCCTGTATTTTGCTATTATAAAAGTAATGTTTATTACTTTCTTCTTTTTTTTTTGCATTTTCCAGAGAAAGACAGTAAAAAGTACTCATGATCCCATTGTACATCTCTATCCTTGTTAACTTATTCCCTTTTTTTTTAAAAAAGATTTTATTTATTTATTTGAGAGAGAGACACAGCAAGAGAGGGAACACAAGCAGGGGGAGTGGGAGAGGGAGAGGCAGACTTCCCGAGGAGCAGGCAGCCCAATGCGGGGCTCAATCCCAAAACCCTGGGATCATGACCTGAGCTGAAGGCAGAAGCCTAACGACTGAGCCACCCAGGCACCCCAACTTATTCCCATTTTTTAAAAAGTAATTATTTATTTTAGAGCATGAGAGAAAGCTGGCAGGGGGAGAGGGAGAGAACCTCAAGTCAACTGGGTGCTGAGCGTGGAGCCTGACACAGGCTCACTCTCACGACCCTGAGATCATGATCTGAGCTGAAATCAAGAATTGGGTGCCTAACTGACTGAGCCACCCAGGCACCCCAACTTATTCCCATTTTTTAAAAAGTAATTATTTATTTTAGAGCATGAGAGAAAGCTGGCAGGGGGAGAGGGAGAGAACCTCAAGTCAACTGGGTGCTGAGCGTGGAGCCTGACACAGGCTCACTCTCACGACCCTGAGATCATGATCTGAGCTGAAATCAAGAATTGGGTGCCTAACTGACTGAGCCACCCAGGCACCCCTTATTCCCATTTTTGATATATTTCCTTGCTTCCATTTTAAATTAACTTTTAAAAACATCACTGAATTCATACTGTGATTATCCAGCTTTCTCACGCTCAGCATGATATACTTTTCCCTGTTTCACTCGGACTTCAAAACTATAATTTAGTGTCAGTGTAATACTTTATAAAGTGGAGGTCCTGTAGTTAATTTAGCAATTTCCTGATTGTTGCACAGTTAGGTTGTTTCCAAATTTTCAACATAAATAATGTTTCAATCAACATCTTTGTGCAGAAATCCTTTTTTCCATATACTGGCTTTGTCAGAAGTGGAATTACTAGGTGAAAGGATAAACATTTTTAAGATTTCAAGACATAATGCTAAATTAATGTGATTTTCTTTAATTCTAACTACAACTAGAAATTTATGTTGATTTTAGGTTAGGAGATTGAGTTTGAGACAATTGTCTGGGCAGTTTAGGAGATCATACACGTACTGCCTAATGTAAGAATGTTCCAGTTTTATGCACCATTAACGTATATGTATGGTATATCATATATGGTGTATAATATTGAATGAAACTAGTGTCTCTTATTCATATATAATTTTTCCATTTGTAAATAGAAATAACTGTGTTTAGGTAGTTTGATATCCATTGCTTAATAGAGTTTTATCTTATAAAACATTGTTAATTCTTACCTATAGTAATCACATAGCACTTTTTAGAACTGCCAATTCAGTACTTGGCTAAAAATTACAGCAAGACGTTGACAAATAATAGACTTTGTGTATAATGTAAATTTTGTATTTTGTATTTTGTAACTTCTAATTATGTTGCACAAAAGTTCTGATTTTATTCCAAACCTTCTTAACTTTGTTAAAGCTTCTACCATGTTAGATTTTTAAGTGTCTGTGTCTTCCTCTAGTCTCTAGTTCCTTCTGGCTGGCATAACACATTTTGCCTACTCAGTATTATAGCACAGTTTGTAGCTCATAAATGCTCATAATCACTAATTATTGGTGGTAAATTCACTAATTTCTTGTCAAAGATTTACATTTAAAATCCTGTGCAGCATAATTTGCTTCTAATATATCTTCGTGGGGGCGCCTGGGTGATGCAGTTGGTTAAGCATCTGATTCGGTTTCAGCTCAGGTCAGGATCTCAGGGTCGTGAGATTGAGCCCTGCAGTGGCTCTGTGCTGAGCACAGAGTCTTCTTAAGATTCTCTTTCCCTCTGCTCCTTCCCCTGGCAACCCTGTGCATGGGCATGCACTGTCTCTCAAGTAAAAATAAATAAATAAATCTTAAAAAAAAAAAAAAACTCCCAGAGCACTTGGGTGGCTCAGTAGGTTAAGCGTCTGACTTCGGCTCCGGTCATGATCTCAGGGTCGTGGGATCCAGCCCCGTGTTGGGCTCCGTGCTCAGCAGGGAGTCTGCTTCTCCCTCTCCCCCTGCCCCTCCCCACTGCTTGTGTGCTCTCTCTCTCTCAAATAAATAAAAAAAATCTTTAAAAAATCTATCATTGTGTAGGAAGGGGAAGAAAACTAGGACTTATTGATGACCTACATGCCAAGGACTAGGTGCTGTGCTTCCTGAATGTTATCTCATTTCATTACCATAAAACCTCTGTGAGTTAGAAGTTACTCTCATTTTACACATGAGAAGGTAGGCCCTGGTTAAAATACAAATCAGATCATATCACTCCTCTGCACAAAACTCTCTATTGCTGTGTTGTCCAATGGGATCATCTTTAGCTCCATGTGCATTTGAAATATGGTTTTTCCAAATTAAAATCGCTGTAAGTGTAATACATGCTGGATTTCCAAGACTTCGTATGAAAAATAGAATGTAAAATGTCTGGTTAGCAAGTTTTTATGTTGATTGCATTTTGAAATGATAATATTTTGGATCTATTGAGTTACATAAGATGTATTAAATTAATTTTACCTATTGTTTTTCCCTCTTTAAAAATGTAAATAATAGAAAAAGTTAGGGGGAGCCTGGGTGGCTCAGTCGTTAAGAGTCTGCCTTTGGCTCAGGTCATGATCCCAGGGTCCTGGGATCGAGCCCCGCATCGGGTTCCCTGTCAGCAGGAAGCCTGCTTCTCCCTCTCCCACTCCTCCTGCTTGTGTTCCCTCTCTCGCTGTGTCTCTCTCTGTCAAATAAATAAATAAAATCTTAAAGAAAAAAAGTTATGTCTGTGGCTCACGTTATATTTCTGCTGTACAGCACTGCTGTAGGTGGCTTTCCTGTCACTCAGAATGGTCTGCAAAGCGTGTACCATCTGCCCTCTGTTACCTCGGATCTCCTATACTCTCCTCTTTGTTCTCTCTGGTTACTCTGGCCTCCTTCCTACTTAAACACACCAGGCTCTCTACATCCTCAGAGCCTTTGCCTTTCTTGTTCCCACAGCCTAATTGCTTTTCCCCCAGATATCCACAGTATTCACCACCCCGTCCTCCTTCGTGTCTTCTTTAAAATCCTTCTTTCTTCATGAGGCCTAATTTGGCTCTCCTAACTAAAACTACAGGCTCTCCCTCCCAATCCCTATTTTCCTTCTGAATATTTAACCCTAGGATGCTCCCTATTTTACTTACTTATTGTCTCTTTCCTTTACTAGAATTTGAGCTCCACGAGGGCAAGAATTCCTGTTAGTTGTAGGAATTGCTTTATTCCTAGCATCTCAGAGTGCCTGACACATTTTGGGTGTTAAAATTTGTGGAACTGAGCTGAAAAGGATGGCAACCTCTTGCACAAGTACATTCCATCAGAAGATACAGACCTTCTGTGATGGCGGGCTCCTGGCAGTAGATGTTGGGGAGACGCCGTGATGGCCCATTTGTAGAGGCTCTTGAGAAGGCTGTGGTGGGTTCATTTGCTTGCACAGCCCCCGCAGGGTGCGCTGCTGGCGGTGCTCATGTGCACAGGCTGTCTTGGTGCTCGCCACCGCTCTCTTCTCTGGCCAATCAAAAGGCAAGCCTTCAGAGTTTCTTGTGCCAAGAGAGGCAGCTCCTGTGTCTTACTCAGCTCAGGCTTTTAGAACAAAATACCCTCAGTTGGGCAACTTAAACCACAGACATTTCTTTCTCACGGTTCTGAGGGAGGGGTATGTCCGAGAGCAAATGCCAGCTGATTCCGTTCCCGGTGAGAGCCCTCTTCCTGGTTTACCCGACGACCGTCTTCTTGCTATGTCTCACAGGGTAAGAAGGGTCCTCTTCTTAGAAGGACACCTTAGGACTTATCTAACCCCCATTACATGCCAAGGGCCCTACCTCCCAACACTATCCACTGGGGGATAGGTTTTTCACGCATGAATTTTAGGGGGACACAAACATTCAGTGTAAAACATCCTACTAACTGCTCCATATCCGCATCTTTCTGTTTTCTACAATGGAATGGTTCCAGGAGAGAAGAGGAACACAATTCTCCCTGCCTCTACCTCTCTGTCAGGGAGTGAACATTCAGAGGAGTGGGCAGTGGGAAGAGTGGTAGGAGATGAGATCAGAGAGGTAACAGTGACACGACAGTATGCAATAACCCAGGGAAGGACATGGTGAGTGGTGCTGCCTTCCTTGAACCCGAGCCAGAAACTGCTCACCAGGAAGGGATGGCGGTTCTTGACAAGACAGATTTAAAAACTTCAATCTTTTGCTTACAATTTTAGATGTCTGTTGTACCAAACTCAGCGGAGGCTTCAATCATTCCTTTTCAGTTACTTTTGCCAACTTTTTACTAGAATTTAAAATGTTAGTGGATCTCTGTTATTCTGTCTTCAGCTCTATTCTTCTCCGTACGATCTCTGAGTGACCTCATCCTGCCTTTTGATCCCAGCTATTTATTACCTGCATTTCTGATATAATTCTGATATAAATCTTTACACTTAGCCCCAAATTTTCTCCTTCCAGACCCTGTTTCTAACTGCTCATTCAGGATATAATTTCAGGTTGCATGATTTAAAAATTAAACTCATATTTCCTCTTAACATGCTGCTTTCTCTTTTATGCATTTATTTCTTCATTTGTTGAGCATCTACTATGTTCCAAATATTGAGGATACACTAACAGACAAGTCAGACATCACTGCTGTCACTTCATGGAGAATGCAGACGAATAGAATGGGCCATTACAATACAGGGTATTACAGGAGGTTTATAGGGTGCTGTGGGGACACCCAGGGGGAGAGACTTAAGCCAGACTTGGGGTTAAGGAAGCTAATGAGAAATAGTGGTGTCTAAACGGAGGCCTGAAAGATGAGGAGGGAATAGTTAGACAAAGTAGTTATACAAAATTGGAAGGGAAGAACAGGGAATGGGAGAATAGAGTATGATTCAGGAGGGAACAACATACGTGAAGGCCAGAAGCAAGAGGAAAAAGGCCGCTTAGGGAAGAGAAATCAATCCCTATGGCAGAACTAAAGTCACCAGACTAGCTTAGATTCCCAGAACTAGTACTGGTAGGACAGATTCAACCCAGGCTTTTAAATGTGTGATCACGGGCGCCTGGGTAGCTCAGTCGTTAAGCGTCTGCCTTCGGCTCAGGTCATGATCCCAGGGTCCTGGGATCGAGCCCCACATTGGGCTCCCTGCTCCACGGGAAGTCTGCTTCTCCCTCTCCCACTCCCCCTGCTTGTGTTCCCTCTCTCGCTGTCTCTCTCTGTCAAATAAATAAATAAAATCTTAAAAAAAATTTGTGATCAGGGGCTCTGGACACACCACACTGTCTCCCTTTGTTTCCTTTCGCAGGGATATCAGCATCCATTCAGTTTTCTCCATAACAGTCACCTAGGAAGCGTCCTCTACTCCTTTATCTTCCACATCTAGTTGGTCAATGAGTCTTAGTGTTTCTCTCCTTTCAGTAACCATTCTTTCCTCCTCAACCAAGTTAACTTAATTCAAGCCCTCACCAATCTCTTGCCTGTACTGTGTTCTGATTGGTCTTTCTGAAGTTAATGCTGCTGTTTTTCCTATTGATCCTTGACACCGCTGCCAGTTAATGCTGCTGTTTTTCCTATTGATCCTTGACACCACTGCCAAGGTGATACACCCAAATGCAGATCTGATCATTTCAACTTGAATTCTTTCTCTGGCTTTTCACAGCTTATAGGATCAAGTCCAGAGTCCTTAGCACTGTTAGGAAAATCTTTTCAAGCTTTCCAGCTAATCTTTTGCCATATATATTTGCATTAAGTAACTCTAAAGATAATCAAGGAGGTGCATATTCTCTAATCTGGAATGTCCCACTCATTCCCGTGGCTTATGCCAGTGCTAAAACCTCTCCTAAAGAATTCAAGAGTTAAATATAAGAAAACAATATTACTGCATTTTGCTATACTGTATGCCAAACTTTGGAACAAAAATACAGTTTCTCATCTTATATTTAAGTATTACCTGGAGCTTCTAAAAGTTATAAATGATTGGCCGACTCTATTAATAAATCTCATCCTCAGAAATCCAGGGTTCAGCGGGCTCTTACCATTTAAAGATGCAACTTCTTGGGTATGTAAGTATATCACTTTCCCGATATTTGTAGTTAGATGTCTTTTAATGTATTCTTTAGATTCAGTAACTATTTTGTATCATTCAAGCTAATATAATCAACCCTAAAACCTGATTTCTTCACCTACTCTTAGTTTACTTCATTTAATAGATATATATTTCTTAGTATGTAATGTTACCCAAAGAATATAGGCCAAACCGCAGAGAAAGTCTTAGAGAGTTATTTTTTTAAATGTAGTTTTTAAAAATACATTTAAGCATATACTTAGAACTTAGCTAATAATGTGTCACAACGCTTTAATGGTCGATTCGAGGGGCACTTGGGTGGCTCAGTCGGTTAAGCGTCTGCCTTCGGCTCAGGTCATGATCCCAGGGTCCTGGTGATTGAATCCCACATCGGGCTCCCTGCTCAGTGGGGAGTCTGCTTCTCCCTCTTCCTCTGGCTCTCTCCCCAGCTTGTACTCTTTCTCTCAAATAAATAAATAAAATCTTTTAAAAAAATAATGGTTGATTCAAAAACAGTTTATAAATGTGTACTTCTTAAATTCCTAACATTGTTAAGAATTATTTTTATTTCAAATAGTTTCAACTTTAAAAAATTGACTCTTTAATCTCATTGTTACAGTTTGAGAAGTTTCCTGGAATTATTAAATTTTTATTAAGGTTTTAAAGGAGAGGGGTGAGACAAATGGATTTAGACCAAAGAAATATATGTGAAAAGTTACTTTTCATGTAAGTCATATTTAATGTTTCCTAAACCACATGAAATTGAGAAATAATGAATTTAAGAAGTGGGGAAAAGTTTAAACCATAAGGCATTACACTGTTAAAATTAAATAAGACAGTTGCTACTCAGTGTAAATTTGTTAAGAGTGACTGAGAGCCCAGCTAACTTTTAGTTGAGAATTTGAGTGTACCTTGAAATCCTATTATTATAAAAACTAGATTCTGTGAATTATAGAACTAGTAGAACTAGTACTTGTAGATTATTTTAACACTTCTATATATTCAGGTTTAACTACAAGATATTAAAAATAAATTATTTGGTGATGCCATTAAAAGTAAACTTTATCCTTCAGAGTTCATATTTTTTTAAGTTGTGAGAAAATTTTTTTCAGACTTCCCATTGCTGCTGTGATCTCTTGGGAGGTATGCTTCAAATAACAGATTGTTCAGTTTTTGAAATATTGGTAGGGATAATTATCTTTATGAAGAACTTAAATAATGTGCTTAGTAGTGCACAAAACATACTGTATATCCTCTGGCAGAAAGAAATTAGAGAGTTCAAGTAGCTGACAATTTGAATAGCTGAATGAATAAAAATGCAAATGAACTTGAGTCAGCAAGGGCAATGGAATAAATTTTGGAATGAAAATATTAACACGTTTCTGTTTAAAGATGATGCAACAAAAAATGTTGATTGTTATCGATTAAATTCATATTGAAGTCCTAACCTTCAGTCCCTAAGTGACCTTATTTAACAATAGAATCATTGTAGATGTAATTAGTTAAGATAAGGCCACAATGGAGCGGGGTGGGCCACTAATCTGTTATGACTTGTGTCCTTATAATAAGGGGAAATAAAGACACAGACACGCATATGGGGAGAATGCCCTAGGAACTTGAAGACAGCCATCTATAAGCCAAGGAGAAAAGCCTGGAACTGATCCTTCTCTCCTAGCTCTCAGAAGGAACCAACCATACCGACATCTTCATTTTGGACTTCTGGCCTTCAGAACTGTTAAATAATAAATTTCTGTTTAAGCCACCCACTTTGTCATACCTTGTTATGGCAGCCCTAGCAAACTAATACAGTGGTTTTATAAGATAAAGTATCAATTTTCTTTGTATAGAGTATAACAGAAAAGGATGTAGAATCTGTTCCAACAAAAGATGAACATCATTTGTAATATTAATAGACACCAGAATAAATGTGATATAGTAGATATCCCAGTATTAGCTCTCTAATACTGAGAAACATTTAATTTTCACTGTGCACAGGTTTAGGCTGAGCCACTTTTGATACTGAAGAAAAAGAAATGAGGAAATCCTACAAAATAGTCTGTGGAGAATGTCCTACAGATGAAAGGATTAGAAAAACTACCTAAGGGCAAAGTTGGGGAATTTGAATTATAGAAAATCTTCATTAATTTAGACTCTAGCCATTTGGAACTTTGGATAATTCATTGGATTTTACTTTACACATATTAGTAATATTATTAGAGGAAGAATATATTTTTTTAAGAGATTTTATTTATTTATTTATTTATTTATTTTAGAGAGAGTGTGGTAGTGATTGGGGGAGGGGCAGAGGAAAAGGAAGAGAGAGAGTCTTAAGTAGACTTGTTGCTGAGTGCAGAGCCTGATGTGGGGCTCGATCCCAGGACCCTGAGATCATGACCTGAGCCCAAATCAAGAGTCAGACTACTTAACCGACTGAGTCACCCATGTGCCCCTAGAGGAAGAATATTTAAATGACTTAAGAATAAACTGTATTCAAGCATTTTTTCCAGTGTCTTGTTTTTTAAATTATAGCATGAACACATCATGAGATCTAGCCTCTTAACAGATATTAAGTGACAATACAGTATTATCATCCATAGGCACAATGTTGTATGTCAGATCTCTGGAACTTACTCATCTTGCATAACTGAAATTTCATACATGTTGATTAGCAACTCCCTGTTCTCCCCTCCCCACTGACAACCACCACACTAATCTTTGCTTCTATGACTTTGACTATTTTAGATTCCTCATATAGGTGGAATCGTGGTATTTGAACTTCTGTGACTAGCTTATTTCATTTAGCCTAATGTCTTCAAGTTTCATCCAGATTGTTGCATATTGCAGAGTTTCTTTTTTAAGGCTAAATAATATTCCATTGTATATATACATCCTATTTTGTTTATCCATTTATCTGTCAGTGCACATTGTTTCTACATGCTGGCTATCATGAATAACACTAAACTGAGCATGGGAGTACTAGCATCTCTTCGAGTTCCTGATTTCAATACTTTGGGTAGATACTCAGAAGTGGGACTGCTGGGGCGTATGGTACTTCTGTTTTTAATTTTTTGAGGAATCTCTATACTGTTTTCCTTCACAGCTGCAATATTTTGCATTCCCACTAACTGTACAAGAGTTCCAATCTTGCCACAACCTCACCAATACTTGTTGCCTTTTGTTTTTTTGATAATGGCCACCCTAACAGGTGTGAAGTGATATTTTATTGTGGTTTTAATTCACATTTCCCTGATGATTAGTGACACTGAACATCTTTCCATAAACCTGTTGACCATTTGTATATCTTCTTTGGAGAAATATCTGTTTAAATCTTTAGCCAATTTATTAATTGGTTCACTAGGTTTTTCTGCTTTTAGGTTGTAGGAGTTTCTTATATATCTTAGAAATTAACCCTTTATCAAATATATAGTTGCAAATATTCTCTCCCATTCTGTAGGTTGGCTTTTCACTATGTCGATTGTTTCTTTTGGTGTGCAGAAGCTTTTTAGTTTAATGTAGTCCCACTTGCCTATTTTTGCTTTTGTTTCCTGTGCTTTTGGCGTCATATTCATGAAATCATTGCCAAAACCAATGTCTGAAGGTTTTTCAAGTATTTAAGTCTTTAATATGTTTTGAGTTGATTTTTGTGTATGGTATGAGATAAAGACTTTCATTCCTGTGCATGTGGATATTCAGTTTTCCTAGGACCATTTGTTGAAGACACTTTTTACCAATTGTGCATTCCTGGCACCCTTGTCAAAGATCAGTTGACCATATACACATAGATTGATTCCTGGGCTCTCTATTCTGTTTCATTGGTCTATATGTCTATCTTTATGCCAATATCATACTGTTTTAATTACAAAAGACCCCAAATACCTGAAACAATCTTGAAAAAGAAGAACAAGGCTGACCACACTGCCTGATTTCAAAATGCCTTATAAAGATATATATTACGAAGCTAAAGCATCTTCTAATATCTTAAAGCATAACTTTACTTTTATGAAAAACTGTTGTCATGAATTCCAGTTAGGGATAATAGAGACTACCTAAATCCTAATCTCTTCACATGTCCTCCCCACAAAACCTGTGAATTCGAAAAGGAGCACAAGTCAACCATTCATGAAGTTATTCTTCTAGCATTTGTAGGAGACCCAAGATACCACAAACCTCAAATTATCTATGAGTAGGAAAACAAACAGCAAATTTCAGAGTTCCTGTTGCTGCTGCAACGACTCTCTAAAGAAGGTCTTTAGAAACCCTGGGAAAGAGGAGAGGTGGTTAGGAGGTGTAGAAGCACAGTAGCCTTGGCAAAACATTGCTTCTGGAGGAGGAGATAAAAGGAGCAGTTGAGATGTCCCTCTGATACCTGGAGGTGAAGAGAAAGAAGGAAGTAAGGGGCGAGGGGTGGGGGGTGGGTAGGGAATTGAATATCCTGCATAAATAAAAGAGAACCAGAGGCATACCAATTACTCCCTGTAACCCCAGTAAGTCAATGTTATCCCTTAGATAAACTGAACTTCACTATGCCGACAGAAGGCACCACTCTCAAATTAGGATCCCTGTCCATGACCTGCCTAGCAGTAGGAAGAATCACAAATCAGTAATAAAGTACAAGGTGTCCAAAGGAGAACATGTTGAAATGAAAATTTAATAGACTCATTTAGTTTCAAAGAAGGTAAAGGAAGACATCAAAAGGGTCAAAGAGAAAGTGGTTGAAATGGAAGACAGGCAGAGGAGATCCGACATATAATTGGCATCTCTAAAGAAGAAAAACAAAATATTTGAACTAAACAAATATTCAAAGTTATAATCCAAGAAAAATTTCCAGAAATAAGAGAAAACATAAATCTACATGTCAAAAAGGCCCAGTGTGTCCCTGGGAAAATTGACTCAGAATGCTTAAACCCAAGACATACCATAGTAAAACCATTAGATCTTAAAGTCAAAGAAATTCCTCAGGATTTCAAGCAAAAAGGACAAAGTATACAATGGCTGAGAAAATTAGTTTGGCATCAGACTTCTCAAGAGTAGCTTATATAGCAAGGCAAGAGTGGAACAGTATCTTCAAGAAACTCAAGAATAGAAAGTGAGTCAAAGGTGTTATATCTAGCTGTCCTTCATATGAAGGCTATAGAAAAACAGTTTAAAGCATGCGATAACTTAGGGAATACTGTGCCCGGGAGCCCATGCTCAAGAATCTACTAGAGCAGTGGTTCTCAAAGTGTGGTTCCCAAAGCAGCAACATCAGAATCACCCGGGAAGTTAGAAATGCATATTCTCAGGCCCACCCCAGGCCTGCTGAATCAGAGGCTTTGGGGTGAAGTACATCAATTTGTATTTTATCAAGTCCTACATGTCATTGTGATGCACAGTCGACAAGAGAATGAACTTCTTCCAGCCAAGGGAAGACTGAGAATACTTTGGCAGAGGACTGATAGCAAGCATTTAATATACTGATTATAGATATAAGTCTAAGACATGGGTGGAGACATGATTGGAATAACAATGTGTAAAGCATCATATATATTGCCAAAATATAACACAACAACAACAACAAAAAAATGAGAATAAAAGAAAGGCATTTCTGGGAGGGCAGGGGAGTAGTGTGGTTTTTCTGGGAAATAAATAAATAAATAGCAAAAGTAGAATAAGACCATTAATTTTTGTATAGGTAATAGTTGGAATTCAGAGGATACCATTTTTTTAAAGATTTATTTTATTTTAGAGATGGGGGAGGGGCCAAGGGAAAGAGAGAATCTCAAAACAGACTCCCTGCTGAGCATGGAGCCCAACGTGGGGCTTGATGTCACGACCCTGAGCCTAAATCAAGAGTTGGATGCTTAACCAACTGAGTCACCCAGGTGCCCCCAGAGGATATCTGACAAACCTGACAAACAAGATAGTAAAAGATTAAGGGAGAAAAAAAGGAGGATTAAGGGCGTCATAAAGACATAATGGCAAGGTCACCAGTCGAATAACTCAACTAAATCCAATACATGATCCTGTGCTGAAAACAACTGCTAAGAGAACTTTGTTGGTACAGTTGATGAAATTGGAATATGGAATGTAGATTAACATATTGCATCAATATTAAACTGAGTTTGTTGACTGTGATGTGAATATTCAAGAACTTCTTGTTCTTAGAGAGTACATGCCAACTATAGGGTAAAGGGGTACAATACATGTAACCTACTCTCACATAGTTCAGAAAAAGTGATATGCATTTGAAAGAGAAAAGGCAAACATGGCAAAATGTTAAAAATTAGTAAGTCTGTAAAGGATACATAGGAGTTTTTCTGTATTCTTCTTGTAAATTTAATATAAATTTAAAATTATTCCAAAATAAAAAGTTTTTAAAAATTATATGTCAGTCATTCCTAACAATTTAGGTTACCCCAATTGTATGGTTTGTAGGTTTATTATATTTATTTGAATGGAACAATCTTTCATTTCTTTAAAATATCCTATACTTCACACCTTGCTAATGCATATCAGTCATCTCAATAAATTTTGGTTTAGTGAATTTTACTAGAATAAGGCAGACAGTGATGACTAATGTCATCATCCATCTTGCTAAAAATTGTTAGATATAAGAATACATTTTGCGGGGGTGCCTGGATGGCTCAGGTGCTTAAGCATCTGACTCTTGGTTTCAGCTCATGTCATGATCTCAGGGTCATGAGATCGAGCCCCATATTGGGCTCCATGTTGGGCATGGAGCCTGCTTAAGATTCTCTACCTTTCCCTCTGCCCCTCCCCCCACCCCTGCTATAATTTTCTTAAAGTATTTAAAAATATGATTACTATTTATGTATACAGTATGATTGAAGCTAAAAGAGGTAAAAATTCATTTTATTATTCACATTTTTAAAAAGATTTTGTTGATTTATTTGACAGAGAGAGAGTACGAGCAGGGGGAGCGGGAGGGAGAGGGAGAAGCAGACACCCCGCTGAGCAAAGAGCCCGATGCGGGGCTCGATCCCAGGACCCTGGGATCATGACCCCAGCCAAAGGCAGACACTTAACCAACTGAGCCGCCCAAGTGCTCCGATTATTCACATTTTTTATCTCATAACTCTGTGATCATTTGCTAAAAACCTCATATAGACAAATGAGAAAAATTTTGCATTGAATACTTAAGCTTTGCACTTTGCACTGCTTTGTCCAAACAAAATAACCAGCAAATAAGTCTAATTGTTTTTTAAATACACTAAAACTCAGAGTGTTAGTGTGATCCTAGGGGGAAATAGTAAAAAGTACAAGTGGTATGTCCTTCTTTTAAAAAATTCATTTATACCAGCTTTAACTCAGTGTTAAACAACATAGTGAAGTACTTTGTTTTTCTTTTTGAAGATATGGATGTAATGAGGCCCTTAATAAACGAGCAGAATTTTGATGGGACATCAGATGAAGAGCATGAACAAGAGCTCCTTCCTGTTCAGAAGCATTACCAGCTTGATGATCAAGAGGGTATTTCGTAAGTGTTACGGGGTTATATGTCTCCTTTTCATTTAGTATATATTTTGTAATCTTCTGTAGGTAAAGCACTTTCCTAGATACTACAGAAGACACACAGATGAGTAAGATATTGTCAAGGTATTTATAGTCCATTTGGGGAAGAAGAAATGCATCCAAATACAGAGCAGTGTGTGGGAATTCCAGTGATCGTACATGTCCCATGCTATGGATCTTGCAAGAAGGGAGATCTGATTGAAAGGAATAGAAATTTTAAGAGCAGTGGCTTCTGAAATGGCTAGGAGTTAGACGGTTGGAGGTAGTAAACATTTCTTCTTTATGCTGAGTGAATGGTATCAAGCAAAGTCGTGGTGGTGGGAAGGCAGTGGAATCTTGTAGAACTGCTTTTGTTATTTTGTCATCATTAATAGGTTTGAGTAAGTTCTTACTCTAATAGTAACTTAACAATTAAGCAAAAGTTACATTTTAGTTGATCAGAAAAGAATATTATAAACTAAAAAAAATTTTAGGCAAGCATGTTTGTTTCATAAGTTTAAAATTTGGGCTATTCCTAGTTTATTTTTTCTTGGTCAAGTGACTTCCTTCAAATGCCTCTTGGAAATTTTGATGAAATTCCTTAGGGAGTACATGATGTCTAAATTAGTATTTATCTTATCTGATGATACACATAGTTTTAAAACTTGTGTGCTTTTTCTTTTAATTAACTTCCTGTTAGGTTGATAATCATAGATCAAATGTGTTTAGTGCCATGATTACATAGACAGTGTCACTAAATTGCTTTGTCTTATCAGCCTAGCTGTATATAACCTTCTACATTATTCTGAGTGTCATAGCTGCCAGGGATCTTATAAGAAAATTACCTTTTCTGTATTTCTTTAATATGTACAAAAATACTTTCAGTTAAATCTCATTTAATCTCCATAATAACCCTCTGTATTCTCCTTTTAAATGGCAAAGGTAGCACGTGAACCAGTATGACCTCTGGCCTATTCAACTTCTGGATGAGTGGAAATGTTATTTGAGTCCTTGCCGAGATTGATCTTCAGTCCCCGTGTGATTTTATTAGCTTTTTTCCTAAAATCTTACACCTTTTACTTTTCAGATTTGTGCAAACTCTTATGCATCTTCTTAAAGGAAATATTGGAACTGGCCTGTTAGGGCTTCCACTGGCAATAAAAAATGCAGGCATAGTGGTAAGACTTATCTTTGTGAACTCTAGTTAAATTACAGTTATCAGTCTTAATTACAGCAAAAATTATAAGCTAACCTCTGGCCTAGTCACATATAACCTGACCAAGTGACAATGAGATTGTACTGATAAGATTGTGTGAACACTGATAATTTAATTTAACAAAAATAAGAATTACTCTTTTCATTTCCGTTTAATTACTTAATTTCTGTTTAACTATTTAACTTTCTGTTTAATTACTTTACTTCCAAATACTTGGTAGTATTTGACGGAAAGATCCTAAAATAGTTTTCAATTTTTCCAAGTATGGTTATATCTTGTTATTCTTTTCGATTTTCAGGGATATAAGCAATGTACTCATATCAACAAATATATTTATAGAGTAGATTATTTGTATTGGTGAAATTTTATTGTTTTTTAGATTCAGAATAAAATATGTGGTTTTCAGATTTAAAGAGTAAGAATTAAGAAAAGGAATAACAATATTGTTTGAAAATAAATGTGCAAAGTGTTGTTGGAACCAGTTATTGTCATTACAGAGAATCTCAGTAAGGGAGAATTCACTTATGAAGTAATGAAATTATATTTAACCTCTTTTATTTTTTTTAATTTTTTAAAAAGATTTTATTTATTTGAGACAGAGTAATTGAGAGGAGAGCACGAGTGAAGGGAGGGGCAGAGGGAGAGGGAGAAGCAGACTCCCTGCTGAGCAGGGAGCCCGACATGGGGCTCCATCCCAGGACCCTGAGATCATGAACCTGAGCCAAAGGCAGATGCTTAACCGACTGAGCCATCTAGGCACCCCTATTTAACCTTTTATTAGAGATTTAAAGCCTTACCAGTTTTCTAAAAAGAGTTTTAACTGTCATCTTTCTCTGCGTTTGACTTGCTCACCCTAATTTAGAGACCTAAACATTTCTGATTATAAAAATAAATTTTGACAATAATTTGTCTAGGTCTCAACAATCCAGGCATTACTTTAATTTTAGTAAACAAATATTTGAAATTTTTTATGTACCGCCTTTTCAAATAATCTTTTTTTAGGCATAGTTCCTCACATAGTAAGTGCTCAATAAGCACAATCCCAGATTAGTATCGTGCTCTTTAGTCCTTCAGATAATGATTCATAGTTGCATCTGATTATCACCGTGGGACACTGATAGTCATAGACTTGCCATCCCATGTTAAGTGTGATGTGTTCTCACAGCTCTTCTCTATGTTCATAGGTTTGGCTTAGCAAGCTGATGGGATAGTCATATGCGCTTTTCTTAAGTATTGCTGAAATTCTTTCAGTATCAAGTTTATGAATTTTCCTATATGCAAATGACTAATCATTTTGTCCAACAAAATTGATTCACACAAATGAGTAGTCCATTGTCTCATTGCTTATAAGACAACGTAATTTTTGTTAAACTTAAATATTTAATCCTGTACATTTTTCCCCCACAGCTTGGACCAATCAGCCTTGTGTTTATAGGAATTATTTCTGTTCACTGTATGCACATTTTGGTACGCTGCAGTCACTTTCTGTGTCAGAGGTAAATGAGGATTTGTTAAGTGTATTCTATTTATTTTAAAGCTGTGTATTTATTTAAAGCATCAGATAGTCTTAACTGTGCTTTGCAACTAACAATCATATTTCCTCTAATCTGTTATGTAGACAAGTCTAAAATAATGAATATGGGAAAAGATAATATTTCCTGTGATTGAAATCTGGTCAGAATATATTTACTTTTTAAAAAAATATAGCCCTATTAATGAAATGGAATGCTTTCTTTCCATGTAAATTTAAAAAAATCAGGGAAGACATGGGGGAAATGGAAGCCACAACACTACTTTTAGTTATAGAGTGATGGTCTTCAATTTGTTAGGAATTCATTTTAGGGTATGGTGCCTTTGGTGTTCTTTGCTGATATGTGGGTTGGTAAATAGTAAAATAATCTTCTTTATTCTTTGTTTTTTCATGAAATGTTTCTACGGCACAATGGACTATTTAAAAAATAAGTATTGCCTCTTCTAGTAAACTAATAGTCTAATCTTAACTCTTTTTGTTATTGTTGTTAAATGTTCTTAAAACTTTGGGCAAGTCATTTATGATCTTTAAATAACAATGATACTTGAAAAAAAAGTGGGAAAGAGAACAAGGGAAAATAATGCCTATCTCATGAGGCTGAGTATTGGGTAAGATAGTTTATGTGTAAATATGTTGTAAAGCCTGTGCAGATGTATAAAATAATGCCCTTCTAAGAATAAATAATTTAGGCATGAACAATGTAGTTGATGTTTTTTGGTAATTGAAATAGTTACATATTTAAATCAGTGAAGCACAAATATTACATTATATAACTTCTACAAATACGTAAGCTTTAACAGCAGATAAAAACTAATACATTGGTAAAAATAGCAGATTTAAAATTTCATGAGACATAGAGCATGCAGATCTTGAAATTTCAAAAACTCTTCTGTTGGTGCATAGCCTTGCATTTATTAATTCCTATTTATTTGATATTCTTTTCAAGGGTTGGATTTATGGACCAACTTCAAATTTTCCTTTTTCATATGCATGTATGTCCTTAAATTACAGGTTTAAAAAGTCAACATTAGGTTATAGTGACACTGTGAGTTTTGCTATGGAAGTAAGTCCTTGGAGCTGTCTTCAGAAGCAAGCAGCATGGGGACGGTAAGCACTTGCTGTGTTATTAATATCTGGCTACAGAAATCATATTACTTTTTAAGTATTTTAATTTGACAAGATACATGAATAGAAGTATGATAAAGCTGGGGGAATAAACATAATCTTTAGAGTTACACAGACTTGGGTTCAAATCTCAACTCTACCATTTTTCAGTTTTATGACCTGAGTCAATTGATTTATCATTTGGTTTTAGTTTTCTCACCATCAGATGAGTTTATGGTGATACTTCACAGGATTACTACAGTAGTTTAAATAAAATGATATTTATAAAGCATCTGGCTAACCTATGACATAATCATGTTACTATGTTTTTAAGGAAAGGAGAAAAAGCAAGCAAAATGTTGCCATCTCATTATTTTAGATAAAATTGTGGTGTTTAGCTACATGCTCATAGGATACATGAAGTGTGTATTTTAGCACAATAGTAATTTTACTATCTTATTGTTTAAATGTAACTTTATCATTGGTAGACATGGCAGATCAAAGCCAGATGAATACAGGACTGGAAAAATAAGCATAGGTAGTCAACAAAATGCTCACTATGGTACAAGTGATATGTGCAATGGAAATTAAAGGAAGACAAAAAACAGTGCTAGTAGAGTTTATGGTTAAATATGACCTTCCTGGGGATTTGTAGGAAGTTAGATTTGTTTATGAGCTGCTCAGAGCTCTTGATATGCCATGTAGAAGAAGGAAGAAAACAGCCTAATGCTCAAAGATTTGCCCCAGAACCCCATCTTCTTCCTTCTTCTGCCCCAGAGTAGAGGCAGCTTTGTCTCTAGAATGACTTGCAGGTAGATGTGGCTGAAGTGGTTGTTGGTAGGATACTAAAATCCAAGGTGGATGAAAAGATCCTAAGGGAATACTTAAATATAATTCATCAGAGAGAAGAAACTTGAATTCATTGCAGGGTACCAAGATTATTTACAAGGGAGATCCCTGAAGAACTATGAGAGCTATAGTTATGACAAGAATGAAGATAGGCACAGGCCCTTCCAATTTCAAATGAGAGAAGGGAGGTGTGTAGATTTGTAGACCACGTTGTTTGATAGCTTGACATCAATGGTCAAATAAAGACTATAAAGAATTAGTAGGTGCATGCTGTTGTAATCACTCATTGTTGTCCAAACAAAATAGAGAAATATAGGCTGCATATTAATAACATGTAGACAGATTTATAACTTGATACCCAAACTATGCTAATTTGACTGGTGACATCCCCTTTCCCCCCCTGTACACTATTTTATGTAGCTAGAATTTTCTTAAGTATCTCATTAAACAATAAGAACAGAGCTAAGTTACTGGAGGGGTCTTTGGTGTTATGATTTAGGGCTATGCCCCCAGTCCTCTCCCATCTCATGTTCGTATTAGTGATTTGGATAGTGGATAGCATGCTTATTCCTCATATTTCCAAATGACATGAAGCCAGGAGGGCCAGAAAATACACTGGGTTAATCAGAAAAAGATCTTGAGAAGTAGGAGAGATGGGCCTAATCTAAAAGATGAAATGTTTTCATGATATCATTTTATAAGCAGATACTCAGACTGTTGAATTTCAGAAATAAGTGATAGAGAAATTTTGGCCTTTTAACTTAATGGAACATCTTTTTGCTCAGACATACTGATCACAAATGTGTGCTGTTTGTAGAAAATTCATATTTTTTTATTTCTTATTTTAAGGAAGTGAAAAGAATATAAGCTATAATTAAATGTTTTAAAATAGTTTAAAAAGAGAAAAATATATTGATATATCAACAGCTCTTATTGATACTTATTTGTGGGTATCTCTTTTCAGGACTGTGGTTGACTTTTTTCTGGTGATAACACAGCTGGGATTCTGTAGTGTTTATATTGTCTTCTTAGCTGAAAATGTAAAACAAGTAAGTATTTTTCTCCAGTTATTGAGGTCAGTTTCTTCCACGTCCATAGTTATGGCATCGTATCTCCTCTGAGTAAGCCATGGTTGAACATGGAAATCTGTTCCTTTCATAAAACATGTTACTTTGTAAATTTTCCTTTAGTCTTCTTTTTTGTAAGTTGGATTTTCTGCTACTGTTGTTGATTTTACTTTTCTTGCCATTATATATCAATAATGTTTGTTCTGTCAGATCTGAACTGGACATAATTTAACTGACTCTTAGATACTTGAAATTTAGGTCTCAAAGCAGAAACACAGATGTTTGGGGAGCATATTTTTAAATTGATTTTTCATAAATAAATATATAAGGCTTTAGCCAGCAACCTAAAAAGTGAAGTAAAAAGTGGGTATTACTAAAATCCAGTAACTATTGCTATTGCCTAAAAGATACTGTGTCCAAAAATGTGTGGTATTCTGTAATTCTCTCCATCCTTTTAGGGTTTGCTTTAAAAGGAAGTGGTTTGCAGTCTTGGTAGAGACTGTCAATTTGAACAAACATGCAAAGCACTGAAATAAAAAAGCTCCCCTATCAAAACAATGCCAAAACACATTTCTGTATGCGCTCTAGCTTGTAACTAGTACATTCGCCCTGTTCTTCTTTAATCATTATTTTAATCAATAACCTTTATTAACTATGCACATGTGCATTGTGCAATAGTAGCATTTTACATAGTAATATATAGTACTTGTAGGTATTTTAATGCAAAATGATGATGTGAATATGTTTTCTAAAGAATCTGTAGATATGTAAGTATATATTTGGCTCACTTTTTCAAGTATAAAGTATGCTTCATTTACATTTAGACCAGGAATGGCAAACTTTTTCTGGAAAGGGCCAGATAATAAATATTTTCAGTTTTGCAGGCCATATGGTCTTCTCAACTTAGCCATAGACAATAATATATAAACATATATGGTAATATCCCAATAAAGTTATATTTGCAAAATTAAGTGGTAGGCTGGATTTGGTGTATGGACCATAATTTGCTAAAGCGCCTAGCTTAGATTTTTAATGTTGGAAAGGCTCATTGAGTCAACCCTTCTTTTTAAATAAGAGAGTTGATGCTTTCATTAGCATTGCTCATTATAGATGATGTGCTTTTGATTTACAAGTATTTAATTCCACAAGTTGCATATTCTTTGGACTATTAACTCAGTCAAGAGGCTATCTGTTGTTAAGAACTGATAAGACACACCACTTTACCAGTCATTTACATAGAAGACAGTGGAAATTATCCTTTTTTAGGATTGTACAGCTTGGTAGTAATGTATCTTTTCTAATATCTCCTAAGAGAGCTACCAAAAAGCTTGATTTGAATTTATGGATAATGCTAATAATGCCTTACAATGTTACATTAATAAAGTATGACATTTTTCATTTAGTCTTTACCTTATCTGTAATGTACAATGCTCATTTTTTGAATGTGTAAATTGACTCTCAGAAAGCATGAGCAGTGTGCCCTAAGTTATGTGAATTAAGCTGAGACCTATAGGTCTGTGACCCAGCTGCCACCCAGTATATTAACTGCTCATCGTTGGACAGGATCTTGTCTGATTTTAGCTGTGTGTGTGCATATGATGTAATAGATGTCTATAAGCTTAGGGTTGGTGACTTTCTCCTGCAAAATGTTATCGGTTGCTTCCAAAGTAGATTGGAAGAATGTAACTAATTTGCACATATTCTAAGAAGACCAGGTAGAAAAAATGACTTTCTGGGAAGTAAGGAGAATGCCTGCTGTAGATAGAAGGACAAAAATCCTTTTGAGGTATAAAAAGCAACATGGAAAAAGATACTCAGACTTGAGAAAAGTTAAAAGCAATAGTGAGCACCTCGCCTCGGCAGAGCAGGCAGATGGTCACTGAAACAGCAGTGTGAGAGATGTTCACTGCCACATTTTAGAGCAGACTCCAGTAGTAGACACACCGCATGATTATGCCTTACCAATTACTGCTACTGTTAGAGTTAAAAACTCTAAGTTTATTACCGCATTAATCTACATAAAATCAAAGGTGCAATATTTTATCAAATCAAAGAAGTCAGAGTTTAGTTGCCATACAGATGTGTGAACCTCCTGCTCTGTAACTGCCACAGGGCTGTTCTTGGTCCCATTAGGTCATTATGAGCATTAGGCAGGGGGAAAGGGATGGGTAGTGCCTCCAAGGATTCTCGCCCATCGTGGTTATAGTAGCTCCTCTCTGTTCTTACCCTAAGATACTCTAGAAAATTTCAGGTGGATAAAATAGTATATATGGGCATGAAGAGTGGGGAAGGAATATTACATTAACAGAAAAAAATATATGAGATACCTAAGACCATGGACGTTAGAGACAGAAGATCCAAATTCAAATCCCCACTCTCTCCATTTTAAATCACACATTGGACAAGATCTCCTGGTCCCTGGTCAAACCTCAGTTTCCTTGTTTGTAAAATGGGAATAGCAACAAAATCTCCCATTGTTCCTCCTAAACTTATCCTGAGGCTCAGCTGACAAGAGGTTTGTGAAAGCCTTTGCAAAATGTAAAGTAGTATACAAATATAGGGTGTTAAAGACTTTAATTCTGCCTTTATTTTAAAAGTTTTGCTGAAGAACATAATCTACCTTTGGAATTTTAACCATTAGATTACTGAATCATTGAAAACTAATAAGTAGTAGATGTTAGTAAATTTAAGCTTTAAATGGAAACAACTGAATTTAGTAATTTTATTTTATAATATTTATTTCAGTGTTTTGCATTTTGGTAAACATGTGAGATCATAGGAAGTCCTATTAGATAGCCAATATCTGTCTCTAGAGGGCACCAAAGGACTCAAATGTTTACCTGAATCTTGCTCTGGGTATGTATCTACACTTTATTTTATTTTTTAATCCTGACAATTTTTATAACCATCTTTCTGCCAAAGAATACTAAATTATTATAAGATATTTGTGACAGAATTAATTTCATATTCCCAACCATCTCACCATTCAAACTACCCTTTTTAAAATTGGTTATGTAACTGATTTTCTCTTGCCAGGTATCCTTGTTAGAGCTTAATTTTGATTATTACCTAATGTGCTTATTGGCAGTACTTCTTGGATACAGAAGCATTTGGCTATAAATAATTTTGTAGCTGGGAAAATTGAGTCAACAAAAAATATATACTTTTAAAAACCAAGTAATGTGAATTACCAATCTTGCTTCTATTTCAAGTTATAGAATATGAAATATAAAGTTTTGATGAGCAGTTACAAGTAAACGTGAGGTATGCATTTCTTAAATGGTTCATGGTGTAACCTGAGAGTTTGTTAGTCCAGTATGAGTTACAAGTTGCCTATCTAGCTTAAAACTAGCAGATATATTCCCTATAGTTTAAGATGATGTGTACATTTGTAGTGACACTAAACATTGCTTATCATAAATTGTGAGTATAAAATTAAAAGGAACAACTTGAATTATTAATCATACTATAATTTTGTTCTAAACTTCTGACTTGTGGGCCTCCTAATACTTAGTGTATTTAGAAAGAGAGATGTCAGAGTAAAGGCCAGGCAGCTACTTGGGCAGGGCCCCCTCCCAGATTGGAGTATTTGGTCAAGTTAGAGCATGCAGCTGTCGCAAGCTGAATTCTAGTTTCACGCCTGGGCTGGAATCTTAGAACTACCACTTACTGATTTGATATTATGTAAGTTTTTTTAACCCTCCCTAATCCTCAGTTTTCTCAACCATAAATTAAAATTAATACTACCACCGACCTCAGGGAGTTGTTTTGAGGATGAGATGAGATGTTGTGTATCATGTATTTAGTTCAGTCTTCAAGAAATGCTTCCTATTGTTACTATAGGGTCTGGTTCTTAAGAATTGATGTATTCAGAGACTTGATCATGTTATTGTGTTCAATGGAGGGCTACAGTGTTTGGGGGCGAATAGATTTTCACTAGTATTTAAATTATAATATTCTCTGCCTCTGCTGTGAATTTTTAAAAATGTTTTTAAAATCCTCTATAATTTCATTTCTATTTTAGTAAGTTGGATTATGTGATTAATTGAATAAGAGACAATTTTTAATCTATGGAACCTATGAATTATTGTATCTCTCTTGAACACTGAATGTTGGTTTATAGAAGTGGCTGAATAAATTTTAAGGTAAAACTGATTTATTGAAGTTTTTTGCTCTAGCAAAAATGTATCTACATCTACCACATGGTCATGAATGAATTTAGTGGATTCTTAATAAGTATTGATAGTGATGATAATTTATAAACAGTTGTTTTCGAAAACAGTTTTAAAGCTAGACTGTGATTTCTAAACTTTGTTTTGACAACTGTACATTTCTAAGGTGTACTTAGAGCTTGTTTCCTCCTCTGAAGAAAATAAGTCAGAGTAGGATATCCAGAGTAGAATATGGTCGTCCGCGACAAGTATGCCTCCACTTTTGATGATCTCAAAAACAAATTGAACCTTTGCAGGGATCACGAGCACAAAGCTTCACAATAAATTAGTAAATTCATCCTCATAATTTTCTAGTGAACTTTCTTTTTACAGTATGATAAAAGAAGTTATTTTGCAAAGAAGATTATCCTATTTTAATTATCTTTAAATTTGATAAATATATATTTCTAGGAAGCTAGACTATCTTGAAAAAATGTAAATATTTGATTTATTGTAAAGGAATTTATCATAGAGTGTATAGATAATAAATTTCTTTATATTTTTTTATTTATAAGTTGATGGAAGTTTTCTTTTTCCCCCTCTTTCTTATTCTCCTGGTAATCCTATATAGGTTCATGAAGGATTCCTGGAGAGTAAAGTGTTTCTTTTGAATAGTACCAATTCATCAAACCCTTGTGAGAGAAGAAGTATTGACCTAAGGATATATATGCTTTGCTTTCTTCCATTCATAATTCTTTTGGTCTTCATTCGTGAGCTAAAGAATCTATTTGTACTTTCATTCCTTGCCAACATTTCCATGGCTGTCAGCCTTGTGATAATTTATCAGTATGTCATTAGGGTAAGTATAATGTGTTTTTAACTGAGTGTCATGTGTTTCTTAATAAGTAAATTATTTGTTTACTTTGGAGGTAAAAGTAATGGCATGTAAAGACCCCTACTTCATTATGTGGCACACAGGAGATAATCAGTCAGCTTTGGTCTCCTTTTGGGGGATACCGATCAGCTGGAAAGGTGTGTGACATAGAGCACAGGCTTTGTATTCAGTCTGGTTTTAAATCTTGGTAAATATGCTTCTGGGCTTTATGACACTGCTGCAGAAGAGCGTAAAACCTACCCTAGTAAGCTGTGATTTAGGATCATGCCTCAGCACACTGTATAACATGAAACAAAGACCTCATTAGTGTTTTGTTTACTCTTTTAAGATTTGAACCAGTCTCCAGATGGGAGGATAGATATAATTTTATAATTTTCTTTTACTTCTGAACCTTTATTTTTCCACCACCTCAGTTCACTGCCACTATCCTAGTCCATAACCTCTTGACTGGAAGCATGCAACCTCGACTGATTTCGTTGTCCATTGTCTGGGGAGCCTAATAAAAGAAGTATTCCTAAAAAAAAAAAAAAAAAAAATTGATTGATGGGATTCAGGGGATCTGCAAATCCATTAAAAATATTTGCAAGATTTAATGTTTCTGTATGTGTATATGCATTCTTCTACTGAGCAGTGTATAGCTTTCATTTCTCAAAGGGGCCAATGACTCAGAAAAGGTCAAGCATCCCTGTTCTATTCTTTTCTGATCCAGTCCATTTTATATATTATTGCTGCAATTGTTCTAAAATCTCCACTGGCAATTTATTACAAACTCCGTTGCATACCCGCCCCCCGAATTCCATTTTCTTATTGCACGTAAGAGTGGAAGGAGACAGGCAGGAAGGTCTCATAAGGCTTTCTGTAGTTCATGACCCCTTAGCTGAACATGTCAGAGTTAGTGGAGCAGAAAAGGCAGTTCCTTAGGTAGAGGGAACAGTGTGAGTCTTGACTAACAGTTAGTGTTATCAAATGACTCAAACACTTACTACCCTTTTCATTTTGACCATAGCTGTGTTTTTTTCCATCATGTATCACCATTATATCACACAAATCTCCCTGTGCTTCAGATGTTCTAGACCTCTCTATTTCCCAGATTATCCATATGCTTTCACATTTCAGTTTCTTTTTTCATCCTCTTTCCTTGGCCTTGAATTCCACTTCCATTTAGGTAAGGCAGAGAACACAGGATGGTGCGCAGAGTGGGAACCAGTCTTGGGGTGGCTGGAAGAGGTAGCCATCATGGAACCAGAGATCTTGAACAAGATGTGCATTTGTGAGTTTCCAGTTAGTGAAAGTTGGAACAAGGCTATGCGTCAAGACCTAATAATCAAAGCCAGAATCAAGGAATATGTACAAATAATAAGGGTAATAGTAACTGTCTAGGTAAAGAGTTAGACACTGGGGGCGCCTGGGTGGCTCAGTCGTTAAACATCTGCCTTCGGCTCAGGTCATGATCCCAGGGTTCTGGGATCGAGCCCTGCACCGAGCTCCCTGCTCAGCAGGAAGCCTGCTTCTCCCTCTCCCACTCCCCCTGCTTGTGTTCCTGCTCTTGCTGTCTCTCTCTCTGTCAAATAAATAAGTAAAATCTTAAAAAAAAAAAAAAAAAAAGAGTAAGACACTGAGACCAGGAGGAGACCTGTACTAGGAAGCAGCAGAGTTATGAGGTAAAAAGCCAAAGTCAGAAACCAGGTACCTTGGAGACTGAAAGAGCAATGAAAACAGAGTAGAAAATGGATTTCACTGTACACCATGCAGTGGTTGATACTATGGCTCTCAGCTCAGATTGAGTATGCTTATGTATTTCCTGTTGTGCCAGGAGCCATACCCAGAGTGAACAGCCCGGGACTTGAAGGTGGAAGCAGGTAATCAGGAGCATTTAGCCCAGATGGAATGTGCGGGCACAAGGAAACAGTGGCTTTTGGCAGTGAAGTCCTAACAGCTTGGCTACATTTAACATAGGATGCTTAAAGTGTATTTATTTACTGTCTACTTATTGAAAGAATTATTCACTTTTATAACACACATTTGCTGTTGTGAAACTCAGAAGTATATGATTTTGCTCTTTATTTTAAATTCTTTAAAATAACTTCTTTTATTTTTTCTCTCCTTCTCCAGAATATGCCAGATCCCCACAACCTTCCAATAGTGGCTGGTTGGAAAAAATACCCACTCTTTTTTGGTACTGCTGTGTTTGCTTTTGAAGGCATAGGAGTGGTAAGGATTTACTCTTTATTATTATTTTTAAAATTTTTAAGTCAACACAAAGATTTATGTAGTCAAACTACATTTAAAAATGCATTTTTCTTTTTTGTTGCCATTTTCTTCATTGACAGAATACTATTTGTAGTTTTGTAGGTTAGACTTGAATTATAGCTTAGTTTATATGATTTTTAACATTTTATTATGGAAATTTTCAAACCTAAGACAAAATCTAGAGAATAGCATGATGAACTCTTGTGTAAGCATCACCCAGCTTCAAAAATTGACTCATGGCCAGTTTTGATTTATCTGTATTCCATCTACTCTGCCAAGCCCAGGTTACATTCAGACAGATCCCAAACATCATATTTTATAGACTAGATGATTTGAAGTGAATTGAAATTGTTACAAAGTTATTATTACATAGAAGAATCAAATATAAATTCTCCCCTTAGATTTATACATATAGATTTATACATATCATATTTGTTTTGAGAAATGATGTTATCATAAAGCTAATACCAAGAAATACAAGCACCCTGAGGATTCTAAGATCTTAAATATTTCCATTTAAGACGCTTCCAGTTTATTTAAAGCCTGGAATGTGTAGGTTTGGGGAAAACAGAATATCACTGGCTGCTCTGTAGCTTATGTTTCATTGTCTGTTGGTTTGGTATGGGACGGAAACCACTTAAACATAGCTATATGAACCACAGATGAAATAAGACCTCAAAGACAATTTTATACTATTTTACTTGGGTTCTTGCTCTCTCTGAATTCTCCTTTAGAGAATTCTCACAAATTCTTACAGTTCCATTTATTAAACAGTTACAGACATAACTGCAGATTTTCATTTCTGTCTTTAACCAGTAAGTTCTAGTTAACTATTGGACATTTCTAGTTAAGTTGTTCCTCTAACATCTCAAGTTCAACAGCTCCGAGTCTGACATAGACTTTCTTAATCCAAAACCAGCTTCACTTTCTCATTTCCCTGTTTCTTTTAGTTTTATTTTCAGTTGCTCAAGCTTGAAACAGTGGAGCATTTCCTTTCACTCTGTCCCTGGTTACCCTATTCCATTGGTAATTAAGGCATGTTTATTTTTCTTTCATATTTCCCCATAAATGAAATTACATTTAAAACACCCACAGTGTTGCTAACCCCAGAGAGAGCCTACATAAATGTGAATTTCCTTCCTTTCCTCCTTTTCTAGCTGCACTGGCACCATTCTTAACCATAGCCTCTTATTTCAGGTCTGGATTATCTCCAGAACATCAGATGGTTCTCCCTTCTATTAATCAGTTAATATTTCCATATGGACCTGACTTACCTAAAAAGTAGAGCTATTACTGGAGTTATTGTCACATAGGGTTATTGTGAGGACTACGTGAGATGCTGCCTACAAAGCATCTAGAATAATACCTGGCAGGGGGTGGTCCAAGATGGCAGTAGGGGAAGATCCTGAACACCCCTTCTCCCCTGGACACACTACAGCTACAGCTGCATATGGAATAATTGTCTCTGGGCAGGAGCTGAAAACTAGCTGAACAGCTGCTCCACAACAAAGAACAAAAGGGCCGCCTCAAGACAGACAGGAGAGACACAGATGTGGGCTCACCAAAAACTCTACCCCTGGTGCAGCAACCCAATATAGGCAGGCATCTTACAAGCCCAGAGCCTTTCCCTAAGGAGCATGGGGTTTGTGCTCCACAGCTGGCAGCCCAGCCCTTGAGACCTGCACTGGAGAGACAAGCCCCCAATGGGGCTTACATCCATAGGACCCAAAGGGCTGCTGGGATTTGAGAAACTCCTTTTAAAGGAGTTGCATGTGGACTCACCTGCCCCAGAACCTAGCATAGAAGCTGCAGTTTGAAAGGTGCCTAGACTCTATGTGAAGGAGATTCATTTGCTAATCTTATAGCATCTGCTGGAGGGGTGGGGACAAGTTGGGACTTTCTCCAGGGATGGAGGCACTGGTGAGCACCATATCTGTAGTCCCCCTCTGTGATGCTAGTGCAGGTGGACACTCACAAACACAGCAGTCTCCCAATGCCTTGCTAACACTGGTGGGCGTGCCCGGCCCCCAGTGTTCTTCCCCTGCCTTACTAAAGCTGTGGGCAAGTGTAGTCCACACAGGGGTGCCCCTTGATCACCTGGCCCTCGTTGCTAGGGGGGTTTGTGTTCCAGGGCCCCATAGGACTTTAACAATGGAAATGACAGTTCTTGGCAGCATGCCACGCTGAGGGCACTGCACAGACAACAGACTGAAATGCACCCCAAGTCAGCCAGTGAAAAAGGCCTATTTACGGTGCTGAAGCTTCAACCCGAGGGACAGGCTTCAGGTTTGCCACATATCTCAAGGCTACAGAAGCGCTCTCAGGGAATGTAAACAGGGAAATACCATCTCGTGCCCACCTTTGGTCTTGTTACAGCTTGCTGGTACCTCCCAGAAAGGGGCTTATACAGTTATCTGAAACCTTGACTTTTACAACTGTTCCCCCAGGGGACCCTCCACATCTCCTGGTCTAGAGGCCAGCAGGGTTTACAATTACGGTCCCATAGGACTGTGAATTTCTATACTTTAAAAGCTGCTGCCTGAGGATCTGACTTCCAGTCATCCTGAAACTTGTTACCACCTGAGATCCCTACATTGGAACACTGGCAGCTCTTGGCACACCTCAACAACTGAAATTTATCAAGAATAAATCAGGTTACTTAGATAATCACAAAGGTCCAAGAGACAACCAAGAGCTAGGGCAAGGTTGAATGATAGAGTTCATCTTCTATACAAGGTCACTCCTTCAAGACTGGGAAATGTAGCTGTTTCAGCTAATACATAGAAACAAATACACAGAGTCAAGAAAAATGAGGTGCAGGAATATGTTCCAAATGAAGGAACAAGACAAAACTTCAGAAAAAGACCTTAGTGAAATGGAGATAAGTAATCTACCTGATAAAGAATTCAAAGTCATGGTCATAAAGATGCTCCTGGAACTTGGGAGAAGAATGGATATTCTTCAACAAAGCAAAAGAAAAATATAAGTACCAAACAGAAGTTGTAAAGCTGAAGAATACAATTACTGAACTGAAAAATATACTAGAGGGGTTCAGAAGCAGACCAGATGAAGCAGAAGAACTGAACAGTGACCTCAAAGACAGGGCAGTGGAACTCACGCAAACAGAACAGCAAAAAGAAAAGAAGAATTTGACACCAGGCAGAGGTAGCATTTGCATTATAGGGATTGTAGAAGGAGGAGAGAGAAAAAGAGGCATAAAATAATAAAGAAATAATGGCTGGAAAATTCCCTAACCTGGGGAAGGAAACAGACATCCATGTCCACAGATAGTTCCAAATAAGATGAACCCAAAGAGATCCACACAGAGACACATAACTAAAATGTCAAAAGTTAAAGAGGAAATCTTATATGCAATAAGAGAAAAACAACTTGTTTCATACAAGGGAACCCCCATGAGGCTGTTAGCTGATTTTTTACCAGAAAAATCAGAAGGGTGTAGCATGATATATTCAGGTACTGAAAGGAAAAAAAACTTCAACCAAGAATACTCTACTTGGCAAGATTATCATTTGGAATTGAAGGAGCACTTAACCTGAATAAGAGTGCAGGCATGGGTATCCTTGACTTGTTCCTGACCATAGAGGAAAAGCTCTCAACTTTTCATTGTTGAGTTGATGCTAGCTGTGGGCCTGTCACATATGGCCTTTATTATGTTGAGAAATGTTCCCTGTATACACACTTCATTGAGTGTTTTTATCATGAACAGATATTGAATTTTGTAAGTGCTTTTTCTGTGTCTATGGAGATGATCATGATTTTTATTTTTATCCTTCATTTTGTTAATTTGGTGTATGATGTTAATTCATTTGTAGATGCTGAACCATTCTTGCATCCCTGGAATAAATCCTTCTTGATCATGATATATGATCCTTTTAATGTATTGTTGAATTTGGTTTGCTAATATTTTGTTGAGGATTTTTGCATCTATGTTCATCAGGAATATTGCTTACAATTTCCTTCCTTTCTTCCTACCTTCCTTCCTTCCCTTCTCTTCTTCTTCTTCTTCCTCTCCCTCTTCCTCTTCTTCTTCCTCTTCCTTTTCTTCTTCTTCCTCTTCTTTCTTCTTTCTTCTTCTTCTTATTTCCTCTTCTTTCTTCTTCTTTGTGTCCTTGTCAGTTTTGCTATCAGGGTAATGCTGGCATAGTAAATGAATTTGGAAATATTCCCTCCTCTTCAGTTTTCTTGAAGTATCTGAAAAGGATAGGTATTTAAATATTATTTGAATGTTTGGTAGAATTTGCTTGTGAAGTCATCTGGTCCTGGACTTTTGTTTGTTAGAAGTTTTTTAATTACTGATTTAATCTCCTTACTAGTAATCTTTCTGTTCGGATTTTCTAGTTCTTCATGATTCAGTCTTGGAAGATTGTGTATTTTAAGGAATTTATCCATCTCTTCCAGTTTCCTCAATTTTTTGTCATATAATTGTCCATAGTAGTCTCTTATGAACCTTTGTATTTCTGTAGTATCAGTAGTAACATCTCTTTCATTTCTGATTTTATTTATTTGAGCCCTCTCGCCTTTTTAGTTGGTATGTCTAGCTAAAGGTTTGCCAATTTTGCCTGGCAACTATAGGCAATAATATTTTATTGCATATTTGAAAGTTGCCAAGAGAGTAATTCTTTAAAGTTCTCATTACAGAAAAAAAAATTGTAATTTTGTATGGTGACGGATAGTAACTAGACTTATTGTGGTGATCATTTTGCAGTGTATACAAATATCAAACTCTTATGTTTACAACTGAAACTAATGTTATATGCCAATTTTATCTTCATTAAAAAAGAAAAATACCTGGCACGTTGTAAGTACTCAGTAAATACTTGCTGTTATTATTTCTTAGTATCTTTTACTGTATGGTCACATCATATGGCCAAAACCTCTGAAGATTTGCCTTAAAAAACTTAACTCTTCAATTAGCCTTTTTTTCTTTTCTTTCAAGATTTTTTTCATATAATAAAAATAACTTTTTCATCTCACTAAATTGACAGACAGCAGATACAAATGGCTAGATATAGAAGCAATCACAGACATGAATATACCTGGGTTAGTGTGTATACACGTATTTCTTATCACTTCAGCTGAGAGATACATAGTAGCTACAGGCACACCCAGCACCCAGATCTTGACTTCTAAATACCATTCTACAACAAAAGAACCAAAGTTCTTTGGAGAAAGGTCTGATTCTAGGGCTGAAACAAGGACATTCAAGATGAGTCTGGAGCATCTTGTAGTGATAGAAAGTATGGAAATACTAAAACAAAACAAAACAAAAGAACGGAGGCATGCAAAGGAATATAGGAAGCAACCTGATGGAATTCACAATGACCAAAGCTGGAACAATATGAGCAACAAAATAAATGTTTTGGGTTCATATTCACAGTATAAAACAAATATATATGAATGCATACTAATATAAATAAATGGTTAAATAAATACATATATAGGGATTCCCAAATAATTTATGTAGATACTTCCCCTCCAGGAGGTATGGCTTAATCTCCCCAGTCCCTGGACTATGGGCTACATTTAGTGACTTGGCTTCCAATGAACAGAATATGATGAGAAAGAAGAAAAGACCTTTATAAGCAGAGAAACCTGGCAAACACAGCCTTAAACCAAGTGATCAAAGTTAATTTCACCAGTGACAAATCATGTTGATAGCATGTGTGATGAGAAGGGCATTTCACCTCTATGGTATCTTGTTCTAAAACCTATAATCCCAGTGTACAGACAGCAGACAATATCAGACAGACCCCAGCAGAGAGACATTATACCAAATACCTAAGCAGTGCTCCTTAAAACTGTCAAGATAATGAGCAATGAGGAAGGATTGCAGAACCATCACAGATCAGAGAAGACCAAGGAGATAATGGTGACAAAATGCAGTGTGGCATCCTGGAAGGGACCTTGGAACAGAAAAAGGACATTAGTAGAAAAACTAGTGAAATCCAAATAAAATATGGAGTTTAATAGTAATGAACCAATGTTGGTTCTTAGTTGTAACAAATGTACTTTGGTAGTTTAAAATGTTAACAATAGGACAAACTGGTTAGGGGTATATGGGAGTTTTCTGTTTATCTTTGCAACTTTTCTGTAAATCTAAAATTATTCCAAATTAAAAAGTTTATTTTAAAAAATCTGACAGATTTCCCTGCTAAGAGCTAATTTCAGATCTTTTTATTTTAAGGATTTGAAAATCTGTAGTGTAAAAAATATATATAGCACCAAGAAAAATATTCAGCAGTTATGTGTTATTTTAAAGGAAATAAAATGTGCATATAAACTATAGAAAGCATAATTTGCATATATATAAGATGGGATACTAGATTGTTTTAAATTACTTGTATTTCCTGCATTCTCTTCTTAGGTTCTTCCACTGGAAAATCAAATGAAAGAATCAAAACGTTTCCCCCAAGCATTGAATATTGGCATGGGAATTGTTACAACCTTGTATGTAACATTAGCTACCTTAGGATATATGTGTTTCCGTGATGAAATCAAAGGCAGCATAACTTTAAATCTTCCCCAGGATGTATGGTAGGTAGATATGAGTTTTGTTAATCCTAGTTTGTATACTTTATAGATATAGCTTACCAATATTTGGTGATAAAGGTGTATTTTTGGATTTGTGGCTTAAACATTTAAAAATTTTATTGTGACTTATTTGTGTAACCTAGAATTTTTTCATAATCTTCAGAGGAGACCGTCTATGATTTTACACATTTGCTTGGGATTCTTTAAAAAGATTAAAAATTGTAGCATATTCCAAATTTGAGTAAAATATAAAAGTAAAATATGGATTCTTTTACTATGGACTCGCTGTAATAAAAAATGTAATACTTATACTTGCTGCCAAAAAACCCAACACTCTGGATTCCTGATAAAATAATAAAACCCATCACTTATGACCCTCACTATTTTACTGATCAGCCTTAATATGGTTTGTACCCTAGATCCTTTCGGAACACAGATAGGACACATTATTAAAAAATAATATGGTGCATCTTAATATTCTCTTAATATTAGAACCATATTCTGCAAAATGAAGCAATACAGAGGGTTTTTTCCTTCTTCCAGAGATTGGTCTCTGGAGATTTTTTAAAAAGTATTGGCAGCAATTACCATGTAGACGTGCTCCCTTATTTATAAAATGGAAAGTGACTCCTTAGTTTTGACAAATACAAAGAATAAATGTTAAATTGCTCATTTAATTGATGTCCCACTGCTCGCTGAGCTGCTTGGATAGAAGTCTGTGAAACCTGAGATGGTTTTAAATATTACGTGTTCTGACTGGCTTCCTATTGGTAGCTTGGGAGTTTGTCTACCTCTCAGTAGTCATCTGAACCCTGGGTTTTTATTGGAGTCGAAAATGCTGTAAGAACAAATGCATATAGGTGATAGAATGTACCAGAATAATTTCCAGGTTGCACAAGGAGCAAACATGTAGTGTGTTCATTTTTTTTAAATTATAATTCTACTTTAGCTATGACACATTTTATAAATGTATTTCATGGTGGAAACATGTCAAATGTTATACCTTCATTTCAGACTAGAGACATGATCACAAACAAGTTATATAACTTTAAGCACTTATTTCATTAACTTATGTTATAGTTATTTTTATAATTTTGTTTCTTCCAAATATGCCTCTTTTTATAATAGTTTAATACAGGCTAGAAGCTTAAACAGCTTAATATAAGAGATGATCAACGCTAAAAACTATGTAGCATAATTCTTTTTTTTCAAATACTATATAATGTCTAGAAAATAGTATTTTCCCCACTTAGAATAATATTTAGAATAAATCTGAAGAATAATTTTATAAATAAAATTGACAAGTACTTTTAATAAGTCAAATATAAAATGTAAGTGGAAATAATCTCAGAATTCTTCCCTACTCTTCTTCACAGAAGTATTTAAAGAGAGAAGGGATCAAAGGGGGAGTATGCATGCATGTCAAGTTAAGATGTTCCTATTCCCAGAGAGTCAAGAGCATGGCGAAGAACAGTGGGAGAGACAAGCAGGGAATGCTTTTGGTGTTCACAACTGAGTCTCGAGGGAGCCCTGCTGCCCCTGCGGTAGCTCTGTGTAATCCTTGCCTTTTTCTGCACCCCCTTCCTGCCTCTCACTTTATCCCTCGTACGGCTTTACACTTAGAACTAGTTGCAAAGTCTTGATTAAAAAGGGACCATCACATCCTTGTCTCTGTTCAAGAAAGCCCAGCTAGTCACCTGCTTTTCATTTAGAGGAAAGGATAGTACATGTATCCTAAGAAACAAAAATCTGGAATAAAACGGAAAGCAAGTCAAGATACATAATTCTCTTTCAGAGAACTTGTGTTGGCTAATTCCTTTTCCTTGTGGAGATAAGCCTTCTGTGGCCTGCTGTCCATTTCTTTATGGTCTCTGCCTCTGGGATGGTTAAAATAACAGCCATGACAGGAATACTGCAGAGGAGATGCTTGTCTTTATATAGCGATAGTCTTCTGTAAAATGAGAAGTTTGGACCGGAATGATCATAGGCTTGTATCTAAAATTTCTTTCTTGATGTACTATGTATGAGTCTCTTCTTCCTTTCCCTCCCTGTGCTTCAGGCAATAGGTCCAGGAAGTCAGAGAACGTGCAGTGTACTGGTTATTGTTGGTATAAAAGCCGATGGCTGTCACAGGAGCCAAGGGGGCTCATAGCTGCTAGTGATGGGAAGCTGTAAAGGGCTTTTGATGCCATGTGACTTACGTTCTCAGAATTCAGAACGGGTAGTGCTACAAGAAAATGCTGAATTAGAAAGCAGCCCCAGGATAAAGCAAGTATGGATTAGAGAAGCTCCAAGTTATTAACTGTTTATTGATTGAGGTATCACCTTTTAAAACTAGTTATGAGTAGTATTATTCAGTGTATCACATTTAGATTTTGAAGCAAAGAATGTGTTTTAAAGATGATAAGTAGGGGCGCCTGGGTGGCTCAGTTGTTATGTGTCTGCATTCAGCTCAGGTCGTGATCCCAGGGTCCTGGGATCGAGCCCCGCATGGGGCTCCCTACTCAGCGGGGAGCCTGCTTCTCCCTCTCCCTCTGCCATTACCCCTGCTTGTGCTCTCTGGCTCTATCTCTCTGTCAAATAAATAAATAAAATCTTAAAAAAAAAAAAAAACTTTGGCAGTGAATTTTAAAATACTTTTTACTGTGCTTTAAGTGTTATTTAAAATTTGTTTATGGTCTCCTATATCTTCAAAACAAATTCTTACAACTTTAAGAAAGTTTTTTAGCCTTTGGAGAGAGAGTTTACAGGGTAGATTCTTCTTTCAACTCTTCATTTCTACAACTGAGTACATAGATGCTTGCTTAAAACCAAAATGAGAACAAAGGTTGGTAATATCTATAGAAAAGTTGATTAGAGAAAAATAGAGTGATTGAAAATATAGATGTCAAACATAGAAACTAATAGATTCTTAGAAAAGAAGTCAAAATAGAAAAATTGATTTCAAAAGACTGCAGTGCTTTTCTTAAACATCTTTATTACACTTTTTTGGTTGATAAATAGCATGTATATTAGCTTTTAAAAGACTCATACCATTTTATTTCCCATTTGTACTCTGTGTACCTAATTAATCTTATTGACTTGCATTAATAATAACCGTATTCTTAGCCTGTATAACTTGTTTTAAATCAATAGAAAAGTAATTATACCTATGTGCATAATGATGTATTTTTAAATATATTGTTAACCATATTTAAAAACATGTAAGTTAAAAGATAATTTGAACAAAAGGAATGTTCTAATAAACTGATAAGAATATTCATTTAATTGTCTACAATTACATATCAGAGTATATGGAGCAGGAGTGTTTCAGTTATTCTGTGCATTGCAGTAACTTGACCATTTATATTTAAACTTTAAGTCTCAAGCTGAGAAATATATCCTGAAATCGTTTTAAAATTAAGATTTTATTGTTGCTAGCCCTAAGGAGTTCCTTTGTGCTTTAATTATGTTTGTAGTATTTTCGAATCTACTTCTACTTGACTTTTCTCCTTTCTCTTACTCACTCCTATGATGCATATATTATGGGAGGAGACTTCTGGAATTCCTTCCCACGTGGCTGCAGTTTAGGGAACTGTTTATAATCTTTGCTACTTTAAACCTTGGGACATCAGAAATAAGCTTAAAGTCTAATTAATGTTGAGGCCTTTCTTTACCGAAAGTGGAATATTTCGTATCTCTTTAAAAGGATTTCATTTTTTCCTAAGAAAGAAACACTCTTCCCTTGCATAGGCTTTGCAGGTGGGAAAGCAGGACTCTTAAGGGAAGACTGGGACTATCAAGGATGATTCTGCCTAAAGAGGACATGTGTGTTAACCACTACCCCTAATGCTGCGGCACATTTGATCCACGGTCTCCTCTCCAGTTGTTTTCTTAAAGGATATAAGAGCAGTTGGGTTTTTTATTTTAACTATTGTAAAATATTCAAGATTTCAAAAAACACAACATAATTTTATTATCTGTAACCCAAGAGTGTAGGCTCTATAATGTTCTGAGTCCTATGATTCTACATTTTCTCTCTGTGCCGTTATCAACATTTGAAAAGTGTTCTTTTGCCAGACAACCGAAGTCTCTATCCAGACATGCATACTGATTTTGACAAGAGGCTATCTACAATGTAGAAATCTAAAGATACTTATAAAACTGAACATTCAAAACAAATTCTTACGCACTGGGCATCAACCCAACCTAACAAACCTAATTTCCCTATTAATATAACTTTAACATAGGTGGAATTCCTATAGAATCTGGAGAACTTTTTAAGTTGAAACCAGTTAAAATGTCCTCTTTTTGGACCTAAGAATGATGACATTTCTGCAACGAATGACACACATACCAAGATTCTTAAGCAAGGAGAACTGTAACTCAGAGTTCAATGTGAAGTTTTCTTCTATATATAGATCAATAAGTTATCAAAGACATAACAGTATGCTCAGTTTTTAAGAGAATTGAGAAAACATTAACTCTTCATGGAACACAGTGTAGCCTAAAATGAAATCTTTCCAGCAAACCTTAGCATTGCCACATTCAAGCTCTGTAGGCTTGTCAAAATGAACTGTCACCAGTCATCTAGAAATTTAGTAGAGATCAGTTGGCTTTTTTTTTAAATAAACATTTAATTAGTAAGATATTGGCCTAAGTTTGTGTTGGATTTCTTACCTATCTTAACATTAAAGATAAAAGAAGAAAGCCAGATTCATGTTAAGACAACAGTGTAGATGAACCTGGAAGGCATTATGTTAAGTGAAATAAGCCAGGCAGAGAAAGAAAGACAAATACTGTGTGGTATTACTCATAGGTGGAATCTAAAAATGTATATATAGGGGCGCCTGGGTGGCTCAGTCGATGAAGTGGCTGGCTCTTGATTTCAGCTCAGGTCATGATCTCAGAGCCCTGGAATGGAGCCCCCCCCAATCAGGATCTGCACTCAGCAGGGAGTCTGCTTGAGGATTCTCTCCCTCTCTCAGCCCCTCCCCCTGCTCACTCACACTTGCTCTGTCTCTCTAAAATAAATAAAATTTTTAAAAAACTAACTAATTAAAAAATATATGTATATCAAGCTCACATAAACAGAGTAGACTTAACAGTTGCCAGGGGGCTGGTGGAGGGGGAAAAAGAGAGTTTGATAGAAGAGTACAAACTTTAGTTGTAAGGTGAAGAAATGCTAAGGATCTAATGTATAATGTGGTGACCATAGTTGGTAACAGTGTAGTGTATAAGTGAAATTTGCTGAGTAGAACTAAAGTGTTCTCACCACAAAGACCAAAAAAAAAAAAAAAAAGCAAATATGCAAGGTGATGGAGGTGTTAATGAACTCGATGGTGGGAATCCTTTTACAGTGTATACTGACATCAAGTCATGTTGTACACTTTACCTACAGTGTCGTCCGTTATACCTCAGTAAATCTGGGGAAAAAAAGAATGACTGAATTTTAAAATATTCTTTTAACAGGTTGTATCAATCAGTGAAAATTCTATATTCCTTTGGCATCTTTGTGACATATTCAATTCAGTTCTATGTTCCGGCAGAGATCATCATCCCTGTGATCACATCCAAATTTCATGCTAAATGGAAACAAATCTGTGAATTTGCGATAAGGTCCTTCTTGGTTGCTATTACGTGTAAGTATTACTACACATTTATATCATCATAAGTTTTTCTTGTTGAATTTCGTATAATGAAGCTACTTAAAGTATATTTTTTAATATTTTAAAAACAATTTTGTTTACATAGCTGAGATACTTTTTGGATTAAAATTCTGTTATTCTACTACTGTATAAGAAAAACATAAACCAGAGCCTATTATACTTAAAAGAACTAATCAAATTATTATTTTGAAAACTACATCAGTAGTGATTAAAACATATTTAAATAAGGTGCGTCAGGGACCCCTTATATTGTTGATAATACATTTTAGTTCAGTTTTAGTTTTCCTTGGGTTTTTTTTATTTCTGCTAACTTTTGTATATTTAACAGTTTAACTCTCCATGACTACCTATAGAAATGGGTTTGGTTTTGTTTTGGTCTTTAATAATTTCAGTGACTAATCTTGCTTATTATTTGAAGGAATGTGTGTCATCTTGTCTTAAGGTTTCACATTATAAAATGCCTCCACCAGGGAGCACTAATTATGGAGACCTGTGGAGAAGAAGCTTGGTTTTGGTACAGTGGAAATAGTGTGAGTTTTGGGGTCACACTGATCTGACGGTTCAAACCTACCACTCACCTGCTGGTGTCTTTAGACAAGTTCCATGCCATCTGTAAGCCCCTCTTTTTTCAAATGAGAAATGAAGAAAGACTTCCTTCATGGCATTTCTGTAGGGTTTAAGAATATTAACAAAGTAGCCAGAAGTTATAATTGTCACCATTATTGTTGTAACTACAAATATAAGATGACCATGATACTGAACCAGTGATTGTCTAGAATGGTACCAGGGACCATTGGAAATGGGTCAGCTTTCTGTGGAAGATACGAGTAACCATCTTGGCCCAGTCAAGGTGAGAGAATGAGAGAGCTAGAAATTAGGGGCAACTATAAATTTCAGTGAGCAGCTTGGGGTGGAGCTTAGCCTAGATCTAAAGAAAAAGCAAAGCTGGGAAAAGTAAAAACTTTTTTCCGAATTAATCATTTAAATGAATTATAGCAACAATAAGGTAAATCATATTGAGGAGTGAAGTCAAGGAGCCCAAACTCTGATGACAAAGAAAACATTCAGTAGGAAAAAGTTGTTTTGAGACATTTTAAAATATTTCTTACACATTGGTTTTATTGATATTTTAACAACTGTACTAAATAAAAAGGCTGATTTCAGTACAAATCCTTTTGTCATAGATGTAAGACTTCTGTTCTGAAAGCATATCTCCTTTTAAAATTAGTAACTAAAGTTCACTTGAAGGAGCTTGAAGAAAATGTTAATGGGATTTAATAACTTGTGATAGCTCAAGTAACTTCACCTACTTCTTCACACTGGCCACCATGTTATGTCAAAGCGATCTGTCTGTACATCCACTACCATGAGTCTATTCCCAGAAGCCAGGGGCTCTCCTCAGGAGCTGAGTTCATGACACAGAGAATGGCCAGTGTTTCTTTGCTGCTTCTCTCTTTTTAGTTAAAAATAGTTAAAGCTACTCAATGGTAACCGAGGATTACAGTTACGGCATGCTTTGGACAAAGAGAACACAGACCAGGTAGTATTCCCTTCTACTTTACTGCGACACATCATCGGACACTGAGCTTCACTGGAGTCTTTGGCACATGCTTCCAAATTAAAGTAAAAGCCAGCTGATATGCATGACAGGACTGTTTTTTATCTGTTCTTTAAAGCACTTGACAAGCTTTGGGGGCAGGATCCTTATGGATGGGTGTGTGGACAGCTGATGGGACCCTGCAATGTCCACAGAGCAGGCTGTGTGACACTAGCAGTGAGAGTGGAAGCTCAGCTGGGTGTGCTTTGGAAAATTGAGTATCTTTCAGTGTCCCATAATCCTTTCCAAGTTTGTAGTATTGATGTTCAGAGTAGTGAGCTTATCAGCTTGGATTGTGTTGGTTACGCCCAAGTCTCTATTTAGCATTTAAATCACCATTTCAAAGCATCTTCTTAGCGGAACTCAAAAGCTTGGACGGATGGGTCAGACTCTTTTCTACCTGTTTTCTCTCTGCATTTACTTGCTATAGAGGCATCTCACAGGTGAGGGAGGGGTGGGTAGAAGCTGGCCGACAGCCACCATCAGCTACAATAAGTACCTTTCATCTTACAAGCAAACCTGTAGAAAGAACTGTGAAACTTGGAATTATAACCAACACTGAGACCAGTGTTTATTTATCTTTATTTTTAAATTTTATTTATTTATTTAACAGAGAGAGACACAGCAAGAGAGGGAACACCAGCAGGGGGAGTGGGAGAGGGAGAAGTAGACTTCCCACTGATCAGGGAGCCTGATGTGGGGCTCGATCCCAGGACCCTGGGATTGTGACCTGAGCCGAAGGCAGACGCTTAACCGACCAAGCCACCCAGGCGCCCCAGAGACCAGTGTTTAATTTCATGTTTGAATTGAATCTGTAAAATATGTTAAGTACTATTTATTTCTATTGTCCAATTCGTTGATCTTTCTCCTATTTCTAATTTGAAAATTTTTTGGCCTTAGGAGTTTGCTCTATAGTTTTAGGAGATATGACTGCAAAGTACCAAAAAATATAAATCTTAGTAGTTTGTGGAATACTAGAGAAGATACACTAAAATCCTTCATTTCAGTTAGTTGCCGTTGCAGGTGAGGAAAGCTGTATCTTCCTCATATTCTGGTCAGGCAGTACATGGGGAGTACCATTAATTATTGTGTAATGAAAATGTATGTGTTGGAGTGTTCCTCACAGTTTTGTTGTTGATGTTATAATATCCAGTATTTTGTTTTTTTCTCTATATTTTCTTCTCTGTGTTTTCACCCTGCAGATGCAAAGAATGGACTTAAAATGGGATTTTTTTTTTTTTTATGAGAGGAAACTTTGTGCCTTAAGGATACATTCTTTTTCTCTATAATATAGTTTTGGAAAATACTGAATAAACTTAATTAGTATTTAATAGATCTATTCATAACACCTGTCTGTAAATGACATAGGGCCGCCTATTTACAGTAATCCTATAGTAAATATTTATAATGAATAAATTCTCCGTATCCCAGACTATCCTTTGACTTCCTGTTTTTGGAGTTTTTATATATCAGATTTGCCTAAATATATATATTTCTCTTCCTTATCGACTAATAGCATTACCAAATAACACTTCAAGCCATTTTTTAACTAGCAAATATCTATTGATTATATAAAGTTTAAGGGATGACTTCAGCTAATTGATAAATTTCATGATTTAAAAGTGTTTGATAAGGGGCACCTGGGTGGCTCAGTCAGTTAAGCGTCTGCCTTCAGCTCAGGTCATGATCCCAGGGTCCTGGGATCGAGTCCCGCATCGGGCTCCCTGCTCAGTGGGGCACGTGCTGCTCCCCCTGCTTGTGCTCTCTCTCTCTCACTCAAATAAAATCTTTGAAAAAATAAAAAATAAAAAAATGAAAGTGTTTGATAAATGGAATTCTGGTCTGAATGAACAAATTCTAAAAAACCTATGGTGTTCCTCCACATGGTTTTCCAACCATATTTCACTTGATTTTTACTAATAACAGCTGGATTATTGAAAAACATGAATGAGGAGAAATGAATTCCTAAATGAAAGGCTCTTCAGATGGCAATGTTCTAGTCCTGCTTGTCGGGTCTTCCTTTTATACTGCCATGTAGTATAAGTAGGTAGAAGTGTGTCCCCCATGAAATGGATGTTGTCAATGAAATTTGAAAGGTCCTAATTTTGTTTGGGAGTTACGATTATAGTTCCCTGGAGAAAAATGTTAAAAGAATGTAGCAAGCATCTATTCAACAGAGAACCCACTTTATCAAGCATTTCTAGTTTAGAGCTGCAACATCTTCAAAGTCATGTATCTTATTTAGGAATGTTTACACACTTCAGTCCTCTAGGTGTGAGGCTAGGTTTATGATTTCAAAATAACTTTTAGGGTTTTAGCTTTCAAAAGAAATTAAATAGGAAATAAATACTTCCAAGAAACCTAGTCGTTCCAAATTAATACCACATCCTCGTGAAAAACACTGAGAGCCCCAAGCTGCAAACGGAAGAGTTAATTACAGAGCCCAAGTTAAATTATATATACACCAAGAAAGTTCAGCAAGAGACCAGGATGCTAGAAATGAGAAAAGCAAAAGTATGTAAACTGAGAAATAAAAAGAGAGGATGGGGCACCTGGGTGGTTCAGTCGGTTTAGCACCCAACTCTTGATTTTGGCTCAGGTCATGATTGTGAGGTCGAGCCCCGCATTGAACTCCATGCTCAGTGGGTAGCCTGCTTGAGTTTCTCTCCCTCTGCCCCTCCCCCTGCTCGCTCTCTCTCTCAAAGTAAATACATAGAAAAGAGGGATAAAAAAGATTAGAGGGAAGATGGTAGCTTTAGGAGACAAGTTAGGGAGCGCCAACACCCGCGTCAGTGGAGCCCCCAAAGCCGGAACTGCGGTGATGAAATCCTCCTTGGTAGCAGGGTGACATAGCTGTGAGTCCACTGTGAGCGGGCTCCGGGGTTATTTCTGGGGGCCGGTGCAGACCCTCAGCAAGTCCATCAGTGGGCCGTTTTAGGACGTTTGAGGAAGGAATGGGAGTCTGGGTTTTTACAGGTGCTCTGTTGGTGTCCTTGGCAAGAGAAGGGTAAGTAGGACCAAGAAGGTGCCAGATCAGAGCTTTTTGGAAAGCCTGCCGGCAGTTTGGACGAAAATCGGGTCAAAAGCAGTGGTACGTTATTGTTGTTATTTTTTTTAACTTTTCGTTTTGAAATAATTCAGAAAAGTTATAAAGGCAAGTAGAGTTGCCATACCCACTATCTACATTTAGTACTCCTTTAAGTACTAAGTATGTAAGTAAGGTGACGATGGCTTCTCATCTCCTAGGTGCCGGAGCGATTCTGATCCCGCGGCTGGATGCTGTGATTTCCTTGGTCGGGGCTGTGAGCAGCAGCACCCTGGCCTTGGTCCTGCCACCTTTCGTTGAGATTCTTACATTCTCTAAGGAACACTACAGCCTGTGGATGGTCCTGAAAAATACTTCCATAGCATTCACTGGCATTGTGGGATTCTTCTTAGGTACATATGTAACTGTGGAAGAAATTATTTATCCTACTCCCAAAGTTGGCGTGCCACAAAACCGTCCTCTAAATTTGAATTCAACCTGCTTTCCATCTGGTTTGAAATAGTGGAAACAGAATTATGAGTCTTCTCCTTTTGTCTCGATTCTGAAAATGATGAAAATAAGAACTAGTAGAACATATTGCCATGTGCTTAAAAATAGAACCAAATTCTCTTTTCTTTTGGCACAGTAATGGTATTTTAGTAGTAGACTGTAATTCTTTACCCATAGTGGTAAACTATGACAGATTATTGGTTTTAACTATTAGCAATAATTTCAAAAAATTTAGTTTTGAAAATTTTTTAAATCAAAATTAACAAAATGTAGAAAAATTAAAGAATAAAAAGACTTCCACTATTCTTCAATCAATCAGAAATACTCTAATGAAGATTCTCTTTTATACCCATGCTCCTCTTTCCCCACCCAGTTGAGGGGAGAACAGGGTTCTAACAATAAGAGAATCAAAGAAGGACATAGTTAACAAAAATCTTCCCACTATCTCGGTGAATATCAAAGTGTACTTTGTGTATAATGTAAAAATGTCCTAAATTGTGTTTTTACTAGAGAGCCAAATACTTACAATTCATCCCTGGAAGGATAGAAGACTCATTAACCCTAATGTTAACATCAGAAATCCCTACAACCAGAATTATTCTACACTATTTTATGATGGTAGTTGATCTGCACAATGAAAACTCTGAGTCACTGTGTGGGATCCTGACTTAGTGTCTCAGTCAAATTTGAAAGAGACTTTAAGGTTTATCCAACACAATTCCCTTATTTCTTACCTAAGGAAATTCATGCACAGAAAGGTTAAGTAACTTGGTCAAGACCACTCAGCTTTGAGATCAAGCAAGAGAACCTGATCTTTTGACCCCCCCAGTCGAAAATCCAGTCAGGATTTTTTATTTTTTACATCACATCCAGGAAAAGGAATAAATTATGTCCAGTTAGTCTTTAGTGTTGCATCTATTTAATTATATTTTAACACTTGGAAAGCCAGTGATCTTTGAATAGTATATGTGACCCAACCATAAAAATCAGAGAACTCTGAAAAGCATGTATTATAGCCATATAAATAAACCCCAACAAGAGAAAGAAGTTTTTTGTTTTGTTTTGTTTTAAAAAATAGAAATCACATGCCGGTTTAACTGCTGGCTAGTAGAAGGTACCCAGCCACTCTGTTTGTGGCTCAAACTCTCCTTATTAGTTCTTCCCTTTTTGGGTTTTGTAGGCACCATCTTTCTCAATGGCAGAAAATAGGTATCTGACAAAATACAGGATATGTGTATTCCTTCCAGCCCTGTGGCTTTTTCATTATAGCCTTTTACTGATCTAAATGGGCAGAATAAAAAAAAAAAATAAAGAAATTTGTGCTGAGGAAAAATCAAGGCAATAATAGACTACTAAATCTTGAGACACTCCAGGTTTCTTCCAGAGAAATACCTTTTATTACTCCATATTTGTCAAGCCCAGTTATTAACCAAAACAATCTCAGTTGACATAAAAATGAAAAATTTTACATTTAAAACATTAAGAATCTTGACTTTTTAAAAAATCCATACTTTAAAACATGTTGAACTTTTTAATCAGGCTGATGGTACTCTAATTTGTAATACTGTAAGATATCATCAAGATCACTGTAGTGTGTGTATTCTGTATTTTTATATATAAATGTTAACTTAGTTCAACTATTTTTTGCTTTGCATTATTAATGAGTCATCAAATACAATTCTAACAAAGTATCAGAAGCTTTATTTTTGTACAAATTCATAAGAATCAAACTTTTTTTAAACATTTACATTAGATATCACCAATAATTGTTTGTGATACTTTTATATCAAATCTGTTCTGTTGAGCTTTTAGTCATACTGAGAGAATGTGGGCAAAGTCATAGGAAAAGTAATCGTCATTGAAACTTGTTGTATAATTGTGTTTCTAAGAATAAATTAAGTTGTTTTTTAAAAATGTGTAACGTGGTGTAAAATGACTTGAAAACCGTTATTTAATAGAAAGCACTATTATTTTGTCTCTTCAGATATTTCTAGTCTATGCATGAAATTTTATTTTTATACTTTGACCTGTTTATTTTCCTTATTAATTCATCAAATCAAATATCATAGCAATAAATAAATTTTAGATTTCGCACGAACAAAATGTTGAGCGCATTATCAGCCAGGCTTCCTTATGCAGCGAGTGCTGAATCAACAGCCAGTACTTAGTCCACTAAATCACCGATACTTTAAATACAAGAGAAAAGTTGAAATGGCAAAAGAAGGGGCTAAAAAGGGAGAGACTAGTCTTAATCCTTAACAAGGAACTGTTTAGATGTGAAGCATAAATGCACCCTTACTTAAGGATTTTTGATGATGTATTTTATTTGCAAAAAAAATCTGGCAATATTTTTTCCTCTGAAAATTTAGTTTTAATGAGTCCCACACCTTTTCTAAAGATTCTTAGAGAAGCTATTTTGATGAGACCAGCTGTTGCTTTCATTTTGGGGCCTGGACAGATGAGAGCGATTGCACTTGTCAAATTGTATATCTGGTATCTTGGTCCATTACGTTATGGCTCAGACGACTGCAGCGTTTCATCTGCCACAATAAAGAACCCCCTTCTCTGAAAGCTAATCAGGTGCCTAGAGCCTTTTCTAACGCTGAGATGGGGGAGAAAGGAAAGCTTCACTTACCTCTGCTGACCTCTGTTCCAAGTCAGTTATCATTAGTCCCTTAACTTCAAAAGGGTGTCGCCAGTTTCAGAGTCAACTTGTCAAAACACTGGTTTTCAGATATATATATATTTTTTATCAGAGGATCTTCTTTTCCCCACATGGTCAGATTTCTCCACAATTAAATAAGAACTAGGGTTTTTCCTTGGTTAAAGACCAATCTGTATGATGTTATCAAATAAGAAAGTATACTGGAGCAGCAAATGCCACATTATGTTTTAATTCTGTCCTTGCTGAATTCCCCTTTCTTAAAACCGGTTCTGCCTCTCATCTAGGCAATGCACTTAACGTTTTTATAAGCATTTTATGCTTCCTAACAGGGCCTAATTTAATTCAGTATTTTCCGAATAGTTGCAGGAAAACTGCCTAACTGCAAGGCACTATAAAAATGTTAATGGAACTATGAATTAAAGTGCCACATTAGTGCCATTTCCAGCTGTGGCAAAGCACAGTTGTTAGCGGAGCTTACCTGTGGCTTTCTTCACTGTAGATGTCAGCCCGTACAGCATCTCAGTAGTACATTTGTTTACGTTAGGTTTCGACCTCAGTTCTCCTTTCTTTGTTAAAAAAGAAGACACAGAACAGAGGTAATGGAAATCATAAATAAAAATTTGAAAAGAATACCAGTGGCCCAATGAATATTTTCTGTTGAGGAATAAGATTTGGCAAAAATACAGACCACTGATCGTGTAAAATGAGTTTTTTTTTTTTTTTCCTAAATGAGTCTGTTTGGTTCGTTTTGGCTGAACTAGCTTCTCCCTTCATAAGAAAATTTGAGAACTTTGATCTAAAAGGTGTAACAAGATACTTCCTAACATTAAATGGCTGACTGTAATAGTTAAGACTTTGTTATGAATAATCTTATTTATGCCCCAAGTGCTTACTCAGCTAAACGCCTTAATGAAAGTGGTTTTCACCTAGGAGCTAAGAAAACATACTTAAGAAATGACTGGAAAGGCTATTTATTACCCTGTGATAAATGAAATGACAACTTACTCTCTTAAAATGTCATATTAAAATTAGCTCGTTCTTATGCACGTACACACACAGACACACACACACCCATAATCCATGTGAATTAGATACTAATGTTAACATACCATTTAAATTGGGACCAGAAAGAGGATGTGTTGAAAGATCACTCCAAAAATTATTCCATTACAGTTTTCTTGATAAACAGGAAAGTAAATGCTTATACCATGAATAAATTAAGCTGTGGATTTTTGTGTTTTTCAAAATGATTTTTTGTTAGTTTGAAATATCATTGCACTTGAGTCAATTCTTTTTCTTTTAACTTATTTTTCTTTACAACATGAAAAAAACTGTCTTAAAGTACTGTAACTCTTCTGAATTCTCAATAAAATATAATTATTTTGCTTGCAAATGCCTTTTTAAATGAATTTGTCTTCTGTAAGGTTAAATGATACTGACAAATGTCATGAGCTGAAAATGGCACTAGTATAGCCCAGTCATACCATTTTAATGAGTCTTTGTGATTAATTCTTTGTCATGTGACCTTCAGCCTTGGAAGCTGATATTATGTGCCTCTAAGATTTAAGAGCAGTTGATTAAAAATGAAGGGACAGGGCGCCTGGGTGGCTCAGGTGGTTGAGCGTCTGCCTTCGGCTCAGGTCAGGATCCCAGAGTCCTGGGATCAGGTCCCGCATCGGGCTCCCTGCTCCTTGGGAGCCTGCTTCTCCCTCTGCCTCTCTCTCTCTCTCTCTCTCATGAATAAATAAATTAAAAAAAAAAAAATGAAGGGACATACTCAAAACCATGACCTGACCTTCCCACAGAGTAAATGCAGAATGAGCAGTCTGTAGATGCTACGTCTGTGATTTAATTTACCACTCTCTGTAGGTGAAGAGTATGTATCAGTTATACTCTCATACATTTTGCTTGCATTATGCCAACTCCCCAAATCAAAGATCATAAACATATTTATACCTTTACATCAATAATCCTGCTCTTGTGAACCTAACCTAAGGACATGCTATAGTTCATCAAAAGAGAAACACTCTGTGCCTAAAGGTGCATCAACAACATTTTAGTAGTGAAAAATTGGAAACAAATGTTCAACAATAAGGAAATCATAAATTGTGACATATTAACCTACAATACAATGAAGATTGTGTTACATTGTCATTACACTGAAGGTTAATAATTTGGGAAAGAATAAATATGTAAAATTAATTTTTAATTGCAGCTCTGTAAAAATAATGCTTTTGAACAGATGTAAAGTACACAGAAAGTGGAACCATAGTGTTAGGAAAAAGATGGGTTTGGGGCAACCTGGGTAGCTCAGTCAGTTGAGCATCTGACTCTTGGTTTCGGCTCAGGTCATGATCTCATGGGTGGTGAGAGTGAGCCCTGTGTCAGGCTCCATGCATGTGCTCTTTCTCTCAAACAAATAAATCTTTTTTAAAAAAAAATGGGTTTTACGATTTTTAAATGAATAGTAAAGGGAGGACTGTGAGAGAAATAAAGGGGAATAAAGTTATAAAGCTTTAGTAGGAGTACATGCTCTTAGCAAACAACAGAAGAAATGGAAAGACAAAAACAATAAACCAACAGAGTAGGGATAGAACTAGGTACAGAGAGAGAAATGCAATAAAAAGACACACAGAATACTTGCTGAAGGAAAACAAATACAGCCACTTTGTAAAATTAATTTTAGTTTTTTTAATGCAAAAGAGCGGTGGTTCTAACATATGCACATGGTCTCAAAATTTTGCACATAGATTGGTGGGGTTCACATGTTAAAGAACTGGCTTGATTTGAAGTTTCCTTTTAAGGTAGATTTGTTTGAAGGCTTAAAATGGTGAGAGGGAATCAGGTCTTTTGGTCTTCAAAGTTCTCTGGTGCCAGGGAGCACAGGACCACTTGGTCGCAGATGATAGAATGCTTCTCAAACTAAAGCTAAAACATGAATCTTGCCAAGGAATTAGGGAGTAATTTCACTCTCCTCCATCCTGGATCTTGAGCTGGGCTAAAGGATGAGGGTTGGACACAGGAACACCCCCCCACCCTGCCTAACCTGTCCTAAGCAGAGAGGAAAGGAGTGTTGACTGTGGGTCAGGCTAAGCAGGTCTAGAATGGAAGAAGATAGACCAAAAAACTGGGCATTGCGGAAGGAAGACCTTCAGATCAGAGACCCACAGTGTCTTTATGTATCTTTGTAGCTCATGCTCCTCATAGTGCTCCACAAGGGCAAAGAACAAGGCACTAGGAAATCTGATATCATCTCCTGTCTTAAATCTTCTCGCCTTCCCCAATCTCAGCTGTATAAAGTAACCACGCTCCTTCATGTGGTTCACTGGCAGGCCTCACTCCGTTGCCTTCCCTACAAGTTACAGTAACACCAAAGTGCTGGTCGCCCCACAAACATATGGCACACATTCTGTTGTTCACCTGCATGACTTGATCACATCATGTTGAGACAATTTCCTTCTACTCCCTCCCCTCCAATGCATGTTTTCCTGGCCAACCCTTAGCTATTGGTAAGACTCAGCCTGGGTGTCTCTTCTATCAGGAAGCCTTCGCATTCATCCTCTCCCCTATTCCCAGTGAGTTGTGTCTTCTTTCACGCGAGCAGATGACCTTGGGTTTATGGTCACACTTTCCACATGGTTTGGTAATCCAGTTTCTGTGTCTGTCTCTCTGCTACACTGGCAGTCCCGCAAGTATGCTATATGTATTCATTGCTTGGTTTCTTCTCTGTCCACCTTTAGAGAATATAAGCTCCACAGAGGAGGTGATTTTGGCAATTGTCTTCACTCCTGAAAATCCAGTGCCAAGAGGAGGGCTGGACACATAGTAGATGCCTGAAAAATATTTGTTGAATGAATGTATGAATTGAAAAAAATAACAAGGAAAAGCCCGTATTAGAGCCCTGGCACATACTAAACTCTTCAAGCAGAGGAGTAAACTCAGGCTTTTTATACAGACCTCTGCACCCATGCCTATTTGTTTAATGACTGGAGCCAGCCATCTTCCATATGCTAACCCAGCAGGCTGCAATACTGTAAAACAAAGACCACCAAGTCTGAGCGTCTTGTAAAAAAACCTATGAGTCAGTCAAACCTTAAAACCATATTCAGGAGCTCCTGGTAGTACATGTGAAGTCTAATAAAAAGGAAAAAACTGGAAATCTTTTCTCACAAGACTTGATGTATTCATATTTTATACAAACAGATTGTTTTATAGAAAAAAAATCAGAGGTTATACTTTCTATCCATTGTTTAAAAAATTATGTAAGTCCTAGAATGCAAATAGTCCATTTCTGTCTAAAAAGTATAAAAAGAAGTATCTGTCTAAAGTATAACATCTAGTCCTGATGTCTGAGAGTACTTTCCTAAATTTTTGATGCCTAAACGTTCCCTGCTTATAAAAGAGTCATACATTCAGTAGTTTGGGGGGACCCTCTCACAAAGGAGAGCATTCTCTAGCTCTTCTGAGAAGCTACCTATTGTCAAAGTGCGTCACCATATATGCCATAAATGGACCTCAGTAAAAATCAAGAATGGGAATCTATAACTGTCTGGAAAAGTGACTGTCAAGATGATCATTTTGCAGAACTAGCTAGGAATGAAAAGTGAAAATAAGATTAGCAATGGATATCTGGAAATTGGAATTAATTTAAAGGAAGATCCATTGCTCCATACATTGTTTTTCATGAGACCTCACCCATGTGTGTTCTTTGCAGAGTGTGCTCTAGGACCAACCACGGTCATAGTTTTCACTATAAAATCAATGACTTTTGCCACTGGGGAAGGTAAGACCCCTCAAGTTTATATTCCTCATGTTGTCCAGATCACCTTCCTTAGGATGTGCTTGTACTGGTAGTCATCCAATGTTAATGACTCAATATTTGTATTAAAAGAAAGTGTCAGAACATGAAAAACTGCCCAACATCGCTTGGCATCAGGGAAATACAAATCAAAACCTCAATGACATATCACCTCACACCAGTCAGAATGGCTAAAATTAACAAGTCAGGAAATGACAGACGTTGGCGGGGATGCGGAGAAAGGGGAACCCTCCTACACTGTTGGTGGGAATGCAAGCTGGTGCAGCCACTCTGGAAAACAGTATGGAGGTTCCTCAAAAAATTCAAAATAGAGCTACCCTATGACCCAGCAATCACACTACTGGGTATTTACCCCAAAGATACAAATGTAGTAATCCAAAGGGGTACGTGCATCCCAATGTTTATAGCAGCAATGTCCACAATAGCCAAACTGTGGGAAGAGCCAAGATGTCCATCGACAGATGAATGGATAAAGAAGGTGTGGTGTATATACACAATAGAATATTATGCAGCCATCAAAAAAACACAAAATCTTGCCATTTACAACAACATGGATAGAACTAGAGGGTATTAGGCTAAGCAAAATAAGTCAATCAGAGAAAGACAAGTATATGATCTCACTGATATGAGGAATTCTTAATCTCAGGAAACAAACTGAGAATTGCTGTAGTGGTTGGGGGTGGGAGGGATGGGGTGGCTGGGTGATAGACATTAGTGAGGGTATGTGCTATGGTGAGCACTGTGAATTGTGTAAGACGGATGAATCACAGACATGTACCTCTGAAACAAATAATACATTATATATTTAAAAAAAAGATAGTAGGAAGGGAAAAATGAAGGAGGGGTTATTGGAGGGGGAGACGAACCATGAGAGACTATGGACTCTGAGAAACAAACTGAGGGTTTTAGAGGGGAGGGGGTGGGGGGATGGATGAGCCTGGTGATGGGTAATAAGGAGAGCACATATTGCATGGAGCACTGGGTATTATATGCCAACAATGAATCATGGAACACTACATCAGAAACTAATGATGTAGAAGGAGGAGCAAGATGGCAGAGGAGTAGGAGAGCTAAATTTCGTCTGGTCCCAGGAATTCAGCTAGATAGGGGTCAAACCATTCTGAACACCTACGAACTCAACAGGAGATCAAAGAAAAGAACAGCAGCAACTCTTTGAACAGAAAAGCGACCACTTTCTGGAAGGTAGGACATGCAGAGAAGTGAATCCAAGGCGATATTCGGGAGGATAGACGGCGGGGGAGGGGGGCTCCGTCGGCCGCTACCGGCAAGTGATAGAGCCACAGAGCACAAAATCGGAACTTTTAAAGAAGTCAGCTACGCTGAGGGATGTCGCTCCAGTGGCTAAGTGGGGGGTGGTACCCTCGTGGGACAGTGTGGTCTCAGGACCCTCGGGGTCACAGAAAGACCAGGGGTGCCTGAGTGCGGCAGAGCTCCCGGGTATCAGAGCAGGGAAGCCGGCTACAGAGATGGAGCCAAGGCGCGGGCTCTCAGCTCGGGGTTGCCATAAAATGTGATCCGCGGCCCAGTCGGGCCACTGCTCCTCCAGCAGGGACCCAACAAGTGGCAGATCCGGGGAGACTCCCCTTCCTCCCCTGGGAGGAGCGGCGTGGGAGCACACCGCAGGGATCTGCTGGGTTTGGAGACTCCACACGGGGTCGGGTGCCAGACATAGAAACGCTCGATCACAGGCCAGGTGAGCACGGAGTGCGGCCGGAGACCAGGGAGATGGGAGTGACTGGCTTCTTTTCTCTGGGGGCGCAATGAGGAGAGGGGCCCCGAGTTCTTGGCTCCTCCGGGGCGGAGATTCTGAGGCCGCCATTTTCACCCTCATCCTCCAAAGCTGTACGGAAAGCTTGCAGGGAACAAAAGGTCCCGAGAGCAAACCCAAGCAGATTACTTAGCCTGGACCGACAAGAGCGGGGCAATTCCATCTCTGGCAAAGGCATTTGGGAACCACGGCAACAGGCCCTCCCCCAGAAGATCAGCAAGAACAGCCAGCCAAGAACAAGTTTACCCATCAATGAGAATGGCAGAACTCCAGCGCTAGGGGAATGCTGCATATAGAATTCAAGGCTTTTTTCCCCTGACTCTTTAGTCTTTCAAAATTAATTTTTTTTTAATTTTTCTTTTTCCCTTTTTCATCCAACATCTTGTCAATCCCTTTTTTAAAAAATCTTTCTTATTTTTCATTTTTAGACTCATATTCTATCCCTTCATTGTAGTTAACCTTATTTTTGGTATATATATATATATATCGTTCTCTCTTTAAAATTTTGGGATACAGTTTCTTCTAACAGACCAAAATATACCCTAAATCTCTAGTGTGTGGCTTTGTTCTAGTCTCCTGCCTGATCACATTCTCTCCCTTTTTTTTTTTTTAAATTTCTTTCTTTTTCAACCAACTTCTTATCAATTCCTTTTATAAAATCTTTTATAATGTTCTTCTACAGTCATATTCTATCCCTTCATTGTATTTACCTTATTTTTGTACATATATGTTTTTTTTCTTTAAAATTTTGTTAGGCAGTTTCTTCTAACAAACGAAAATACGCCCAAAATCTAATGTGTGGCACTGATCTATTCATCAGGCTGATCATATTTGATCATATTCTTTTTTTTTTCTTTCTTTCCCCCCGGTTTCAGGTCTCTTCTGATTTCTTTAGTGTATATTTTCCTGGAGTCATTGTTACCCTGTTAGCATTTAGTTCTCTCATTCATCTGTCTCCTATGGAAAAAATGACAAGATGGAAAAACTCACCTCAAAAAAAGAAAAAAAAATAAGAGGCAGTACCAACTGCCAGGGACCTAATCAATATGGACATTGGTAAGATGTTGGAACTAGAGTTCAGAATGATGATTACAAAGATACTAGCTGGGCTTGAAAAAAGCATGGAAGATACTAGAGAAACCCATTCTGGAGAAATGAGAGAACTAAAATCTAAACAAGTCGAAATTAGAAAGGCTATTAATGAGGTGCAATAAAAAATGGAGGCTATAACTGCTAGGATAAATGAGGGAGAAGAGAGAATTAGTGATATAGAAGATCAAATGATGGAGAATAAACAAGCTGAGAAAAAGAGAGATAAACAACTACTGGATCACGAGGGCAGAATTCGAGAGATAGTGATACCATAAGATGAAACAATATTAGAATAATTGGGATCCCAGAAGAAGAAGAAAGAGAGAGAGGGGCAGAAGGTACATTGGAGCAAATCATAGCAGAGAACTTCCCTAATGTGGGGAAGGAAACAGGCATCAAAATCCAGGAGGCACAGAGAACCCCCCTCAAAATCAATAAAAATAGGTCAACATCCTGACATCTAATAGTAAAACTTACAAGTCTCAGAAACAAAGAGAAAATCCTGAAAGCAGCTCAGGACAAGAGGTCTGTAACCTACAATGGTAGAAACATTAGATTGGCAACAGACTTATCCACAGAGACCTGGCAGGCCAGAAAGGCCTGGCATGATATATTAAAAGCACCAAATGAGAAAAATATGCAGCCAAGAATACTATATCCAGCTAGGCTGTCATTGAAAATAGAAGGAGAGATCAAAAGCTTCCAGGACAAACAAAAACTAAAAGAATTTGCAAACACAAAACGAGCCCTACAAGAAATATTGAAAGAGGTCCTCTAAGCAAAGAGAGAGCCTAAGAGTAACATAGACCAGAAAGGAACAGAGACACCATACAGTAACAATCACCTTACAGGCAATACAATGGCACTAAATTTCTATCTATCAATAGTTACCCTGAACGTAAATGAGCTAAATACCCCAATCAAAAGACACAGGCTATCAGATTGGATAAAAAAACAAGACCCATCAATATGCTGTCTGCAAGAGACTCATTTTAGACGCAAAGACACCTCCACATTGAAAGTGAGGAGGTGGAAAACCATTTATCATGCTAATGGACACCAAAAGAAAGCTGGGGTGGCAATTCTTATATCAGACAAATTAGATTTTAAATCAAAGACTATAATAAGAGATAAGGAAGGACACAATACCATACTTGAAGGGTCTGTCCAACAAGAGGATCTAACAATTGTAAATATATGCCCCTAACATGGGAGCAGCCAATTATATAAGGCAATTAATAACAAAAGCAAAGAAACACATTGACAACAATACAATAATAGTGGGGGACTTTAACACCCCCTGACTGAAATGGACAGATCATCTAAGCAAAAGATCAACAAGGAAATAAAGACTTTAAATGACACACTGGACCAAATGGACTTCACAGACATATTCAGAACATTCCATCCCAAAGCAATGGAATACATTCTTCTCTAGTGCCCATGGAACATTCTCCAGAATAGATCACATCCTAGGTCACAAATCAGGTCTCAACTGATACCAAAAGATTGGGATTGTTCCCTGCATATTTTCAGACCACAATGCTTTGAAACTAGAACTCAATCACAAGAGGAAAGTCAGAAAGAACTCAAATATATGGAGGCTAAAGAGCATCCTACTCAAGAATGAATGGGTCCACCAGGAAATTAAAGGAATTAAAAAATTCATGGAAACCAATGAAAATAAAAACACAACTGTTCAAAATCTTTGGGACATAGCAAAGGCAGTCCTAAGAGGAAAGTATAGAGCAATACAAGCCATTCTCAAGAAACAAGAAAGGTCTCAAATACACAACCTAACTCTACACCTAAAGGAGCTAGAGAAAAACAGCAAATAAAGCCTAAACCCAGCAGGAGAAGAGAAATAATAAAGATCAGAGCAGAAATCAATGAAATAGAAACCAAAAGAACAGAAGAACAGATCAACGAAACTAGGAGCTGGTTCTTCGAAAGAATTAACAAGATTGATAAACCCCTGGCCAGACTTATCCAAAAGAAAAGAGAAATGACCCAAATCAACAAAATCATGAATGAAAGAGGAGAGATCACAACCAACACCAAAGACATACAAACAACTATAAGAACATATTATGAGCAACTCTATGCCAGCAAATTAGATAACCTGGAAGAAATGGATGCATTCCTAGACATGTATCAACTACCAAAAGTGAACCAGGAAGAAATAGAAAACCTGAACAGACCTATAACCACTAAGGAAATTGAAGCAGTCATCAAAAATCTTGCAACAAACAAGAACCCAGGGCCAGATGGCTTCCCAGGGGAATTCTACCAAACATTTTAAGAAGAATTAATACCTATTCTCCTGAAACAGTTCCAAAAAATAGAAATGGAAGGAAACCTTCCAAACTCGTTTTATGAGGCCAGCATTACCTTTTTCCCAAAATCAGACAAAGACCCCATCAAAAAGGAGAATTACAGACCAATATCCCTGAAGAACATGGATGCAAAAATTCACACGAAAATCCTAGCCAATAGGCTCCAACAGTACATTAAAAGGATTATTCACCAAGACCAAGTGGAATTTATCCCTGGGCTGCAAGGTTGGTTCAACATCCACAAATCAATCAATGTGATACAATACATTAATAAAAGAAAGAACAAGAACCATATGATCCTCTCAATAGATGCAGAAAAAGCATTTGACAAAGTACAGCATCCTTTCTTGATTAAAACTCTTCAGAGTATAGGGATAGAGGATACATACCTCAATATTATAAAAACCATCTATGAAAAGCCCACAGCGAATATCATTCTCAATGGGGAAAAACTGAGAGCTTTCCCCCTAAGGTCAGGAATGCGGCAGGAATGTCCACCATCACCACTGCTATTCAGCATGGTATTAGAAGTCCTAGCCACATCAATCAGACAACAAAAAGAAATCAAAGGCATCCAAATCGGCAAAGAAGTCAAACGCTCACTCTTTGCAGATGATACGATACTTTATGTGGAAAACCCAAAAGACTCCACCTCAAAACTGCTAGAACTCATACAGGAATTCAGTCAAGTGGCAGGATATAAAAGCAATGCACAGAAATCAGTGGCATTCCTATACACCAACAACAAGACAGAAGAGAGAGAAATTAAGGAGTCGATCCCATTTACAATTGCACCCAAAACCATAAGATACCTAGGAATAAATCTAACCAAATAGGCAAAGGATCTCTACTCAGAAAACCATAAAATACTCATGAAAGAATTGAGGAAGACACAAAGAAATGGAAAAACGTTCCATGCTCATGGATTAGAAGAACAAATATTGTGAAGATGCCAATGCTACCTGGAGCAATCTACACATTCAATGCAATCCCCATCAAAATACCATCCACTTTTTTCAAAGAAATGGAACAAACAATCCTCAAATTTGTATGGAACCAGAAAAGACCCCGAATAGCCAGAGGAATGTTGAAAAAGAAAAGCAAAGCTGGCAGCATCACAGTTCCGGACATCAAGCTCTATTACAAAGCTGTCATCATCAAAACAGTATGGTACTTGCACAAAAACAGACACATAGATCAGTGGAACAGAATAGAGAGCCCAGAAATGGACCCTCAACTCTATGGCCAACTCATCTTCGACAAAGCAGGAAAGAATGTCCAATGGAATAAAGACAGTCTCTTCAACAAATGGTGTTGGGAAAATTGGATAGCCACATGTAGAAGAATGAAACTGGACCATTTCCTTACACCACACATAAAAGTAGACTCAAAATGGCTGAAAGACCTAAATGTGAGACAGGAGTCCTTCAAAATCCTATAGGAGAACACAGGCAGCAACCTCTTCGACCTCAGCCACAGCAACTTCTTCCTAGAAACATCGCCAAAGGCAAGGGAAGCAAGGGCAAAAATGAACTATTGGGACTTCATCAAGATAAAAAGCTTTTGCACAGCAAAGGAAACAGTCAACAAAACCCAAAGACAACTGACAGAATGGGAGAAAATATTTGCAAATGACATATCAGATGTCATTTGTCAAAGGGCTAGTATCCAAAATCTATAAAGAACTTATCAAACTCAACACCCAAAGAACAAATGATCCAATCAAGAAATGGGCAGAAGACATGAACAGACATTTTTCCAAAGAAGACATCCAAATGGCCAACAGACACATGAAAAAGTGCTCCACATCGCTTGGCATCAGGGAAATCCAAATCAAAACCTCAATGAGCTACCACCTCACACCAGTCAAAATGGCTAAAATTAACAAGTCAGGAAATGACGGATGTTGGTGAGGATGTGGAGTAAGGGGAGCCCTCCTACACTGTTGGTGGGAATGCAAGCTGGAGCAATCACTCTGGAAAACAGTATGGAGGTTCCTCAAAAAGTTGAAAATAGAACTACCCTATGATCTAGCAGTTGTACTACTGGGTATTTACCCCAATGGTACAAATGTAGTGATCCGAAGGGGTATGTGCATCCCAATGTTTATAGCAGCAATGTCCACAATAGCCAAACTGTGGAAAGAACCTAGATGTCCATCAACAGATGAATGGATAAAGAAGGTGTGGTATATATACACAATGGAATATTATGCAGCCATCAAAAAAACCCTGAAATCTTGCCATTTGCAATGATGTGGATGGAACTAGAGGGTATTAGGCTAAGCGAAATAAGTCAATCAGAGAAAGACATGTACCATATGATCTCACTGATATGAGGAGTTCTTAATCTCAGGAAACAAACTGAGGGTTGCTGGAGTGGTGGGGCTGTGGGAGGGATGGGGTGGCTGGGTGATAGACATTAGTGAGGGTATGTGCTATGGTGAGCACTGTGAATTGTGTAAGACGGATGAATCACAGACATGTACCTCTGAAACAAATAATACATTATATATTTAAAAAAAAAGATAGTAGGAAGGGAAAAATGAAGGAGGGGATATTGGAGGGGGAGACGAACCATGAGTGACTAGGGACTCTGAGAAACAAACTGAGGGTTCTGGGGGGGGAATGAGTTAGCCTGGTGATGGGTATTAAGGAGGGCATGTATTCAATGGAGCACTGTGTGTTAATATGCAACAATGAATCATGGAACACTACATCAAAAGCTAATGATGTATGGTGATTAACATAACATAATAAAATAAAATTTAAAAAAAGAAAAAAATCTAATGATATAATGTATGTTGCCTAACATAACATAATAAAATAAAATAAAAGTGTCAGAAATCACATAGTACCAGTGGTGTACGATGTGGAAGATATCCATCAAACAAGTTCACTATACAGCACTGCTGTATAGTGCATGTATGAAGGAAGTACTTGATGACCTTTGGTTATTGTAATACAGAAAACTCGTAACAGAAGAGATCTTTAAATTAATTGGGGGACGCCTGGGTGGCTCAGTCAGTTAAGGGTCTGCCTTCAGCTCAGGTCATGATCCCAGGGTCCTGGGATCGAGTCCCACATCCAGCTCCCTGCTCAATGGGAGACCTGCTGCCCCCTCTGCCTGCTGCTCCCCCTGCTTGTGCTCTCTCTCTCTGTCTCTCTCTGATAAATAAATAAAATCTTTATAAATGAATGAATGAATGAATAAATAAATAAATAAATAATTTTGGAGCCATTATATAGCCTGGAGATACGTTGTGCTTAATTCTGACAGAGGCCCAGATTCTTACAAGATTAGAAGAGTAGCCCCCAAAGGCAAATCCACACACTTGCTTGGTTTTCAGAGATTAATTAGCCGTCTACCATAGGGCCTCCTGATTGCAATTTTACGTTTAAGGAAATAGTGAAAATTATATTATGATCAACTTGCAGTTACTGAGTGTACACATTGCTAGCATGTTCTGTCAAGAAGTGGGCAGTGAATATAAGACCCTGATTTTCTCCACTGACAAATGCAGAGGGAAATGTGCTCCTGTCCCTCCATGACATTGATAATGCCAATAAAAATCATTTCTATAACCGGATCCGCGGACGGTTTACTGAGCGGGTTAGTACCTCTGCCGAGGCTCAGGTTGCCGTCATGTCCCGATACCTGCGCCCCCCGAACACGTCTCTGTTCGTAAGGAACGTGGCGGACGACACCAGGTCCGAAGATTTACGAAGAGAATTTGGTCGTTATGGTCCCATAGTTGATGTGTATGTTCCACTTGATTTCTACACGCGCCGTCCAAGAGGATTTGCTTATGTTCAATTTGAGGATGTCCATGATGCCGAAGACGCTTTACATAATTTGGACAGAAAGTGGATTTGTGGACGCCAAATTGAAATACAGTTTGCACAGGGGGATCGAAAGACTCCAAATCAAATGAAAGCCAAGGAAGGGAGGAATGTATACAGCTCTTCACGCTATGATGATTATGACAGATACAGACGTTCTAGAAGCCGGAGTTATGAAAGAAGAAGATCAAGAAGCCGGTCCCTTGATTACAACTATAGAAGATCTTATAGTCCTAGAAACAGTAGACCGGCTGGAAGACCACGGCGTAGCAGAAGCCATTCCGACAATGATAGACCAAACTGCAGCTGGAATACCCAGTACAGGTCTGCTTACTACACTTCAAGAAAGATCTGAGAAAGCGGAAAAAGAACCAAAGAAGGGCAGTTCAAGCGACCAAAGGGTGGGTGGAAGGTGCTGCAGTATGAATACTGTACGAATATTTTGACTCTGGTCTGAAAAGATAAAAGAATGTTATCGAAACTACATGGAATACTTGAAGTCCCTTCAAGTTTGAAAGTAAGCATTTTAGGACAAATAAAAGGAAATTCAACTTTGTACTTGTGGAAATTAATCCCTAAATCTGAATAGGTTTATATTGATTCATGGGTAACAGGTCCATAATAAATGAATGGAAACTAGGATGTCTGAATATCAAGGAAGACAGCCATAGTCTCTTACAGTGCCTCTATTGGTCTGTCTCAAACTGAATTGGGTGAGAAAAGGTATGGTCCAATATAAACTTTTTCTTGGTTATCTCTTAAAATCAGTTCCATTTTTGCTATTGGCAAATCTTGCCTTTGTTTATTCCAGTGCTAGTGTTTTTCTGCTTAATGATTTGCTTTGTTGGCATCTGAGTTTATTTACTTGTATGCCATGTGCAGTTTACATCTTCCTTATGTTCTCTTTCCCAGGTAAATTCCAATTATAATACTTGACATCTAGCTAAGAGGGTCCATCTTGTCTCACCTCTGTCCTAAGTCAGTATATTCAACAAACATTTATTTACTGAGCCCTTACTGTGGGCAAAAATTGTACTGGGTAATTGGGGAGAAAATTCACTTATTTAATAAATGTCTACTGAGCACAATCTAGTGAATCATCACAGTATGGCCTCATTGTTTTGAGGTGTATTCGTAACTCTTTTACACCATTCATATCTTAATGTAATTATAAAACCCAGAATACTATCAAAGATAATTTTGTGATTATCTGCCATTTAAAAGTATCCAGTATTTCTGTTTGCATCCCATTAATACAAATAATGAAAAAATGTTTTAATCTGTAATAAACTGATTTATTGTGCAGTGACTGTAATATACTAGAGTTATATTAAATTGTTAACTCTGCCTCCTCAAACACATATTAGGAAATAATCCCCAAAATAAGTATTTAACTTTGCATTAGATATAAAGGAGACTCTGGGTGCTATAATTAGATTATTTTGAGGCAGACAGAGAGCTGTTATCCCAACTGATTTAGTATGTTCTGTAATTGAGAAAATGTTCACCAGATTATACTTTTTAGTGATTTACATGTACATTTTATAGGGGACATGTTCTGTGTATAGTGAATAAATAACGTTTATAGTATCACGAAAATGTTTTGGATTCCTTAGTTCCTTATTAGGATATGAAGTTTATCTATATGTTGACTCTTCCATCACTCACATTTGATTTTTGTCCTATTTCTGCCACACATTTTAAGCTTTTTGTGTAAAGTTATTCATCTAAAAATACAGAAGTGTTTAAGCCTTTATAAAAAAATTTTGAAAATATTGCAGAATACACATAACTATGGGAGATACGAAATGGAGGCATTTTTACCCCCGTTTGATTAAAAAAATTTTTTCAAACCTGCCTAAGATCAACAGCAAATAAGTGGCAGATCCAGGTTAGAGTTCATGGTTTTTTCATTTGGTGGTTCCTTTTTACTGTTTTGTGCCTTTTTTTTTAATCAAATGGGAAATTTTTTTATAACAGAAGTAATATAATGGACAATTCACAACGAAGGAAGATTTAATAGACTTAAGAAAAACTTAATACCGGAAAGTATTTTGTTTGTAATCTTTCTGGATGAAAAAGAGGTTAAATAGAAATCAAGATCTCACAGCTATTGCGACTCAGTCTCTCCATCCTGGCTTTCCAAATTTCAATCTCCTTGTATTGCATTTTGGCCATATTCTTGTTTACAAAATCCTGAGATACTTTGAAAAAGGGAGGCTATGACTTAAGACAGTACAGTGATAGCTGAGGAATAATCTTAACAGCATTTCTACCAGAAGGTCAGAGCTTTTTAGGAGTAAACATTTTCATTGATAAATGAAGTAAGCAGCCTATTTTCATTCAACTATTGACATCTATAAGATGGAGGTAGTTGCTAGAGAAAAGTTTCCTTCTCTTGGGTTTTTTTCCTCTGCCCCTCTCCTCCAACAGTGTTGCTTATGTTTATTGCATTTGTGTTTCTATGTATCCCTAACAGTTGTTTCACCCTATTGGAAGTCGGGACTCTTTTATTTGGAATAAAAAGCAAGGCATGTAAAAAAAAAAAAATCATTTCTATCATTTCAAATATGTGGGGCATCTCAGTAATACCCTCAATTATCTTGACAAGCTTGAATTTATCACCGCAGGGATGAACCATTGCCAGTTTTCAATGGTGAAGATAAGGTGTGAGGATTAAAACAAATCAAAACAAGCTGTAGTCCAAATGCCTTGGTCACTAGGAATTGGACTCATTCCCAATATTTGAAGATTCTCTTTCTCATTAGAAAAAAACAAAGTGAAGAAATCATGCATATGTTTAAAAACCACATCAAAATGCTGCAATGAGACATGAAGAATAGTTCAACAGAATGCAATGTAATCAAAGAGCAGATTAGGAATTTATCTGTCACTACCCCTAACTAGACCCAGTCAAACCACCAGGTTTTGATTCCCTTGTGGATTTAAGCGTTTTCAAGGTCCTATACTCATTAAATCTCTCCATTAAGTTCTGGGCCCATATTTGACCTGAATATCCAGAATTATCAGATGGAGCCATCAAACACTTGCTGGAATTCTCAATCATCCATAATTTTAGTTTTAATCCTTCAATTTAGTAACAATAAAGAGGCAGGGAAGAAACATACCACATGTAGAAGCTAATGCTTGAATTATTGAGCCAACGCTTAGTGAAAGGTTAGCAGTGAGATCATCCTTCTTCCACTGACATGAAACAATTATTTTTACCATTAATAGTATGTTCTTTTATAATTTAAATACTTATCATGTCTCTTTCTATTCACTTAGAATTTATGGTCTAAGTCTACACTGAGTAAGCCATTAAGTAGTTTGGGGATAACGAAAATTTGAGAAATGCTGCTGAGAGATTGTTGGTGGAATGAGTGGCTAAGCGAATTGTCTAGGATACACAAAGCCTGAAAATGGCAAAAGAGAGCCCTCAAGGGTTTCTTTCTTGTCATGGCCATAGAAAATTGGGAATAAATATTGAGAACTTCTGTAAAGGAAAGTGTTACAAATCCTAGGATTTATGTTTGATAAATATGGTGATAATTGACTCTTTTAAGACTCTTAAAATACAGTAGTTCCTCTACCCCCACCTATCCGTGGAAGATATGTTCCAAGACCCCCAGGGGATGCATGAAAGCATGGAAAGTGCTGAACCCTATATATACTATGTATTTTTTCCTATACATGCATACATATGATGAAGTTCAATTTATAAGTTAGGCACAATAAAAGATTAACAACAATAACTAATGATAAAATGGAACAATATACTGTAATACAAATTATATGAATGTAATTTCTCTCTCTCTTAAAATATCTTATTGTAATGTAGTCACCCTGCTTGTGACGATGTGGGATGGTAACATGCCTTCGTGATAAGATGCAGTGAGGTGAATGATGTAGGCACTGTGATACAGTGTGCGCTACTCTGACCTTCTGACCATGTGTCAAGATCACTTGCTTCCAGGCCATGGTAGATTGCAGGTAACTGAAACACTGGAAAGCGAAACTGTGGACAAGAGGGACAACTATGTAAAGGATGGAAATGATCATATTAGCATAAAATAAATTGCATCATTTGTCATCACCTTTCAATAAAAAATGAGACCCTAACAGGATGACAACAGGTCAGAAACTCTTTAAATCCTAACCTCTTGGCCAAAATTTCAACCCAAACTATTGCAATTTTGCAGTGTTCTGGGCATCTTCTCTCATGATTACTCTAATAGAACTCAGTGAACTTTGGGGGAAAAGAAAGAAATAAAAGAACAACAATTTTTGGTATCCACATATTTTTGTGATCTTGAGGTCTAGAAGTATTGCAGCAGCAAGAAAGAAGAGAGAGATGGCCTAGATACTAAATCTGAAAATGTTGTCATTCTTCAATTCAGTCCATTCTCAAAATTAACTTCATGAAACTACACCTTGATGAGTACAGTTGGCAGAAGAATATTGTTCTCATGGTGCATTAGTCAGGACAAATACTATAGCTGCTGTAACAAGCTACCCCTAATGTCTTAGTGACTTCACATAATAAAAATTTATTTCTTGTCCAAGTCACAGAACGCTGTACATCGGGCCCTCTCCCCCAGGTGGAGATTCCGGGGTCCTGGCTCTTTGCATCTTGTGTCACTATCATACTAAATGCATAACTTCCATGGTCACCCTGGAAGGGAAAGAGAAAGCATGGGCAACTGTGTATTTTTTTTTTTTTTTTTAGATTTTATTTATTTATTTGAGAGAGGGAAGGAGAGTGAGTGAGAGAGAGCACAAGCAGGGTGAAGGGCAGAGGGAGAAGCAGACTCCCCACTGAGCAAGGAGCGTGATGTGAGACTCAATCCTGGGACTCTGGGATCATGACCTGAGCCAAAGGCAGATGCTTAACTGACTGAGCTACCCAGGCACCCCGCAACTGTGTATTTTTTAAGTTTTATGGCCAGGCCTTTATCACTGCCGCCCACAACCCATTGCCTGGAATCTAATCAATTGGCCCTAAGTTACTAATTGCACGAAATGCTCAGAAATCGAGAATTTCTGTATGCCCAAGAAACAGAAATGGGATTGGTAAACATCTAGCAAGTCTCAGCTGGAGATGGTAACTGAAAATACTATTTTATATTAAAAAAATATTATGCTATAAGATCCAAAAAAACATGTGAATTTTTAAAATATAGCACAATACCTTCAGGAAATTTTGAGTTTAAAGATTTCAAATTGGGTTAAACTACAGATACCTGAGAAAACACACTCACACTCTGCTGTCCTCACAGGTGTTTTGATAAAGAAGTTGGGGAAGTCAGTAGCCATGTTTTCAGACTGAGCTATCCACACATTGTCATTTTCAGCTCGGTGATCAACGTCAGAGAGAATCAGATACACAATCTGCACACTTTGGACAAAATTTCTTCTCACACATTCCTCCTCATTCCCTTAATGGAGATCCTTGACGCCTACAAGAGACCCAAGCAGCTGAGCTGCTGATCTGATTAGCACTGTGCTCAGAACCAGGGGGCCTCAACATGGGAACATAAAAAGAGACAGTGATTGAGGATTAACTGCCGTTATAAAAAGAGTGAGGGCGCCTGGGTGGCTCAGTCCGGTGGGCGGCTGCCTTCAGCTCAGGTCATGACCCTAGGGTCCTGGGATCGAGTCCCACGTCCGGCTCCCTGCTCAGCAGAGAGCCTGCTTCTCCCTCTCCCTCTGCCTGCCACTCTGCCTACTTGTGCTCTCTATCTATCTGTCAAATAAATAAATAAAATCTTAAAAAAAAAAGGGTGAAAGGAATCCAGTCTGTTCAGCTGTTAACATTAAACAAGGAGTGGAGATACATCAGCAATGGGAAGAATATGGAATGATATTTCACTTCTGAAATTTGCATGTACTTTTTCTCTTCCGACCTTAAGAGTCAGAACTGAGCAAACATCATGCATCGAAATGCGGCCACTGAACTAAATTAAAAAGTACCTTCTGAACACAGCAAGGTATCAAAAAGAATTTGATGGATTGAGGAACAGAAGTAAAGAATGATATTGCTGTACCAACAACTCCTGAATATAGCACCCTATCATTTTTCATTAAAAAGATAAAGTTAGTAATTAAATTCACGAAAGGAGAAATAATTTCCTGAAATGGCAATAGCATTAATATGTAATTATGATTTGATTATAAGGAAATAGTTATCAAAGCTTTGTATTTTTAAGCAAAAAGCATAGCTTAGTACAATATGAGTAAAAGTCTCTGCACATAATAGATAAAAACAAAAAAGCTACCAAACCTTCATAACAGAGTGCAGACCTCACCAAATCAGATTAACCCTAGGTGATTTGCACAGACTTTTCCCCCAGACTGTATGTTGCTTTTTCATCCTTTTAACAGGGTATTTTGCAGAGTAAAGTTTTTATTTTGATGAGGGCTAATTTATAAACTTTTTATTTTATAGATCATGCTTCCGGCCTCAAGTCTAATCACTCCTTGCCTAGACCTAAATCCTAAGGGCTTTCTCCTACCTTTTAAAAAAAGTTTAAAAATAAATAAATAAACAAAAAGTAAAAAAGTTTTCTATTTTTATGTTTTACATTTACATCCATGATCCATTTCGAGTTAACTTTTATTTGAGGTGCAACACTTAGGTTATGATTCATTTCCCCCCGTGGATGTTTAATTGCTCCGGCACCATTTAATGAAAAGGCTGTCTTCTTTCCTCCACTGATTTGTTTTTGCATCTTTATTAAACATCATTTGGGGTTATCTGTGGGTCTGTTTCTGGGTTCTCTATTCTGTTCCACTAATCTATGCATCTATTCGTCCACCAACACTCACACTGCCCTGATTTTTGTAGCTATGCAATATGTCTTGAAATTTGGTATACTAATTTCTACCACTTTATTTTCTTGTACAAAATTGTTTTAGCTATTTTACTACCTTTACTTTTCTATGCAAATTTTAGAATAATATTGTCTATGTCTACTAAAAATCCTTTAGATTTTTTAGCTCAGTTGTCTGTTCACAATTTCAGAAACAACAAATGTGAGAGGCCATTGTACAATCATTTTATGTTTATGTTGATTATGTTCCCTTATTTCTGGAGGGTTCCAGTTTTACTTTCTGGTTGCCAAGCTGGGCAGCTGTTATTATCAGAACATAAGCAACCCATCTCTGTGAGAGCACAGAGTGGCACCAGCAGAAAGAGATGGAGTTCCTCGTTTTTGCTTCCAGTGTCCTCTCACCACCAAGAATTTGCCTCCTTTGGCAGCCTGACTATAGTGCTGTCTCATCCCTTGGATTTGTATCTTCCTTGCTACTCTATACTCCTACCTTGCCTCTCTACTAGGCTCCATTAACAGACATCCAATGCAGAGAAAAAAAAAAATATTCTAAGAATTATTCCAATTTCTTCTGGTAGCTACTTTGTCAATGGTATCTGACAGTTGCTACCCAAAGAGCATCATTGCCTGATCTTTCACAGTGAGGCTCAGCAAGACTTAAGGTCATTTGACTTCTGTGAAATGAGCAGAGCCAGAAGTAATTGAGAATAAAAATTGCTTAAAGTTTGGGGCACCTGGGTGGCTCAGTCAGTTAAGCATCTGCCTTTGGCTCAGGTCATGCTTCCAGGGTCCCAGGATCAAGCACCACATGGGGCTTGCTGTTCAGTGGGGAGTCTGCTTTTCCTTCTGGCCCTCCCCCTTCTTGTGCTCTCTCTCTCTCTTGCTCACTCTCTCTCAAATAAATAAATAAAATCTTTTTAAAAAATTGCTTAAAGTTTGTAAAGACACTCAATGTATTCTCTCTTCTTCTGGACTTACATATTTTAAAAATAAATAAATAAACAAAATCCCCATCATTACGTTCAAGTTTGGCCACATGGAGTAACAAGAATGACAGATTTTCTCTTAGATAATTCAAAAGGATAATTATCTATTACATAATATCTCATTGCTCAGCTTTAATAAAATAGGTCTACTGTAGTTAATAAACAATAAAAACAAATAGTTATGGGCACCTAATACGTGTGGGGCCCTTTTTATAGGCAGTATCTTGTTTAAATCTCATAGCCATACAAGGGAGGCAGCATTATTATCCCAATTCACAAAAGAGGAAACTGAGTCCTAAGAAAATTAAGCAAAATACCTCAGGAGACATAGCTAGCAAGTGGCTGAAGCTAGGATGGAGATCCAGGTCTGACCAACATGAAACCCCATGCTTCCAACCAATATAGTACATATTATATTTGATTGCTTCTTTGTGGAAGGAAATGACACTGAACAGTTAAGGATCAAATTAATTATCATCTGACATTATTCAACTTTAATGATAATAGCTCTTGGCATCTTTTAAAAGTCAGATAATGAAGTAGTAACTTCTTTAGGTAATTATGTGAATGCTTCCAGGCTGTTCTACTCTCCTTAAAAATGTCAGGAGACAAAAGAAAGGAGACAAGCTCAAAGTGGAACAGGTCGGATGTAAAAAAGAAATTCCCAATAGTGTAATAGGTATGGAAATATTTTACTGAGAGAGGAAGTGCATAATCTTAAGATGTCCACAAAAGGTTTAAAGATTTCAGCCCAGAGCAAGAGGAATTGAGTTAATTACTTCTAAAAATCTTAAAGGGCTTTCATTATTAAGGACATTCTTAACCAAAGTTCAAATCCTTGGAAACATATGCCTAAAATTTTTTTTTAGAGATTTTTTTTTTAGAGATTTATTTAATTTACTTATTTTAGAGAGAGAGAGAGAAAGAGAGAACACAAGTGAGGGGGAGGAACAGAGAGAGATCCTTAAGAAGACTCCCCACGGAGTGCAGAGTTCAATGTGGGGCTTGATCCCACAACCCTGAGATCATGACCTGAGCCAAAATCAAGAGTTGGATGCTCAACTGACTGAGCCATCCAGGTGCCTCTTTTTTTGTTGTTGTTATAATAAGGGAAGACCAAACAGTTCCAAATCTCTCTGAATTTGAGGATTATTTAGACAATTAAGATTTTGGTAACATTTTATTACTAATTAAGACCTCCAAAGAAGAGTGAAAAGTAAGTTTTGCAATAAGAATGTCTTTTTTTTTTTGGAACATTTCCATCTTTTTTATTGTTATGTTAATCACCATACATTACATCATTAATTTTTGTTGTAGTGTTCCATGATTCATTGTTTGTGCATAACACCCAGTGCTCCACACAGAATGTGCCCTCTTTAATACCCATCACCAGGCTAACCCATCCCCCCCACCCCTCTAGAACCCTGTTTGTTTTTTAAAGTCCATCGTCTCTCATAGTTTGTCTCCCCCTCCGACTTACTCCCCTTCATTCTTCCCCTCCTGCTATCTTCTTCTTCTTTTTTTTTCTTAACATATATTGCATTATTTGTTTCAGAAGTACAGATCTGTGATTCAACAGTCTTGCACAATTCACAGCGCTCACCATAGCACATACCCTCCCCAATGTCTATCACCCAGCCACCCTATCCCTCCCACCCCCCACAACTCCAGCAACCCTCACTTTGTTTCCTGAGATTAAGAATTCCTCATATCAGTGAGGTCCTATGATACATGTCTTTCTCTGATTGACTTATTTCACTCAGCATAACACCCTCCGGTTCCATCCATGTCGTTGCAAATGGCAAGATCTCATTCCTTTTGATGGCTGCATAATATTCCATTGTGTATATATACCACAACTTCTTTATCCATTCATCTGTCGATGGACATCTTGGCTCTTTCCACAGTTTGGCTATTGTGGACATCACTGCTCTAAACATTGGGGTGCATGTACCCCTTCGGATCCCTACATTTGTATCTTTGTGGTAAATACCCAGTTGGAACACTTCCGTCTTAATGAAAGAAGATATTGGTTGAAAGAAGCTTTCTACACAGTGTTGTTTCAGAGTTAAGCATGTGGCCCTTTATGCAATAAGAATTTCAATGTTAATTCAATATGGCTACAACATCTTGGACACACACACAGAAATAAAGAGAAAGAATTTCCTTAAATAAATCGAAGGAACATTCTGGAAAGAATACTGCCACCTCGGTAGCCCTCTTCATTCTGATACTTGGTAAGCAAGCCAAATAGCCAGATCCTTGCCTAAGAACTGAGATTTGGGGGAGAATTGAATAGTACAAGACTTTGCAAACAAAACAAAACAAAACAAAACCCCCCAAAACCAAGATAAAACCAACGCTAATCTCAGATTACTGCCCTTGTTAGATGACCTGCTCACATACGCAGAGCTCCCAGATAGTCTTCCCATTCAAGGGAGACACTTATTAGAAAAATGAATCTCCTATACAATGGCAAAGAAACTCACACCATCTACCTCAAGGAATCATTCTTAAATATGAGTGGACAACCAAGAGTCATCAAATGAGAAAAACATCAAGATGGAAGAAAAAGGCCAACATAAATAAAAGGGGGAAAAATGAACCTAGAAGACAGACAGAATTCTGAGAACAGATTATACTTAAAAAAAAAAAAAACTAGTCAGTGTTCTTTAGAAAGATTTAAAATACCACTGCCACAAATTGAGAACAGGATGTTATGAAAGATGACAAAGAAAAAATAAATTAAAAAATGATTGCCAAAATAAAATAATTCATCAGAAGGACTGCTAACGTCCAGTAAATCTCCCAGGCTATGAAGCAAAAAAAGATAAGAATATGGGAAATATAAGAGAAAAAATAAAATACATAAAAGAATTTACCCAAGGGCACTTGGCTTTCCCCACCAGGGACCCTGAGACTGAACAAAGCAAGTGATGCAGAGCTAGTTGGCATTCTCGATCCCACCATTCCCACCCCCATCAGAGAGGCCCAGTGGAGAGCAGAACTTCTACCCTTCCCCAAAGGCAGTGAGGCAGTGAGAGTCAAGGCTTCAGTGTCACCAAGAGGTATCAGTGGAGCCAAACAGGGAGCTGAACTTCCAGCCCCACCTAGACTTTTACACTACACCTGAATGAGATGACTGCCTCCAAAGAAGAAAAATGGGATCCAGGATCTCATAACATAATAGCCAAACTGTCTAGAGTACAATAAAATCACTTGTCCAATCAAGAACCATCTCAACTTGAATTGGAAAAGACAATCAAGAAATGCCACACTGAGATGATACAGATGTTGGCATTAGCCAAGAAGGATCATTGAGCAGCTACTATAAAACGAACAATTACAGTCATGCTTGAAACAAAAGATAAAACAGCCTCAGCAAAGAAATAGAAGGTATGAGGAGAACAAATTGGCAGTTTTAGAACAGAAATATGTAACTGACATTTGAAAAACTCGCTGGATGGATTCAATAGCAGAATGAAAATGACAGAGGAAAGAATCAGTGAACTTGAAGACATAACAGAAATGACCGAAGCTGAACAAAGGAGAGGAAATAGATGGAAAACAAGTGAACAGAACCTCAGGGGCCCGGGGAACAATAGAGCTAACATTTGTATAACTGAGACCGAGAAGAGAAGGAAGGGTGGGGCTCAGAAGAGTTGAAGAAATAATAATTCAGACTTTTTTGAGTAAAATATTTCTCTTTTAAAACATCAAAAATTGGGGCACCTGGGTGGCTCAGTTGTTAAGCGTCTGCCTTCAGCTCAGGTCATGATCCCAGGGTCCTGGGATCGAGCCCCACATTGGGGTCACTGCTCAGCGGGAAGCCTGCTTCTCCCTCTCCCAATCCCCCTGCTTGTGTTCCCTCTCTCGCTGTGTCTCTCTCTGTCAAATAAATAAATAAAATCTTTAAAAAAAATCAAAAATTTCAGAGGCCACCTCCTTATAATTGCCATATTTCTTTTATCCACAGGGAAAATGCAAACAGCAAAAAACTACAGTAAATTCAGCCTTCTTAAGTATATTCAGATTGTGTTACCACAACTACCCTGGAAATTTGCAGACATGCATAGATGTGTGAAACACTTAGCCTTCCAAACCCTAGTGGATTGCACACCATGACTTGCCGATCCCATGACATAACTGACTTCTGAGGATGGTCACTGGTTTGTTCACTTGTTCTTCAATCAACAAATACTTCCTGTTCCTTATTCTGGCCCACATACTGGGAAGTGCTGTACTATAGCAAGATTTCTGCATTCAATCTTGCTGTTTAGCATCCTACTCAGTGTGTTCTGCTGTTCTAGAAAATGTCTCCTCTTGGTTCTGACCAGCCTCAGTTCATCAGAGTATAGCTTGCTGGAGAACTTACTTAGCCTTTTGTGTTTTTGTTTTCTGAAGTGCTATAAATCTTTTTGTATGGTAAGAACCATTTTTGCTCTCTGCTATTAAATGTTTTGTAACCAAGCTAACCTTAGAGTTGGTTTTATCTTTGTTTTGGGGGGGGGTTGTTTTGTTTTGTTGCAAAGTCTTGTACTTATTCAACTCTCCCCCAAATCTCAGTCTCATTCTGAATGGTTTTTTGTTACATAAGCTCTTTCTAGCTCCCCATGACAATTACTGCCTACTTAGCTGTTAGCATCACCGGATGGTACCATAGGCTTAACAGACAAGCCTGTGAATTACTATCAAATAAATTGGAAATTTGGGTGAAAGGAACTTGTCACTACTTGGACTGAATTTTAGCCAGCATCTTCCAGCTTTCAAGTTCTAAATATTTTGTGCCTATCTTGCTATGCCAACCAAAGTGGCAAAAGGCCACATTTCTATTTCACACCTTACTAATTACTGAACTCACAATTCGGTACAATTACTAGTTAGCTGAAAATCTGTGCAAATTAAATGTGATGTCAAATGATAATTTTCAAAAATTTATAATCATGGCTTTCAGATATAAGATGAACATGTGTCAAAGATTTTAACTCATTGTATGCACAAATTATAATGCAGTAAATAAGTGCTGAGATGAGTTTGCAAAACTTGTTCTGTGCATAGAGCAATAGTCAATTTTATTCCAATGGGGCACTTCTAATTTATGTTTTTATAGACAAGAACTGTTTGCATTGCTGTCAGTCTGCTATTAAGTTAACTTCTACCTCTCCAGAGTTGTAAAATAGCCAGAGTCACCTCCATATGGAATTAAGTGATTCCGGAGCCTTCAACCTTTCATTGAAAGGATATTCAGTAGTCTCTTGCTCCTTCCAAAATCCTAAGTTTTTCTCTACAGTGATAAAAACTATAATGCTGCCTTAGCACAGTTATGGAAAGTACACAGAAAGAAATTGCATCTCTTTTTTCAATTTTAATTCCAGTATAGTTAACATAAAATGTTATATTAGTTTCAAGTATACAATATAGTGATTCAACACTTCCACACGTCACTCTGTGCTCATCATGACAAGTGCTCTCCTTCATCCCCATCACCTATGTCACCCATCCCCTCACCTACCTCCCCTCTGGGAAATCACATCTCTTTATAGCTTGTGCTTAACTATTTTTTTTAACACATAAACAGAATAAAACAAATAAATGTTAATAATCATGAACAGGATATTGTAAATATCACCTCACCTTGGTTATCTAAGATAACAAACAAATGTAGTAACTATTAACTAAATGCAAAATGGAAACATGGTAAATATCATATATCATCTAGCAAATGAAAATAGGGATTTTTTTTTAATGATATGAATTATTCCCATCAACTATTTCCCCCTATAACGAAAAAACATGCTCTCCCATGTCAGTGAGTCAAGCCACAGAAGTGTAGGAAGGTGGACTGGGAAGGTGGACTGTTCTAATTTAATGTAAGTAGCCTAAAGAGGACATTCAATGGCATCTGAGAAGCAATTTCCTTAAACTACTGACATGCGGCTGACTTACTTGTTTTAGGATGAATTTATTCCTTTGTCTGCAATACAAGTCCAATGCATTTTAATTTTCAAACAGTAGTTTGTTCAGCAAGCGTTTATTTATGTCCTGACTGTGTGCCCAGAACCACGCTAACCAGTATTATCTTCTATCATTCAGTACTCTAAAAAATCCTACTATTAAATCTGATTGTAAGCAGATTTAGACCTCAAACATGAGCAGGAGTTGGGGGGGCTGCAAGAGCTAAGATCAAGGCACAGTGTTGTAGCTCAGCTGGTGGGAGAGCCAAGTGGGTAAGGCGGGGCTTGGACTCAGATTTCCAAAAAGGATCAAAATCTAAGCAGTTCTGTCTCTCCTGGTATCCTGACATACCAGGTCACAAGCTACATAAAGTTCTTTGTATAGTTCAGACAAATGTTTATTCACTGTTCCATAATTGTACCCAAACAGAATCCCAGAATCCCAAACCTTGTTGCATTAATTTCCACTGTCTGAATCCTACCACTACCTCCTCTAACATCCTTCCCTACCAGACTGAATTGTTTTGAGGGCAAGATTTGCATCTTGCACCTACGTAAACCCCTATATATATTCTTAGCACCTAAGGTAGCTGTGGTAGGTACAATGTTGACTGAAGGGTGAAAAAAAAGAAGAAAGAAGAAATTTTTTAAAAAATAAGCAATTAGAGATTTTTCTGGGTTATTAAATATCTTCCATAAAAACTCAAACTTCATGGAAAAAATTAAAGGGCCCTCAATGACTGATGCCTAACTGATTCTTTTCTAACACCTGGGTAAAATCAAGAAGACATTGGAGTTTTGAGAGAAGAGCCTGGAGAAGGTTGGAGATGTGATTTCCAAGCTGGGGGCAGGAAGGAAAAGATATCCTGAGAGAGGAGAGAACGAGAGAGAGAGAGGGAGAGACAGATGGGAAACTTTTGAGAAACAATCTTTCCTTCATAGCTCTGCCACTTACCCACCTGCCAGGGAGCTGATGGGGAACTATTTCTGCTTTGGACACCTGTGCCCAGCAGTAATGAAAGAAAGCTCCACTGTTACTCATCAGCCCATCATCCAACCTAGGAGCGCCAAGGAGGCCAGTGCAAAGACTAGGTTCTTGCAGCCTGTGTGAGGAACTGATTCTCTGGACCCTTCTCTTCCCATGGTTCCTGTCACCTGTGGTGGGGTGGGGATGGGATGGGGGGATGTCATCCACTAGGAAGAGCATGGATCAGCTATGCTGGGAAAGGAGCCCCCCTGAATTGTCGGCTTGTGTCTCGCAGGCAGGTTTGCCTCAGACTTCACTGACAACATGGAAATACCACGTGGGAACTCCCTCGGGTTCCCTCTCCTCCCTTCTTTACGCTCCTCACAGCAGCACTCTGCTGTGTTTCTTTCTCTCCTGGGTGTGCACGAGTTCTAGGCATGACAAATGCTGAATCTTGCAACCAAGATGTGCTTCAATAGGAGACTGGATAAATAAACTGGTACATCCAGACAAGGAGATATTCTTGGGCACTAAAAAGAAATGAGCTAGGAAGCTAGGAAAAGACATAGAGAAACTTTAAATGCATGTTACTAAGTGAAAGAAGCCAGTCTGAAAAGCCTACATCCTGTATGATTCCACCCATGGGACATTCTAGAAAAGGCAAAACGATGGAGACAGTAAAAAGATCAGTGGTTGCCAGGGTTTGGGGGTTGAGGGAGAAGACTAGGTGGAGCTGTATCAGGCAGGTATCTGTATGGTACCTCATGATGGCTACATGTCATTATACATTCACAAAACCCACAGAATGCACAACACCCAGAGTGAACATCAATGTAAACGTGGACTCTGGGTGATGATGATGTGTCAACGCAGGTTCAGCAATTGTTGAGAATGGGGAGGCTATGCCTGTATGGGAATCTGTGCACAGAGGGTGTGGAACTGAGGCACTCGGGCCAGGGTTTCCCAGGGTGCTTTGTGCAGAGGGCACCCTGTAGGGGACAGCTGGAGGACAAGTGGTGCAGGCCTGGAGTGTTCCAGATGCTCTGCCCCTGTCCCGTTGGTGCAACTGCTGGAGCTGTATGTAGCGAGTACTGACCAGGGGTGTCCTGGCAGGCACTGTGCTGAAGTCATCTTGGCGGGATGGCTTGAGCTGTTGTGGGCTAGGGACCCTGGGGCTCACTGAGGCTATGGTGCCTGGAACCCTGCTGGGTTGGGATTTCTCCCTCCAGTAGGGCCCCAGGATACACTTTGGTCCTTATTTTGGTGAGCATCAGTGGCACAAAGGGGTGGACACCATAGCTCGCTCTTCTCTTCCAGACAGCATTGAAGTTCAAGTTCAAATGTCTATCTTTAACATTATCTCAGAGGCCTGTGAAAAAATGCCAACAGGAAAGGAAAATTTATGTCCCCACAAAAACTTATGCATGAGTGTTTGTTCAGAGCAGCATTATTTAAAAGAGGCCCAAAGTGGAAACAACCTACATGTCCATCAACTGAGGAATGGATACATGACCTGTGGTGCAGCCTGACAGTGGGATATTATTTGTCAACAACAAGAAGTGAAGTACAGGGTACACGCAAGGATGAGCCTTGAACACACGATGCTAACTGAAAGAAGTCAGTCATAAAAAGTCACATATTGTACGATTCCATTTGTATGAAGTGTCCAGAAGGCAAAATCACAGAAAAGAAAGTAAATTAGTGGTTGCCTCGATCTGTAGGGATGGAGGAGCCAGGGGGATGATGACGAAGGTACAAGAAGTTTTCTTTTGGGGGGAAATGAAATTGTTCTAAAATTTGAAGGTGTGGTTGTATAAGTCTGTGAATATACTGAAAGTCTTGCAATCCTATGCAGCAAAGGGGTGAAGTAGAGGGTATGTGAGTTCTATCCCAACAAAGCTGTTGGGGGAAATGCCCGTTGGGAGGCCTCCTTAGCCCTTTCATTCTGGCCTGAAGTGGCTGAGAGGTGTCAGGATGTGAGCCCTTCCAGGCAACCCTGCTGGGCCATCTCAGGCCCTATCCGGATGCTTTTAAGACCTCGGACAAGTTACTTTGCTTCCCTGGGCTGTGTTTCCTTCTCTGTGATATGGGGACGGTGTTATACCTTCCCCATTGTGAGATAACACATAACATTTGCACGGTGCCTGGCAGATGGAAAAATTTGGATACACGTGGGCTAGCATTATTAGATGTGAAATGAGGATAATGATGCCTACCTCACAAAGTTGCTACGATGACAAAATGAGTTAATGTAAGGAAATTACTGAAATGTGCCTGACACATAGACAGTGATCAATAATGGTGGGCAGGAGAAGTAGCTATCATTAGCGTTGATCAGATTACTGTTTTCGTGTGCTTTAGGAACAGGGAGCATATGGGGAGAAGGAGCTTCAAAATTTCAGTCCTCACACACATATGCAAAATCTGTGTGAACAGTCCCAACAAAGAACCATGGTTGTGGTTAGCTTTAAAAGAGGGCCCCGGCATCATCCCACCCCCAGAGTCATGGCCAGTGATGAGTGCTCCTGGCTGCCCTGGAGCTCGGGGGCAAGAGCAACAGTGCTGAGGGTGCTTCTTTCTCCAGTAGTTCTTGGGTGGGAGCAGGGAGGTGAAAGCCTGGCCCTCATTTGGCTCCCATTGCCCTAGCCCAAATGAGCACTACTGGCCTGCAGACCAAGGAGTCAGAGCACCCTCAGAAGGCTCTCAAGTGGCTTTGAACTTGACCAAGCAGTTCTTCAAGGTAAGGTAGCCTAGCCTCCCCTCCTGAACTTGTTTAGCTGTGTTGGTTTGGAGGGTTTGTTTTGGCTTTTACTCTTCCTTTCTCTGCTTATACGACTCAAAAACCTGATTACTTAGTGAATTATTTATTAGAAAAAATGAAAAGATTCTTTTTCTGCCTCTTATTTCTGAATCTTCATTTTTCTCCTCTGTTTCCACTCCCATGGCACGGAATCAGAGCGAAGCCCTCCCCCCCCCCGCCAGGGAGAGGGTTCAAGCTTCTCTGAGGGCTGCTGGAGGGGGGTGCTGAGATGCACATGTGGAACTGAGGTCCCAAGAAGCCCGGGCTTCTCTTCCAGCCCCTGATACACGGGGTCTCTGCGGGGCCTCTTATAACCCCAGAGCACAGGCATGGCGGGGTTGGAAGGGTCTAGAGAAATGAGCCTCCCCTGCCTCCCAAGCAGCCCTGCTTCTCTCTAAGTCTGGGCCATGTCCATTTGTTTGTATTTTGGTCCCTATACTCAACCATATGCAGTTCCTATTAGCTGCACTTAAAAACATGGCCCACGTGTGGCCCCCTCTCAGCCACTGCGGTCTCACCAACCCACACTACCATCTCCACTCGCTTGGATTTCAAAATAGACTCATGAGGGGCACCTGGGTGGCTCTGTGGGTTAAGTCTCCGAATCTTGATTTCGGCTCAGGTCATGATCAAAGTGTGGTGAGATTGAGCCCAGCGTCAGGCTCCCTGCTGAGCATGGAGATGCCCTAAGAGTCTCTCTCTTCCTGTTCCTTTGCCCCTCCCTATGTTCACATGCACTAAATATAAATAAATAAATAAATAAATAAATAAATAAATAAATAAATAAATAAATAAATAAAAATAGTCTCATGAGTTTCCCAGGATCAATTTTGCCCTCCAACAGTGGATCATCCAGTTACCAGAGCATTTTTTAAAAATCTGTATTATAGGGGAAGGGAGCAAGATGGCAGAGGAGTAGGAGACCTGGATTTCGTCTGGTCTCAGGAATTCAGCTGAATAGGGATCAAACCATTCTGAACACCTACGAACTCAACAGGAGATTGAAGAAAAGAATAGCAACAACTCTCTGAACAGAAAAGCGACCACTTTCTGGAAGGTAGGACATGCGGAGAAGTGAATCCGAGGCGATATTCGGGAGGATAGACGGCGAGGGAGGGGGCCTCCGTCGGCCGCTTCTGGCAAGTGATAGAGCCGCAGAGCACAAAATCGGAACTTTTAGAAGTCGGCTCCGTGGAGGGATGTCGCTGCAGTGGCTAAGCGGGGGGTGGAACCCTCGCAGGACAGTGTGGTCTCAGGACCCTCGGGGTCACAGAAAGACCAGGGGTGCCTGAGTGCGGCAGAGCTCCCGGGTATCAGAGCAGGGAAGCCGGCTACAGAGATGGAGCCAAGGCGCGGGCTCTCAGCTCGGGGTTGCCATAAACTGTGATCGGTGACAGTTGGGCCACTGCTCCTCCAGCAGGGACCCAACAAGTGGCAGATCCGGGGAGACTCCCCTTCCTCCCCTGGGAGGAGCAGCACGGGAGTGCACCTCAGGGATCTGCTGGGTTTGGAGACTCCACACGGGGTCGGGTGTCAGAGATACAAATGCTTGGTCACAGGCCGGGTGAGCACGGAGGGCAGCCGGAGACCAGGGAGATGGGAGTGACTGCTTTTCTCTGGGGGCGCACTGAGGAGCGGGGCCCCTAGTTCTCGGCTCCTCCCGGGTGGAGATTGGGAGGCTGCCATTTTCACTCTCGTCCTCCAAAGTTGTACGGAGAGCTTGCAGGGAAAAAAAGCTCCTGAGAGCAAACCCAAGCTGATTACTTAGCCGGGACCAGCAAGGGCGGGGCAATTCCGCCTCCGGCAAAGACATTTGGGAACCATGGCAACAGGCCCCTTCCCCAGAAGATCAGCAGAACAGCCAGCAAGCCAAGACCAAGTTTACCGATCAAGGAGAATGGGAGAACTCCAGCGCTAGGGGAATATTGCACACAGAATTCATGGCTTTTTTACCATGATTCATTAGTCTTTCAAAGTTAATTTTTTTAACTGCCTTTTTTTTTTTTGAATTTTTCTTTTTCCCTTTTTCAACCAACATCTTATTAATCCCTTTTAAAATTTTTTTTTTTATTTTTCATTTTTAGAGTCATATTCTATCCCTTCATAGTAGTTACCCTTATTTTCGGCATATATATATAAGTTGATTTCTCTTTAAAATTTTGAGATAACAGTTTCTTCTAACATATCAAAATATACCCTAAATCTCTAGGGTATGGCTTTGTTCTAGTCTCCTGCCTGATCACATTCTCTCCCCTTTTTTTCTTTCTTTCTTTCTTTCTTTTTTTAATCCTCTTCTTTCTTTTTTCAAACACCTTCTTAGCAATTCCTTTTTAAAAATTTTTTATAATTTTCGTCTTTACAGTCATATTCCATCCCTTTATCATATCAACCCTTATTTTGTACATATTTAAGTCTTTCTTTCTTAAAATTTTAGGAGGCACTTTCTTCTAACAGACCAAAATACACCCAAAATCTAGTGTGTGGCACTGATCTATGCACCAGGCTTATCATATTTGATCATATACTGGTTTTTTTGTTTTGTTCTGTTTTTGTTTGTTTTTATCTTTATCTTTTTTTTTTTCTCTTTCTTTTTTCTTTCTTTCCCTTTCTTTTCCCCTGGTTTCAGGTCTTCTCTGATTTGTTTAGAGTATATTTTCTGGGAACGTTGTTAACCTGTTAGTATTTTGTTCTCTCATTCATCTATTCTCCTCTGGACAGAATGACAAGACGAAAAAAATCACCTCAACAAAAAGAACAAGAGGTAGTACCGTCTGCCAGGGACCTACTCAACACGGACATTAGTACGATGTTGGACCTAGAGTTCAGAATCATGATTTTATAGATACTAGCTGGGCTTGAAAAAAGCATGGAAGTTATTAGAGAAACCCTCTCTGGAAAAATAAAAGAACTAAAATCTAACCAAGTCGAAATCAAAAAGGCTATTAATGAGGTGCAATAAAAAAATAGGGGCACTAACTGCTAGGATAAATGAAGCAGAAGAGAGAATCAGCAATATAGAAGACCAAATGATGGAAAATAAAGATGAGAAAAAGAGAGATAAACAACTACTGGATCACGAGGGCAGAATTCGAGAGATAAGTGATACGATAACACAAAACAACATTAGAATAATTGGGATCCCAGAAGAAGAAGAAAGAGAGAGAGGGGCAGAAGGTATGTTGGAGCAAATTATAGCACACAACTTCCCTAATGTAGGGAAGGAAACAGGCATCAAAATCCAGGAGGCACAGAGAACCCCTCTCAAAATCAATAAAAATAGGTCAACACCCCGACATCTAATAGTAAAACTTACGAGTCTCAGAGACAAAGAGAAAATCTTGAAAGCAGCTCGGGAGAAGAGAGATGTAACCTATAACGGTAGAAACATTAGGTTGGCAACAGACCTATCCACAGAGACCTGGCAGGCCAGAAAGGACTGGCAAGATATCTTCAGAGCACTAAATGAGAAAAATTGTAGCCAAGAATACTATATCCAGCTAGGCCGTCATTGAAAATAGAAGGAGAGATAAAAAGCTTCCAGGACAAACAAAAACTAAAGGAATTTGCAAACACGAAACCAGCCCTACAAGAAATCTTGAAAGGGGTCCTCTAAGCAAAGAGAGAGCCTAAAAGCAGCATAGACCAGAAAGGAACACAGACAATATACAGTAACAGTCACCTTAAGGCAATAGAGTGGCACTAAATTTCTATCTTTCAATAGTTACCCTGAATGTAAATGGGCTAAATGCCCCAATCAAAAGACATAGGCTATTGGATTGGATTAAAAAACAAGACCCATCGATATGCTGTCTGCAAGAGACTCATTTTAGACCCAAAGGCACCTCCACATTGAAAGTGAGGGGGTGGAAAACAATTTACCATGCTAATGGACACCAAAAGAAAGCTGGGGTGGCAATCCTTATATCAGACAAATTAGATTTTAAAACACAGACTGTAATAAGGGATAAGGAAGGACACTATATCCTACTTAAAGGGTTTATCCAACAAGAAGATCTAACAATGTAAATATCTATGCCCCTAACATGGGAGCAGCCAATTATATAAGGCAATTAATAACAAAAGCAAAGAAACACATTGACAACAATACAATAATAGTGGGGGACTTTAACACCCCCTGACTGAAATGGACAGATCATCTAAGCAAAAGATCAACAAGGAAATAAAGACTTTAAATGAAACACTGGACCAAATGGACTTCACAGACATATTCAGAACATTCCGTCCCAAAGCAACGGAACACATTCTTCTCTAGTGCCCATAGAACATTCTCCAGAATAGATCACATCCTAGGTCACAAATCAGGTCTCAACCGATACCAAAAAATTGGGATTGTTCCCTGCATATTTTCAGACCACAGTGCTTTGAAACTAGAACTCAATCACAAGAGGAAAGTCAGAAAGAACTCAAATACATGGAGGCTAAAGAGCATCCTACTCAAGAATGAATGGGTCCACCAGGAAATTAAAGAAGAATTAAAAAAATCATGGGAATGAATGAAAATAAAAACACAACTGTTCAAAATCTTTGGGATGCAGCAAAGGCAGTCCTAAGAGGAAAGTATAGAGCAATACAAGCCATTCTCAAGAAACAAGAAAGGTCTCAAATACACAACCTAACTCTACACCTAAAGGAGCTAGAGAAAAAACAGCAAATAAAGCCTAAACCCAGCAGGAGAAGAGAAATAATAAAGATCAGAGCAGAAATCAATGAAATAGAAACCAAAAGAACAGAAGAACAGATCAACGAAACTAGGAGCTGGTTCTTCGAAAGAATTAACAAGATTGATAAACCCCTGGCCAGACTTATCCAAAAGAAAAGAGAAATGACCCAAATCAACAAAATCATGAATGAAAGAGGAGAGATCACAACCAACACCAAAGACATACAAACAATTATAAGAACATATTATGAGCAACTCTATGCCAGTAAATTAGATAACCTGGAAAAAATGGATGCATTCCTAGACATGTATCAACTACCAAAAGTGAACCAGGAAGAAATAGAAAACCTGAACAGACCTATAACCACTAAGGAAATTGAAGCAGTCATCAAAAATCTCCCAAAAACAAAAGCCCAGGGCCAGATGGCTTCCCAGGGGAATTCTACCAAACATTTCAAGAAGAATTAATACCTATTCTCCTGAAACAGTTCCAAAAAATAGAAATGGAAGGAAACCTTCCAAACTCATTTTATGAGGCCACCATTACCTTGATCCCCAAACCAGACAAAGACCCAATCAAAAAGAATTACAGACCAATATCCTTGATGAACACGGATGCAAAAATTCTCACCAAAATACAAGCCAATAGGATCCAACAATACATTAAAAGGATTATTCACCATGACCAAGTGGGATTTATCCCTGGGCTGCAAGGTTGGTTCAACATCTGCAAATCAATCAACGTGATACGATACATTAACAAAAGAAAGAACAAGAATCATATGATCCTCTCAATAGATGCAGAAAAAGCATTTGACAAAGTACAGCATCCTTTCTTGATCAAAACTCTTCAGAGGATAGGGATAGAAGGTTCATACCTCAATATCATAAAAACCATCTATGAAAAACCAACAGTGAATATCATTCTCAATGGGGAAAAACTGAGAGCTTTCCCCCTAAGGTCAGGAATGCGGCAGGGATGTCCACTATCACCATTGCTATTCAACATAGTATTAGAAGTCCTGGCCACAGCAATCAGACAACAAAAAGAAATCAAAGGCATCCAAATCGGCAAAGAAGTCAAACTCTCACTCTTTGCAGATGATATGATACTTTATGTGGAAAACCGAAAAGGCTCCACCTTAAAACTGCTAGAACTCATACAGGAATTCAGTCAAGTGGCAGGATATAAAAGCAATGCACAGAAATCAGTGACATTCCCATACATCAACAACAAGACAGAAGAGAGAGAAATTAAGGAGTCGATCCCATTTACAATTGCACCCAAAACCATAAGATACCTAGGAATAAATCTAACCTAAGAGGCAAAGAATCGGCACTCAGAAAACTATAAAATACTCATGAAAGAAATTGAGGAAGACACAAAGAAATGGAAAAACGTTCCATGCTCATGGATTGGAAGAACAAACATTGTGAAGATGTCAATGCTACCTGGAGCAATCTACACATTCAATGCAATCCCCATCAAAATACCATCCACTTTTTTCAAAGAAATGGAACCAATAATCCTCAAATTTGTATGGAACCGGAAAAGACCCTGAATAGCCAGAGGAATGTTGAAAAAGAAAAGCAAACCTGGAGGCATCACAATTCCAGACTTCCAGCTCTATTACAAAGCTGTCATCATCAAAACAGTATGGTATTGGCACAAAAACAGACACATAGATCAATGGAACAGAATAGAGAGCCCAGAAATGGACCCTGAACTGTATGGTCAACTCCTCTTTGACAAAGCATGAAAGAATGTCTAATGGAAAAAAGACAGTCTCTTCAACAAATGGTGTTGGGAAAATTGGACAGCCACATGCAGAAGAATGAAACTGGACCATTTTCTTACACCACACATAAAAGTAGACTCAAAATGGTTGAAAGACCTAAATGTGAGACAGGAGTCCTTCAAAATCCTAAAGGAGAACACAGGCAGTAACTTCTTCGACATCAGCTGCAGCAACTTCTTCCTAGATACATCACCAAAGAGAAGGGAAGCAAGGGCAAAAATGAACTATTGGGATTTCATGAAGATAGAAAGCTTTTGCACAACAAAAGAAACAGTCAACAAAACCAAAAGACAACCGACAGAATGGGAGAAGATATTTGCAAATGACATATCAGATAAAGGGCTAGTATCCAAAATCTATAAAGAACTTATCAAACTCAACCCCCAAAGAACAAATAATCCAATCAAGAAATGGGCAGAAGACATGAACAGACATTTTTCCAAAGAAGACATCCAAATGGCCAACAGGCACATGAAAAAGTGCTCCACATCGCTCGGCGTCAGGGAAATCCAAATCAAAACCTCAATGAGATACCACCTCACAACAGTCAGAATGGCTAAAATTAACAAGTCAGGAAACGACAGATGTTGGCGGGGATGCAGAGAAAGGGGAACCCTCCTACACTGTTGATGGGAATGCAAGCTGGTGCAACCACTCTGGAAAACAGTATGGAGATTCCTCAAAAAGTTGAAAATAGAGCTACCATAGTATCCAGCAATTGCACTACTGGGTATTTACCACAAAGATACAAATGTAGGGATCCGAAGGGGTACGTGCACCCCGATGTTTATAGCAGCAATGTCCACAATAGCCAAACTGTGGAAAGAGCCAAGATGTCCATCGACAGATGAATGGATAAAGTAGATATTGTATATATACAAAATGGAATATTATGCAGCCATCAAAAGGAATGAGATCTTGCCATTTGCAACGACATGGTTGGAACTGGAGGGTGTTATGCTGAATGAAATAAATCAATCAGAGAAAGACATGTATCATATGACCTCACTGATATGAGGAATTCTTAATCTCAGGAAACAAACTGAGGGTTGCTGGAATGGTGGGGGGTGGGAGGGATGGGGTTGTTGGCTGATAGACATTGCGGAGGGTATGTGCTATGGTAAGCACTGTGAATCATGGAAGACTGTTGAATCATAGATCTGTACCTCTGAAACAAATAATGCAATATATGTCAAGAAAGAAAAAGAAGAAGAAGATAGCAGGAGGGGAAGAATGAGGTGGGTAAATCAGAGGGGGAGACGAATCATGAGAGATGACGAACTCTGGAAAACAAACTGAAAGTTCTAGAGGGGAGGTGGGTGGGGGGATGGGTTAGCCTGGTGATGGGTATTAAAGAGGGCACGTTCTGCGTAGAGCACTGGGTGTTATGCACAAACAATGAATCATGGAACACTACATCAAAAACTAATGATGTAATGTATGTTGATTAACATAACAATACAAAAATTAAAAAAATTTGTATTATATTAGGGGGCACGTGGGTATCTCAGTCGACTAAGTGGCTGCCTTCAGCTCAGTTCATGATCTCAGGGTCCTGGGATTGAGCCCCACGTTGGGCTCCCTGCTCAGTGGGGAGTCTGCTTCTCGGTCTCCCTCTGCCCCTCCCTGGCTTGTGCGTGCATGCACGCTCTCTCAAATAAATAAAGAAAATATTTTTAAACATTTTGTATTATAATTTTTTAAAATGTGTATTATAGGGGCTGCTGGGTGGCTCAGTTGGCTAATTGGCCAGCTCTTGATTTTGGCTCAGGTCAGATCTCAGGGTCCTGGGATCAAGACTTGCATCAGGTTCTGCCCTCAGTGGGGAGTCTGCTTGAGGATTCTTTCTCTCCCTCTCCCTCTGCACTCCCCAAACTTGCACTCTCTCTCTTTAAAATGAATAAATAAATCTTTAAAAAAATTGTATTATAAAATCTATCATAAGAGTATGTATGACTTAAAGAATAATAATGAACTAAATACCTCATAGATACCACCCAGCTTAAAAAATAGAATAACCAACACTCTAGATGTCCCCTGTGTCCCCTCCCAAATTGCCTCCCCCACCTTTGAGATAACCTGCATCCTAAATTTTGTGTTAAGCATTTCTTTGCTTTTTATTTTTTTAAAATAAAATTGCATCTCTAAATAATAGATCCATTAGTATTGATTGTTTTTTAAATTAATTAATTTATTTATTTGAGAGAGAGAGAGTGAGCACAAGCAGGGTGGGGAGGGGCAGAGGGAGACGGAGAAGCAGGCTCTGCTGAGTAGGAAGCCACATGCGGCACTCAATCCCAAAGCCCTGGGATCATGACCTAAGCCGAAGGCAGACGCTTAACCGACTAAGCCACCCAGGCGCCCCTGTATTGTTCGTGTTGGACTCATTAATTCTTCCCTGATTTGTTTCTTTTTCAACGTTATGTTTTTGGGATTCATCCATGTTGATGCATTTTATTTTATTTTTATTTTTTTAAGATTTTATTTATTTATTTGAGAGAGAAAGAATGAGAGATAGAGAGCACGAGAGGGAAGAGGGTCAGAGGGAGAAGCAGACTCCCTGCTGAGCAGGGAGCCCGATGTGGGACTTGATCCCGGGACTCCATGATCATGATCTGAGCCGAAGGCAGTTGCTTAACCAACTGAGCCACCCAGGCGCCCATGTTCATGCATTTTAAAGCTTAAATCAGATTGCATTATTCACCAGTTCAAAACCCGTCAATGGCTGCCCACCGCACTTAGGAATTAAGTCCAATCTCCTTTCTTGTGCCAGAAGGTCGTACATGATTGGCCATTGTTTGTTTCTCTTGCCTCGTTTCCTATACTCACGCCGTCACTTATTCTGTTCCAGCTCCACTGACTTTCTCATTTCTCAAACATGCCAACACTTTCCCTGCCTCAGAGTCTTTGCGCTGACTGTTCCCTTTGCCTGGGATTCCCTTCCCTATTTCATTTGACTTGCTCCCTTACTTTGTTCAGTTGTCTTCTCAAATGTCACCTCTCAGAGGGCCCCTATTTAATTTATTCTACTCACATGCTTCCTGCCACTCTCTCTACTATCTGTCTCCTTACCTTGATTTATTTTTACTTACAATATGTCACCATTTGTTCTTATGTTATATATTAATTTGTTTATGATCAATTTCCCCCATTAAAAGTTTGAGGGCAATTACCTTGTCTTGTTGCTTACCTATCAGGACCTTGCATATTTTAGGCAGTCAATACTAATTTTGTATTAAATGATTGAATGACTGGAGGAAGCATAATCTCTATTAGACCACACCTCAAATCACCCAAATGTAAGCAATCTAAATGTAAATATTGTGTTTGCTTTATAAATGCAGCTTTAACATAGACACCTGCTCCAGTCCAGGGCCCACCCAGTGTAGTTGTGCACATTGCACACTGCACAATGTTAGGGGTCACCATGAATATACACTAGCAATTTTGGAAGGGCCATCGTCTCATTATTCACTAGCATAGTTGCTAGTTGTTTCACATTCGTATTTTGCACTCATGTATCTTTAGTTGCACATGACAGAAAATGCGATCCAAACTAGGATCAATAAGAAGGGGAATTTGTTAGGGTCTGTGTCCCTGGAAAGTCCAGCAGAAGAGCAGGTATCAGGCTTGACTGATCCAGCAGCTCTACAAGGTTATTGCACTTTCTTTGGTTGCACTTTCTTTCTGCTCTGCCGCTAAGGGTGCAGGCTCCAGTTATGAGCGAATCACAAAGAGTTAGAAGCTCATTCAAGACTTGAAGGAGCAAAGACACAGCTTCTGCCCCACCATTCCAGCTGGAATCCTGATTGGTCTATAGTAGATCACGTGCAAAGTCTCAAGAAAATGAGCATGGTGAAGACCGTCTCACAGGTGCCTGTGCTGCTGAGCCTTATTACCCAGCCTCCCGGCGTCCTGGAGGCTAGTCTTCCCGCGTATTGAGTCTGCAAGGGGGCCCAGCACAGTAAGCAAGAAGGAAGGGTAGAGGGAGGGGCTACAACAGGTGCCGGGTGGACCCCCATAAATGTCCATTAAGTCGCCTGTATGGAAACTGTGAGATTGAGGGAGATCATAGATCTGGGAGTGCCTGAATGAAGCAGTGAGTATAGATAGAAAAACTCTGGCTGCGAGTTTTGTGAGCATTTCTCTCTAGAGTTGAGGGCAGCCGCTAGGCTGAGGGCAAAATCTTCGTTTTCAGGAGTCAGAGCTGAAACCGTGCCTTAGCTGAGTATGAACTTCGCTCCTGATGGGGTAGTTTCCTTCTGGGCTTTACACGCCTTGGATGAGAATGAGGAGGAAAAGAACGTTGTGCTCTCGGGGCTTTGATGCTGTCTGTGTTGGCTGATTTGCGTTCCTGGGACAGATCCTGCCTCTCTGTAGCGAAGTAGCTCACAAGAGGATCTCAGCAGTCAGAGAAGTACGTTTGCTAAGGGTCTGGCAATATCCTGACCTGGGAGAAGAAGCCGTGACCTGACCTTGGGGAAGGTATGTTTTCAAGAAGCTCGGGGCTCCTCCACCTGGTACCCACCTTTCTGCTTTGGGTCACTTGGGTTCCCTGAGAAGGACTTCACTCTGTCATGACTTCTGGGCTTCCTCATTGTCCTTTACTAATACATGAGGAGTTGCTGCAGAGGAGGGATGTTAATAAACGTGAAGAAAAGAAAAGCAAAGAATGGTTGGAGCGTGTGCCGGCACGTGCCCCTGTGTTTGTGTCTGTGTGTGTGTGCCAGTGTGCATGTGTACATTTCACTTGTGTGTGAGTTGTGTATGCATGTGTGCAGGTGGATATGTGTGCATGTGTGACTGTGTGTGGGTGTGATTGAACCAATAGAAGTAAATTGATAAATGACTTCTCTGCATCTACTTCTCAGCATATTCCAGAAAGTTCCTTGAGACTTTGTGTTTCCTTGGTCCTCTTCTGTCTGTCTGAAGAATCTGGTCTGCATATCTGAGTCCCCTGAACTTTAAGTTTCTAGAAGGGTGAACAGGAAGGAAGCAGATGGGGTACACCCCGTGGCGCCCACATGCACACAGTGCCCGCTGCGCACCATCACAAACCTGTGGAGGCTCCCACCTTTCAGACCCAGCCAGAAAGCTGAACCATGCTGCCAGCCTTGAAGTCCCACCATGCAGGGAGGAGGCTTAGTCAGGACTTGGCCTACAAGGAGCGGGAACTCTCTCAAGTTTGCGTAAATAAGGAGGAATCCTCTGGATGCTAATGTAACAAGCACGGCTGTACCTTGTGGGGTCTGGAAGTTGCTGGACAGCTGCCCTCTCCAGCTTGCTGTCTGTGACCTCATGACCTCTTACCTGAGTTTGCTCTGCACTTCAACCCCTCTCCGCAAACAGTGTTTTCTACCCTCCCATAAATTCAGCTTGTAGATGGTTTCAGCTTATAGATGGTTTGGTGAACCACGGTGCTGCTTCTGATCCCAGCTCCGATGCCCAACACCCTTTGCCCACACTTTCCACGCCGTTAGTTAGTTAGTTAGCTAGCTAGCTAGTTTGTTATAGAAAGCAAGAGAACAAGTATGTGTGGCCTCAGTGGAGTCTCCTGGCACAAATGTGGCCACTTTGGCCCATCTTTTCAATATGGGCTATGGGGATAAGGTTGTCATGCAATATTTGGGGACATACTTATACTAAAAACTAACTTCTTATTTCCCTGAAATCCAAGTTAAATTGGATGATCTATATGTTTCTTTGCTAAGTCTCATAATGCTCTCTGGGGGCACTCTGAAGGAATCCACTCTGGGGGCCAAGGAAGTGATAATGATTAACCAGCACCTTTTTGGTCTTTCGGTCCAGCCCTCAAATACCAGCTTTCCCATTCAGAACAAGTGTGAATCGTGTAATCTGAATATAAATTTCTAAGTGGGAATGATTATCTTATTGATTAAAAACAGAGAAGGTTATTATTTACATCCTGCTTTGTTCCAAAATAAAATATGAAATGGAGTGGCAAATAAAGCTAGTTATACCAGGTGCAGTAAGTCAGGCTCTTGACCGAAGGTGGAGACTTGGTGATTTTTGGTTCCCATGATGGCTTCATTTTCCCCCTTTGTTAATCCACCCTTTAGAAGGAACAATTCTCATGGCTCTCTGATAAGTACCCACCACTTTTTTGGGGGAGCTTCTGATCAGTAACTTGAGAAATACTAGTTCATTGTTAAGTGCAGTTAATGTGTCTATGGATGATGGCTACCATGTTTTAAAAACTGCTTATAGGAATTACAAAGAAGATGCAAAAACTGTTAAGGTAATGGGATCAAGGGGGATTTCTTTTCTTTATAATTTCATTGTGGTTCATATAATGTTGTATGTGCAATAAAAATGTGAATTATAAAATGCCTTTCTAGGGGCATTGTATAAGACAGGACTGTTTATTCAAAACAAACAAACAAAAAAACCCAACAAATTCTCTGTGTGCTCTCGTTTCTGCCAGTCAGTAGCAGCTAGTTTGACAGATAGAAATGCAGAAATTGGCAAGCAATGCCTTTACTTACAAAAAAAGATAGACTCCGCAGTTGTAAGACCAGAGCTGGAACAGGGACATGAGGAGGTCACTCCTGAGGCAGCTTATAACATCTGAGCAAACACAAGGCTGCAAGATGAGGAAACTTGCCTTTCAATCTCTCTGACTTTCACAGGAAGGGCAGGGATCTGGCGAGGCATTGGAAACATCCAGAGCCAGGGACTCAAACAACAACAGGACTTGCTGTCTTTGTCTCAAGGTTGTGGTAGAATTAGTGAGTTGATGTACGTAGTGCTTTAAACAGACAAGTGTGTAGTAAGCATTGTGTAAGTATTAGCTATTCTTAATAATTACTGTATTGTGGACTTCATGTCAACCTTATTTTCTGGTGAGAACTGTATTTTCTACATGGCAGGGATAGTTCTTTGGTTTTATATCTTATTATTTCACTGGAAGGAATTTGTGTCAAGTTCTGAATCCATTTAGGAAAATTCCACAGGTATAAGAATCAGAAAGAGGTAAACCAACCCTTGCAGGGGTTGAACACCAAATCCAAACCAACTGGATGACAAAGATATATTAATCTATGGAGTTGGATTAAGATGATCCTGATTACTAATGTCACCTGACACCTGACAGAAGCAAACAAAATTCTCTGGAGGAAGATAACATGAGTCTAGGCTGTAAAATATTACTCAAATTTTTTTTCAAATACTATGCCTGGCACATCATCAATGCTAACCAGACATTCAAGACCGCATGATGAGAACAAACACCAACTTAACAGTAGACAATAGAGACAGGCAGTGATTCCAGGCACTAGAGTTGATGCAAATGTTAAATTATGCTTACTATGTTCACAAAGATAAAAGACAAGTTCAAAAGTTTCAGCCAAGAGCTGGGAACTACAAAAAGTGACATAACCATTTAAAAAGGACCTTTGGGTCACCTGGGTGGCTTGTTTGGTTAAGAGTCCAACTCTTACTTTTGGCCCAGGTCACATCTCAGGGTTGTGGGATCAAGCCCCGAGTAGGGCTCCATGCTCAGAGGGGAGTCTGCTTGAGATTCTCTTTCTCCCTCTCCCTCTACCCCTCCCACCCCTCACTCTCTCTCTCTCTCAAATAAATAAATAAATCTTAAAAAAAAAATAAAAAGGACATCTACGTTTGGGTGGGATGAAATAACTAGCAATAGACCAGCAGCCCCATCCAGAACTGGGAAATGAAGATAAAATTCAAAAGTCATCTCCTGAAGGCAATAGGGAGCTGTGGAAGCAGAGAATTGGCAGGCCTAAGACTGAGGGTTGACTTCTCAAAAAAAACACTGAAAGTCAAAATAGGGAATTGGCAGAAAGAAAAGCTGTCAGTCTAGCATTCTATACCTAACACAAATTTCCTTCAAGGATGAAAGCAAAATAAAGGCATTTCAGATAAACAAAATGGAAAGAACAAATCACCAGCAGACTCTAAAGGCAAAAAGAATATCATCCCTGAAAGAAGTTTACAAATACTGGAATAAAAATGAGCAATGGGAAAAGGCAAATATATCATTAAATCTAAATGAATATTGTTTGTATAAAGTAATAATAATAGTAATATATTATGATATATATCCATGGGAGTGGAGAGGAAGCCTAAAAGGGAGGGAAGGGAAGAGAAAGGGGAAGGAGGAGAAAGGAGGATAGATGGACAGAAACAATTTAAACATACAATAGCATATATACCAGCAAAAGCACAGAACTTGGGAGAGGATAAATAAAGTTAAATTATTTTAAGCTCCTTGCTTTATTGGGGAAGAAGATTACTATTAATTAACATTTGATTTTGAAAATTTAAGGATTCATAGTATAGTTTCTGAAAGACTAGTAAGAGTATATTACTTCTAAATGAACATAGGAAAATGAAAGAATTATAAAAAATAATGAATTCAAAAAAAGGAAAAAAGGGGAAAAATGAAAGAACATTGAATAGAAGGACAAATAGAAAATACATGCATATGTGTGTATATTAAATATATATGGATAGATATAAATTTGAATATATCAGGAAGTATATTTAATGTAAGTAGCCTAACCTCTACTAAAGGCAAAAAATTCAGACATTAAAGAAAAAATTCAAACACATGCTGCTTACCAGTGGCATAACTTAATATGTGCATGCAGAAGGTTGAATGTAAAAAACAAACAAAAAACAGAAAAAAGATGTGACTATACTAATATCAGACAAAACTGATTTTAAGGTTGCAAACATGACTAGAGATGAGAGACCTTTCATGATGATGGAAGGTTCAATTCACCAAAATATAGCAATTCTAAATTTGTATGGATGAAATAACATGGCCTCCAAAATACATAAAACAAACACTGATAGAACTACAGCAGAAACTGGTAAATTAATTATAATGGAAGATTTAGAATACTTCTTTCAGTAACAGGTAGAACAGACACTAATTATTAAGGCTATCAAAGATTTGAACATGATAAATGACTTAATGGACCTATCTAGAATGTTGCACATGACAGCGGCAGAGAGACCTTCTAATGGGTAGTATAGCAAGTTGCAACAAACTTTAGAGTGAAAATCATACAGCAATTCTTTCTCCACAGTTCCTAGGAACCCTGCTTCCACAACCCTGAGAATTTCCTAAGTGTTGAGAATGATAAAAGGTGTCTTTTGTTATGTTATCGAGGTGACTTTTGGAAAGTACCTAAGGATGGGGGCTGTTTGCCAGTGGAGTGAACCATAGGATTAGAGGATTATGACTTTCAATCTTGCCCCTGACTTCTGGGAGGGGGGAGAGAGACTGGAGATTGAGTTCATCCACCAGTGGTCTATGATTTAATCATCATGCTCATATAAAAAATCCTCCATAAAAAGCCCAAAAAGACAGGGTTCAGAGAGCTTCTGGGTTGGTGAACACGTGGAGATTTGGGGAGAGTGGTTGTATACCCATCCCCTAAACCGTACTCTATGCATCTTTTCATCTGGCTATTCCTAAGTTATATCCTTTATAATAAACTGGTGATCTAATAAGTAAAAACTTTGTCTGAGTTCTGTAAGCTTCTCATTCTAGCAAATTAATCGAGCCCAAGGAGGAGGTTTGGGGAAGCTCTGATTTATAGCCGTTGGTCAGAAATATGGCTAACAACCTGGGCTTGTAGGACTGAACCCTTAACTTGTATAACCTGATGCTATCTCCAGGTAGCTAGTGTCAGAATGGAGTTGAATTGTAAGACACCCAGCTGGTGTCCAGAGAATTGCTTGGTGTTGTAGAGGGAACCCCACCACCACACACACATACACATCAGAATTGAAAGATATATACTGTATTTTCTGACCACAATGCAATCAAGCTAAAAATCAATAACAAAATACAAGTAGAAAATTATTTTATGTTCTGAAAGAAATAAACATATCTCCAAACATTTAGGATGTCAAATGGTAAATAAGGAATATTTTGAACTGCATAATAAAAATAGTACATATTGAAGCATGGGACTATATAGCTAAAGCAATGCTTAAAGAAAAATGTTTCTTAAATGCATATATTTGAAATGAAGAAAAGTTGAAAATCAATGAGCTCAGGATTAATCTAAAAAAGTTGGGGAAAGAACTGCAAATTAAAACAAAAGAAATAAAAGAAAAGAAATCATGATGAGAATGGAAATTCATGAAATAGAAAAAAAGTACTCCAGATCAACAAAACCAGCATGGTTTATGACAGCCCAGGGGAAAGGAACTGAAATATGCCTCATGCCTGTTATGCGCTTTACAATCTGTAGGGTCTTTAAAAATGCTATTTAATTTTATTCTTTTTAAATAGCCTTATTAAGATATAATTCACATGCCATAAAACTCCTCTACTTAAAGGATATAATTCAATGATTTTAGTATATTCACAGGGTTGCATAACCCTAATGACCATCTAATTTTAGAACATTTTGGTCCCTACATAAAGAAACCCCATCCTTTTGAGCAGTTGCTCCCCATTCTTTTTCATATTCCCCTCCGCCACCAAGCTTGGCTACCAGTAATGGACTTTTCTCTTTCTTTCTTCTTTTTTTTTCTTCTTGCCTTTTCCTGACATTTCATGTAAACAAAATCTTACAATATGTGGTCTTTTGTGTCTGGCTCCTTTCACTTACCATTATGTTTCCAAGTTTCATTCATGTCATAGCATGGGTCAGTACTTCATTCCTTTTTATGGTTGAATAATATTCTGTTATCTGGATGTGCCACATTTTGTGTATCTTTTCATCAGTTGAATGACATTTGCTTGTTTTCACTTTCTGGCTTTTATAAATAATGCTGCTGTGGAACCGCTTGTGCAAGTTTTTGTGGATGCATATTTTCATTTCTTGAGTTGAAAGGGTTCTTTATATATCCTGGGTACATGTCCCTTATTATATGTATGATTTGCAAATATTTTTTCCCCATTCTGTGTGTTGTTTCTTGCTTTCTTGACAGTATTGTTTATAAAACAAAAGTTTTTAATTTTGACATAGTCCTAAGAATTGTTTCATTTATTTTGTGTATAATGTAATGTTTACATCAGCTGTGTAAGATGAGTACTGTTATAGTCATTTTATATGAAAAATAACTGTGACTCAGAGTCTAAATGAATTCCCCAAGATCAAATCAATATGCACTGAAACTGGGATTTAGATGTAAATTTCAGACCTAACCTAGACACAAATTTTACTTTATCACAAAGCCTAGCATTTCTATCACATGAAATCTGTCACTTTTGAAGCTGGAATTTGATTCAACAGTATATTCATTTAATGAAATGCTGTTTCATTAGGTATTTGGATTTGGAAAAAAAAATAGTTTGGCAAACATCTTCTGGGGCTACAGTTCATTAAAAAGACATGTATTATGAGATGAAAATACACCTCAGAAGACCAACTAGACCCTCTAGAGCAAGTTTAATGAGTCTCATAAACCACATTCCATTATATTTCATCTCCTAATTAAATGCTACATAAACTATTAAAATACAGCATTTCTACTGCATAGTTAGCAAGTTCACTAATATCAAAGAATAGTAAATAGATCTCTTAAGCCAGCTTCCCCAAGGCATCAAGTAGCTGATGTTTTCTCTGGGTGAAGAAAACTCAAATGGAGCATGAATGAATAATAGTTAACAGCAGAAAGACAAAAAAAATAAGTGGGGGAGAAAAGAGTAATCATTTATTTTTGAAGGCAAATGATCTAAACAATGCTTGTTTATGAAACTGTCAACCTGAAATGAGAGTCAAGTGACCTGGCCACTTGGGGATACATTTTGCTAGAAAGTTTCAAAGTTCAGAAAAAAGTATGGGAAATTGTTAGTGTGTCACTTCTGGGGAAGACGGCAGAGTAGGAGGACCCTAAGCTCACTTCCTCCTGTGAATAAACTAGATAACACTCACATTAGTGTAAATAACCCAGAAAATGACCTGGAGGCTGGTAGAATAAAATCCCCAGCTAAATGTAGAGAAGAGGACACACTGAAGAGGGCAGGGAGGGCAGAGATGTGGTTGGGAGCTATAGGGACTTGTCGGACTGTCCCAAGGAGGGAGGGGCACTGTGGGCATGGAGAGAGGAGAGAAGTAAACCCCATGCTGGGTTTTACAAGGAAGATGAATCTCTATAACATCTGTCTTTGAAAACCGGATTTTCTGAGTTCTTACAACTAGGAGGACTTAAAACCTGGAATTTTTAAAAAATCAGCAGCTCAGCTCTGGGAGAGCTGGTGGGCTGGAGAAAACTGAGTCCCCACCCTTAAACAGACAGCACCACAAATAGCCCATAAAGGTACAGCATCAAAGCAGCAGTTTGAAAAGTGCCTGGGACATATGGGTGGAAGAGTTGTTTACTATTCTAGGAGCAGAGCATGTCCTGGAGGGAAAGAAATCACTGGGGAACTCCTTCAGGAAGGAAGGATCTGGCAGGCACTGTTTCCCTCCTACACCCCCCAGCATAAACACACAGACACTTGCAGGACTCACTACCTAACTTGCTAGCATTACCACCCTGCCCCCCACACTGTGCTTTCACTGATCCACACCTCTGTGTAGCCCACCTCAGTCCCAGTGCTTAAGAGCCCCTCCTACAGAGGAACAGCAGTGTTCAAAGCTTGCTAGCACCACTGCCCTGAGGCCCCACCCCCCATGCTTCAAATAAATTCTCTGCCCCCTTTTCTTTCTCTTCTCCTTCTGGGATCCCTATATTGCAAATGTTGTTACGTTTGATAGTGACACTGAGCTCTCAAAGTATATTCTCATTTTGCATAATTTTTTTTCTCTCACCAGCTCAGCTGGATTACTTTCCGTTACTCTGCCCTCCAGGTCACTGATTTGTTCTTCTGTTTTGTCTAGTCTACTATTTGTTCCATCTAGTGTATTTTTAATTTCATTTATTGTGTTCTTCATCTCTGATTGGTTCTTTTTTATCTCATTGTTAAGGGTCCCACTGAAGTCCTCCACATTTTCCTTAAGTCCAGGGAGTTTCTTTATGATCATTATTTTAAATTTTCTATCAGGAATGTGACTTATCTCCATTTTGCTTCGATCTCTTGCTATGATTTGGTCCTATTCTTTCATTTGGGACATATTCCTCTGTCCCTTCATGTTGTCTAACTCTCTGTGTCTGTTTCTCTGTGTTCAGAAAGACAACTACATCTCCTGCACTTGAAAGTATTAGCTTTATGAAGAAGTCCTATAGTGCCCTGCCATGCAGAGTCCCCTGTTCACTAGAATCTGGCACTTCAGGGGTGTCTCCTATTTTTGATGCATATGCCCTGCTTTGTGGTTGAGCTACATTTTCCTTCAGTCATTTGCTATAGTTCTCTTTGCCGGTTGTGGGCAGTGTTGGGTCTCTATGGTGTTAGTGGGCAGTGTTGGGTCTGCCTTGGGCTTGAGTTGAGTCAGATCAGGCGTTTGCCAAAGATAAAGTAGCCCCAGACCACAGAGTACTTTCCCTGTGTTATCCCCTGAGAAGCTTTCATTGTTGGGCAGGGCCTGTAGTGAGACCAGTTGTCTGCCTCCAGCCCACTGATGGGGTCTCCATCTGACTGATGTGTGTGTGGTTATCTTTCTTCAAGACAGGAGTCACTTTGGAGTGGTACTGGCCACTATAGGAGATGCTTGCACACTGCTAGGCCTGTGGTGCTGCCCTCTATGTGCTCTGGCCAAGAGAGTATTAGAGGGTGAATCCACTGAAATATAGCAAAAGTAATAGCAGTAAACTTCCCAAATCTGGGGAAGGAAACAGAAATCCAGATCCAGGGGGCACAGAGATCCCCCAACAAAATCAACCAAGGAGGTCCACAGCAAGACACATGGTAATTAAGATGGCAAAAAGTAGTGATAGAGAATTTTAAAAGCAGCAAAAGAAAAGAATGCAGCCAGATACAAAGGAAACCCCATAAAGCTACAAGTGGATTTTTCAGCAGATACTTTGCCGGCAAGTAGGGAGTGGCATGATAAATTCAAAGTGCTGAAAGGAAAAAGTCTTCAGCCAAGAATACTCTATCCAGCAAGGCTATCATTCAGAATAGAAGGAGAACTAAATAGTTTCCCAGGCAAACAAAAGATAAAAGAATTCATGACCACTAAGCCAGCCCTACAAGAAATGTTAAAGCAGACTCTTTGAGTGGAAAGGAAAGGGCCCAAGCAAGAGCAAGGAAAGTGGGAAGCACAAAAACAGTAAAAAAAAAAAGCAAATACATATATCTGCAAAAATCAGTCTAGGGATTCACAAAATAAAAGGATATAAAGTACAACACCATATACCTAAAACATGGGGAGGAGAGAGGTAAAGAATGGGTTCAAATTTAAGTGACCATCAGCTTCATACACACTGCAATATACAGAAGATATTATATGAAAACTGAATTGTAACCACAAAGCAAAAACCAGTAAGGGATGTGCAAAGAATCATGAGAAAGGAATCCAAGTATATCACTGAGGAAAGCCAGCTACTCATGATAGAAGAGAGCAAGAGAAGAAAGAAATGGAGAATAATTACAAAAATGACCATAAAAGAAGTAATAAAATGGCAATAAATGCATACCTATCAATAATTACTTTGAATGTAAATGGACTACATGCTCCAATCAAAAGACATAGGGTGATGGAATGGATTAAAAAAACAAGACCCATCTATATGTTGCCTATAAGAGACAAGACTCATTTCAGACCCAAAGATGCATGCAGATTGAAAGTGAGGGGATGGAGAAACATTTATCACACAAATGGATGTGAAAAGAAAGCCAGGGTAGCAATGATTTTATCAGACAAAATAGACTTTAAAATAAAGACTGTAAGAAGAGGCAAAGAAGGACACTATATAATCATTCAAGGGACAATCCAACAAGAAGATATAACAATTATAAATATTTATGTACCCAACATGGGAGCACCCAAATACTTAAAGCAGTTAATAACAAACAAAATACATAAAGCAGTTAATAACAAATAATTGATTGATGCAATCAATAATAATACAATAATAGTAGGGGACTGGAACATCCCACTTACATCAATGGACAGATCATTCAAACAGAAAATTAACAAGGAAACGGTACCTTTGAATGACATATTGGACCAGATGGATTTAACAGACATATTCAGAACATTCCATCCTAAAAAAGCAAAATACACATTTTTATTATGTGCATATGCAACATTCTCCTGAATAGATCACATATTTGACCACAAAACCAGTCTTAACAAATTAAAAAAGATCAAAGTCATAACCATGCATCTTTTCTGACCACAGAGCTATGAGACTGGAAATCAACAACACACACAGACACACAAATCTGGAAAGAGCACAAATACATGGAGTTTAAATAACATACTATTAAACAATGAATGAGTCAACCAAGAAATCAAGAGGAAAATCAAAAAATACATGGAGACAAATGAGAATGAAAACACAATGGTTCAAAGTCTTTGGAATGCAGCAAAAGCTGTTCTAAGAGCAAAGTTTATACCAATACAGGCTTACCTCAAGAAGCAAGAAAAATCTTAAATAAACAACCTAACCTTACACCTAAAGGAAGTAGAAAAAGAACAAACAAAACCCAAACCCAGCAGAAGGAAGGAAATAATAAAGATTAGAGCAGAAATAAATTATATAGAAAATTAAAAAAAACAATAGAACAGATCAATGAAACCAGGAGTTGGTTCTTTGAAAAGATCAATAAAATTGATAAAACTTTAGCCAGGCACATTAAAAGAAAGAGAAGGTGGACTCAAATAAATAAAATCAGAAATGAAAGAGGAGAAATAACAACCAACACCACAGAAAGACAAAGGATTATAAGACAATATCATGAAAAATGATATGCCAACAAATTGGACAAACTAGAAGAAATGGAGAAAATTCTAGAAACATCTAACCTCCCAAAATTAAATCAGAAAGAAAGAGAAAATTTGAACTGACCAATTACCAGCAATGAAACTAAATCAGTAATCCAAAAATTCCCAACAAACTAAAGTTTAGGACCAGATGGCTTCATAGGTGAATGCTATCAAATATTTCAAAAAGAGTTCATACCTATTCTTCTCAAACTGTTCCAAAACATAGAAGAGGAAGGAAAGCTTCCAAATTCAGTTTATGAAGCCTGCATTACCCTGATACCAAAACCAGATAAAGACACTAAAAAAGAGAGAGAGACAGAGAGAGCTACAGGCTAATATCTTTGATGAACATAGATGCAAAGCTCTTCAACAAAATGTTAGCAAACTGAATCCAACAATACATTAAAAAATCATACACCATGATCAAGTGGGATTCATTACCTAGATGCAGGGGTGGTTCAATATTCATAAATCAATCAATGTGATACATAATATCAACAAGAGAAACGATAAAAACTGTATGATTATCTCAATAGATGAAGAATAAGCATTCAAAACAATATAACATCCATTCATGATAAAAACCCTCCACAAAGTGGGTTTAGAGGGAACATAAACATACTTCAATGTAATAAAGGCCATATATGAAAAACCCACAGCTAACGTCATACTCAGTGGTGAAAAACTGAGAGCTTTTTCCTCTAAGGTCAGATAGGAGACAGGAATGCCCACTCTCACCACTTTTATTTAACATAGTACTGAAAGTCCTAGCCGCAGCAATCCAAAAAGAAAAAGAAACAAAACCATCCAAATTGGTAAGGAAAAAAAAAGAAAGTAAAATTTCACTTATTTGCAGATGACATATTATATATAGAAGACCCTAAAGACTCCACCAAAAAACTACTAGAACTGATCAATGAATCCAGTAAGGTCACAGGATACAAAATCAATGTACAGAAATCTTGCATTTCGACACACTAATAATGAAGCAACAGAAGAGAAATTAAGAAAGCAATCTGATTTACAATTGCACCAAAAATAATAAAATACCTAGGAATAAACTTAACCAATTAGGTGAAAGATCTATACTCTGAAAACTATAAAACACTGATGAAAAAAATTAAAGACAACACCAACAATGAAGAGATATTCCATGCTCATGAATTGGAAGAACAATTATTATTAAAATGTCTTTACTACCCAAACCAATCTACAGATTTAAAGGAATCTCTATCAAATACCAATAGCATTTTTCATAGAACTGGGACAAATAATCCTAAAATTTGTATGGAACCACAAAAGACCCCAAATAGCCAAAACAATCTTGAAGAAGAGAAACAAAGCTGGAGGTATCCAGATTTCAAGTAATACTACAAAGCTGTAGTAAACAAAAGAGTATGGTTCTGGCACAAAAATAGACACATAGATCAATGCCCAGAAACAAACCCATGATTACATGGTCAATTAATCTTTGACAAAAGAGGTAAGACAATGCAATGGAAAAAAGACGGTTTCTTTAACAAATGGTGTTGAGAACACTGGACAGCTATATGCAAAAGAATGAAACTGGACCACTTCCTTTCACCATACACAAAAATAAACTCAGAATGGATTAAAGACCTAAATTTGAGTCCTGAAACCATAAAAATCCTAGAAGAGAACACAGGCAGTAATTTCTCTGACATTGGCCATAGCAACATTTTTCTAGATATGTCTCCTGAGATGAGGGAAACAAAAGCAAAATTAAACTATTGGGATTACACTAAAATAAAAAGCTTTGGCACAGCAAAGGAAACAGTCAACAAAACTAAAAGACAACTTACTGAATGGAAGAAGGTATTTATAAATGACGTATCTGATAAAGGGTTAGTGTCCAAGATATATAAAGAATTTACACAACTCAATAACAAAAACAAATAATCCAGTTTAAAATTGGACAGAAGACATGAACAGATATTTCTCCAGAGAAAACATACAGATGGCCATTAGCACATAAAAAGATGCTCAGCATCACTCATCATCAGGGAGATACAAATCAAAACTGCAATGAGATATCACCTCACACTAGTGAGAATGGCTAATTTCAAAAACACAAGAAACAACAGGTGTTGGCAAAGATGTGGAGAAAAAGGAACTCTCATGCGTTGTTGGTGGAAATGCAAAGTGGAGCAGTCACCGTGGAAAACAGTATGGAGGGTCCTGAGAAAATTAAATGTAGGACTATGCTATGATCCAGCAATCATACTACTGGGTATTTACTTGGAAAATAAAAAACACTAATTCAAAGAGATACATGAACCCCTTTATAGCAGCATTGTTTACAATAACCAAACTATTGAGCCCTAAAAAAGAATGAAATCTTGCCATTTGGAACAACATGGATGGAACTAGAGTGTATCATGCTAATCGAAACAAGTCAGTCAGAAAAAGACAATTATCATCTGATGTCATTCATGTGGAATTTAAGAAACAAAACAAATGAACAAAGAGGAAAAAAATAGACAAATCAAGAAACAGACTCTTAACTATAGAGAACAAGCTGATGGTTACCAGAGGGGAGGTAGGTAGGAGGTTGAGTGAAATTGATGAAGGGGATTAAGGAGTGCACAGGGTGATGTATGGAAGTATTGAATCACTATAGTGTACTCCTGAAACTAACATAACAGGATTTGTTAACGATATTGGAATTAAACATAATAAAATTTTTAAAAAGATTTTATTTCTTTATTTGAGAGAGAGAAAGTGCTCGAGAAAGCATGAGCAAGGGGAGGAGCAGGGGGAGCCTGATGTGGGGCTCGATCTCAGGACCTCTGAGATTGTGACCTGAAGCCCAGGCAGACGCTTAACCAACTGAGCCACCAAGGTGCCCCCATAATAAAATATGTTTAAAAGGTCAATACAAAGTACTGAGAAAGAGAGAGATAGAGAAGTTCGTAAAGGATGACTGTTTTCCCTGGTATAGAAAATTCAACCACTAAATCCTTGTTCCCTGATTTAGAGGTGGCCCGTAACTCAGGCCTCTTACGGCTCTCCCAAGAGATTAACTAGAATGAGAAATTGGCAAGGATGGGAGAAACGCGCCAGGCAGTGTGTGCGGACATGCCAAGTGCATTAGCAAGGACGCTACAGGAGAACTCTGCTTTGGGATTACTGTCTTAGTTCAGGCTATTTTAACAAAATACCAGAGACTGTGGGCTTAAACAACAGGCATTTATTTCTCACTCTTCTGAAGGCTCTGGAGTCCAAGATGAAGGTAACAGCAGGCTTGGTTCCTGGTCAGAGCTCTCTTCCTGGTTTGCAGAGCAGATGTCTTCTCGCTGTGTCTTCACAGAGGGGAGAGATTTCACCTCTCTGGTGTCTCTTCTTTTCAGCGAACTAATTCCATTCAAGAGGCCTCCACCTATAGGACCCGATGGCCTCCCAAAGGCCCCATCTCCAAATACCATCACACTAGGGATTAGGGCTTTAACATAAGAATCTGGGGGAGACACTAACCTTCAGTTTATAGCACTTACTAATACATGAACAGCATAATATAAGGAGACACATAGGACAAATTGATGTAGATTTTGGAGTAGTATTGTTGGGGTCCGGAGCTGATGCCTAACAATTCTTGAGACGTCTTTGGTGCAAAAAGGTGGTTTTATTAAAGCACAGGGACAGAACCTGTGGGCAGAAAGAGCGGCTGCTTCCCATGCTGCCTGCCGCCCCAGGATTGTGAAGAGCAAGTGACTATATACCTTGGCTTTGAAGGAATTAAAGATAAAGGAAGTTCCAAAAGGACTTTCATATGCTAAAGAACACTCCCAGGATCCCAGAGGCCTTGCTATAATGTCAAGCCAAGGTCGTTTTTCCCTCTAGCAAAGCATTAACTTCAGACAGTTGGGAGTTCCCTGGAGGAAAGTTCTACTCTGCCTGCCTCAAGTATTTGTCAATGGGCTGCAGGTTATAAGGACATTTAATTTTATCTACATTTCCTTCTGCCTTTGTTTCCCATGTCAAAATTACTCAAGACGGATTTAGTGAGTTTCTTGCAAGTATCCTAGAGCAGTGGCCAGTGGCGGTCAAGGGGATGTTTTGCTGTCGCTGTTTTAGTAGCAAACATCCAGATTTTCTAACAAAATCTTTCAATCTTTCCCAGAACTCCCACCCTGTATGTGCAATGAAGAAATGCAGTGCCTATCCGGTCTTAGTGAAGACAGTGGCCCAGAACCCATACGGCTCTGCCTTCTTCGCTTCCATCCTGGGATGCCTTCTGTAAAGCATATTGCTGAAACTGATGCCACTCAGAGCAAGACAATTTTTAAGCATCAAATATGTTTTAAATAAAATGATGGAATTAATGGACAACTGTTATTTTTTATTTAAGGCTTGGCTTGGCAAAAATCAAAACAAAAACTGGCAACTTGACATCAGTTTCTCAAATTAAAACCGTGCAAAACAAAACCTATCAAATTGTTATGGGTTGAGTTGTACATTCCCCACTCGCCCCCCCCTCAAAGATGCTGAAGTCTTAACTTCTAGGACCTCAGAATGTGACCTTATTTGGAAATAGGGCCTTCAGGGAGGTAATCAAATTAGAATGAGATTATTAGGATGGGTACTAATCCAATATGACTGTCCTTATAAAAAGGACATCCGCAAGCAAGGAATGCCTGAGCCTAGGAGAGTGGCTTGCACCAGAATTCCCTCCGAGCTCTCCGAAGATACCAACCTGCCAATGCCTTGAATACAGACTTCCTGCCTCCGGAACCGTGAGACAAGGGATGCCCGGTATAAGTCATGCAGTCTGTGACACCTTGCTGTGGCAGCCCTGGCAAAGTAATACACAAATAAAGGAGAAACTATTGATGCCTGAAATCTGAGTCCAAGGAATACTGGAGAAGCAGATTCAGAAGAAAAATAAGACCCTGTATTTTCCCCAGAGAAGGAAGATGATCAACCTTAGTGGAGTCCCTGCCAGGTACCAGGCACTGGGCAAGTTTGGTTTGACCCATTAGCTCATCTAATTCTCACTGCAGGGCTAAGACATTGGATATTGATCCATGTGTGGATGAGGAAATTAAAGTTCGGAGAGAATCATTTGACCTCATCCAAGATCGTACTAAGTGGCGAGTCTGATTCCCAAAAATTATGATAGCTAATATTATTGAGTACTTCCTATGTCTGGAGCTGCTATAAAGGCTTCACACATATTAACTCATTCAATCTTTTCTTTTTAAGGATTTTATTTATTTATTTGATACACATAGAGAGAGAACAAGCATGGGGAATGACAGAGGGAGAGGGAGAAGCAGGCTCCCTGCTGAGCAAGGAGCCTGATGCAGGGTTAGATCCCAGGACCCTGGGATCATGACCTGAGTCAAAGGCAGACACTGAGCCACCCAGGCGCCACTAAGTCATTCAATCTTAATAATAACCCTGTGAGGTAGCATCCATGAACGTGAACTGTTTCTCATTTTAGTCATTTTTAAGATTTTTAAAAAACAGAATTATCTTCAAGAACTTTTCTCCATAGTTACCTTTTAATTCTTTCTTGGATTAATTCCTCTAACCAATAGCTATGCGTCTGTTAATAACATTTTCCAGCTGGTTATTACTGGTAGAAATGAATTGTTGTAAGTTACATAACACTGTGGTTAGAGTCTGGGCTCTAAATCTACACTATCTCCAGTTTACCCCTTGCTCCATGACCTTGGGCAAGGTATTGAATCTCAGCTTTGTGCATTAGCCACTTTATCTGTATAATGGGGGTAATAATAGCACCTACCTCATGGGGTTGGTGTGAGAATTCAATGAATTAATATATTTATTAATATTAATATATTTAGATCATTAAAACAGGTCTAATTATAATAAGTATTAGCTCTCAGCATTGTTACTTATTGTTATTTTTTAGATTTTTAATTATTTTTTATTTTTTTATTATTTATATGAGAGAGAGAGAAGGAGAGACAGTGAGAAAATACAAGCGGGGAGGAGAGGGAGGAGCGAGCCCCCCGCAGAGCAAGGAGCCCAATGTGGGGCTTGATCCCAGGACCCTGGGATCATGACCTGAGCCAAAGGCAGATGCTTAACCAACTGAGCCACCCAGGTGCCCCTGTGATTTACTGTTATCATCCCATTTTACAAGATGATAAATTCTGTAAAATATAGGCTTTGCTTTTTTGTCCTGAAACATAGGTTTTCAAGTCAGGCTGACCTGGGTTTAAACTGCAAATCTCACCTACTATGTGACTTTGTCAAAATTTTTCTCCGCATCTTGGTTTCTTCGATTGTGTAATTTTAACTCTGTTTAAGAAGAAACAAAATTTTGTGCTGCCTTAGATTTTTGCAGATTTCCAGAGCAGAGATAATCAAATGGCTGTTATCTAAAATACCAAGATTATTTTGAGTTCCTTATGTTTTTTTTTTAATTTTATTATGTTATGTTAATCACCATACATTACACCATTAGCTTTTGATGTAGTGTTCCATGATTCATTGTTTGCGTGTAACACCCAGTGCTCCATGCAGTACGTGCGCTCTTTAATGCCCATCACACCCTCCCCTCTAAAACCCTCCCATCTAGAACCCTCAGTTTAGTTCAGCTTTCGGCAGGAAAGGGAAGGGAGAAGTAGAGAGACAGAGACAGAGAGAAAGAAAAGAAAGCCCAATAAATTCAGTTTAAGTTCAGTTACATCTAAAGGGATTGATAATATATACAACTTATTAATGACTTCCTACAATGATTAAAAAGTGTTCTACAATTCTTGACATCTTGTCAAACATGGATAAGGGCAGATTTTTTAATAAAACCATTTCAAGCTTTGCGTTGACCAGGAGGAAAGCATGAGGGTCAAATGTCCCATTGATAGAAGGAATGGTGTAGCCAGTTCAGTCCTACTTGGGATCAGCAAATAGGTTCTAGATCTCCAGCTTTGATTCAGCTGCTTGTCTGCACTCAGTAAGACCGTTAGAGCACTGACGGAATCTGTATGAGCTATGTACTCTCAGGAATTATTTTCCTCTATAGTTTTCCTTTATTTATTTATTTGTTTGTATAAAGATTTTATTTATTTGAGAGAGAGCACAAGCAGGGGGAGAGAGAAGCAGACTCCCCACTGAGCAGGGAACCCAACGTGGGGCTCGATCCCAGGACCCGGGGATCATGACCCAGGCTAAAGGCAGATGCTAAACCAACTGAGCCAGCCGAGTACCCCTAGTTTTCCTTTATTTAAAGCTGATTCCTTTCATAAAAGAACATTGCTATTTGAGATTGCACATTTTCCTTCCTCAAAAAGAGGCCTTATTTTACTCTCTTACACTTTATGGACTTGTTATAAGGATTAAATGAGATAAGTGTTTGCAAAGTTCTTAGCACATGGCTGGCAATGAGAAAACAATAACTCTCATAATCATTATACTTCTCTGGAAACCAAACTATTGACTTTCTATGAGAAGGAACACAAAGATGATTCTGTATTAGCAGCCAGTGTTTTTTTTTGGCAAATGTGTCCTTCTATTTCTCTACCTTTCTAACTATGAGCTTTAAAGCTTTTTTTTTTTTTTTTATGGCTATGACAAGGTCCTTAGAGATTTTCAAAGCTTGAATTTTCATAAGCTTATTTTCAAATATAAAACAGGGAATAAAAAAAACAGAAGAAGGCTGAAAGATATTTGAAACAGTATTTGACAGTTTGATCATCAAAAATAGCAATGTGTTTGATTCATTTCTGAGTTGGGAAAATAAATGTCATTTATTGATGTTAGTATAGACTTGTTCTCTAGAAAAATCACATAAAAATCTCGGAGCTCAACTCTGCAGGGAGCCACCCCACCATCTCAGCTCATCACTTCTGGGGAAGTTTGCGATGCTATCTCCTGAATGACAAACGTGAAAGAACAGATGGCTTAAAAAGGAAGTTTCACAGAGTAATAAGAACAGTTCCTATTATTTTGAAGCAGCCCCTCAAAAAGGACTGCAGCCACCTCAAATTATTGTGTAATCATAACCAAACTCTGTATGAAAAAAATGTGGTTATACTCCACCTATTTCTTCAAAGGATTTTAAAGTAGCTCATAGTAGAGGATTTTCAAAAAGAATAATAAAATGAGAATAGGAAAAAAATTAATGATATAGGAAGAAAACTATTACCAATTCTCAGGAAATAGCATTGTTACTGTAATAAGCATAAAAGTTTGTTCTAAATTTCTTGGAAGCCAGGACAAAAAGGGAGCCTTATTTCAGAAAGAAAAGACCATTGCAAAGCTGTTAGAATTGAAGAATGGAAGAAACAGAAGCCACTGATGATTGCACGGTGCTCTGGGCTGGACCCTGTCATCCACTCATCAATCCTGGAAGGTCAAATACAATCCCTGGGTGCCCACTCACAACCAACTCCACACAACATGGCCAAAGACTGAAATAAAAAGGTGTGTATAGCTGCTCAATGAAGAGTTCACACAACAAATTTGTTTTATCCGTTTAGTTGATGGGGCTTTTTTCGGCTGAACTGAATTGACCAATTCATTTTATATGGCCAGAACCATATTCTCATTTTTGCTGATACATCTGCTTGCATGTAACAGGAACACAACTTACCCAACTAGTCTTATCCCCCCTCTCTAAAATAAAATAAAATAACATAAAATAAAATAAAATAAGGAAAAAGAAGTTTTGTTTGGAATTCTTATTCAAGGAAGATTAGTCTCTTCTCCCTTCTTTATTTATTCAATCATTCATTTGTGTCATTATGGACTCATGGATATTTATGTTATACTTTGGGCTTATAATCCAATACTACTTTGTTTTGTTGCTCAAATTCATTGGGACTTCTTCCGGTTGACTCCTATGTCCCTTTCACATATCCCAACAATGCAGTTGTTTGCTGGTTGGTTGGTTTGTTTTGAGTACTTTCTTATTTTCTGATACTACAAAACATTACAAGCTCATCTTATTTCCTGCTCTAGGCTTAGAGTCAGCCATTTCTCCAAGGAAGGAGGGCAGGACTTTTAAGATATTTCTCCGACTTTACAACGGAGTTAATTGAGGCAGATTAGGTAGCTCACTGAAGTTTCCAGAACTAACTGGTAATAGTATTAGTAAAAGAACCCCAGGCCCTTTCCTCTAGACCATGATTTTTATCCGTTTATTTAATAAATCTTATTAGAATCACTGCAGAAATTTCAAGTAAGCACAGATTTCCACAGACTTTGGTCCTTAGTATAGAACCCCAGAGAACTGTCAAGTTGTAAACATTGAAACCTAGTGAATGGCATGCTCTAAAGGAAAAGAAGAAATATTGTGGGAATATTGAGAAGATGTGGGGGAAAACCTTGCCTAATCCACCGAGAAGCTATCCTTTTTCAAAGAAACAGGGTCTCTGTGGGCATCTGAGTAGTCATTGAAGCTGCAAAGGGCCCCTGATGGGAAGGCAATCTCTGTGGGCTGCCGGGACCCTGAAACTCAAGTCAGAGGGGCTGGGGTCACCCCTCAGGAAGCCGGATCCTCCTATACAGGATTCTTAGTCCTACAGGGAGCTTCTGGAAACACTTGAGAGCGGCTAACATAAAAATGGCTCAAGAAAATTTAGGATGTTTGGGGCATAAGTTTAGCCTTTTGAATCAAGATGGGAATTATTACAAAAAACTGTGTGATTGAAGCCCTCGGAACTTTGGGGGGCACAGGCCAGTACCTGGAAAAGATATTAAAACTGCCACGCTGGGGATATAAGTGTGAAGTATGCTCTTTCCATGACTAAAACTCATTAATGTTCACATCCTATCACTGGGGGGAGAAAGCATTTGTTAATCAAAATGGACTGGTGGGATTTATCATCCTAGACTTTTCTCCATTGATTTCTTTTCTTAAAGAAATTCCCCAGTGTGCTGATCCAGAGTTCCCCCAAGGAACTCAATTTAATTTCCTGCCAGTCATTTATTGCTATACTTAATGTACTTTTCCTTTTTTTTTTTAAGTTCATTTCATACAAATTCAGCTGCCCTCCTCAGTGTGCTGTGTTTGCCTGTTGCCTGCATCTTCAAAGACCCCACAGGAAAAGTGGGATAAAATTAGATGATAAATCATTTCCATCTTTGCTTGTACCATAGTCTCTATTTTATTTCCATCCATGATTTCACCATACACAAAAAAGTCAGATATGTTAACATTCTTGATAAATGTTACAGTTCCAGGAGGCACTTTCAAAGCTCTGAATGCATGTGATAATCATCTGAGTTATGTAGAATAAATATGCTCTCTTCTGCCTTTTCCTCTGGGGGTATTTAGCGATGAACTTTGTTAAGTACTGGGAGCATCTGTATTGATCAGGGTCTAGTCAAGACACAGAAACTGCACCAGTTATATCTTATAATAGAATTTTATATAAAGGATTGCTGGTTAGGCATCAAGAATTGTTTTTTTTTAAAGATTTTATTTATTTATTTATTTGTTAGAATGAGAGAGAGAGACAGAGGGAGAAGTAGGCTACCTGCCCGACGCAGGACTCGATCCCAGGGCCCTGGGATCATGACCTGAGCCAAAGACAGATGCTTAACCAACTTAGCCACCTGGGCATCCTTAGGCATCAAAAATTGTTAACTAGGCTACTAAAAAGTCAGAAAGAGAACCATAAGGTATCCCAGAGGTAGCAAATACAGGAAGCAGCTATTACCTTGGTAGGGGGAACAAAGGGAAGAAGTTGGGATGCTTAAAATTTGGAAGCTTGAGGAAGAGCTCCTGCAAAGCCGTGACTTTGATCTCTGAGGAGGGGACACCGCTCAGCTGATCCTGGCATGTCTGAGTGTAGCAGAGGGACCCCATGGATCTGAGGCCCACGCCTCGGAGGAGTGGGAACTGGCCGACTGGTGCTAGAAGCTGAGGTGGTACAATAAGGTGGCTCTGGGAGTGTTGGAAAAGCTGCTGCTTCTGGAAAAAACTGCCCCTGCCAGGGACAAGAAGACACGTGGCTAAGGGGACACTGGCAGGCAGGGAGACCAGGCTGTGTAGAATGGAGATTATGAGTAACTGCCCTAAAGTCAGAATGGCGGCTTTTGCATCCCTGCTCCACCACTTTTTAGCTCTGTGACCTTGGCAAGTTAGCTTCAATGTTCCCATACATAAAATGGGGCTAGTATTCTTTATCTGGTATTCCCTATCTGAGGATCAAGAGTGATCATCTATGGAAAGTGCTTGGCGAAGTACCTAGTACATAAACTCCCTATGCACTATTGCTGCTATTGCTATGAATGAGTGTTTATTTTATTTTCTTTAGTTCTTTTTAAAGATTTTATTTTAAGGAGTCTCCACACACGACACAGGCCTTGAACTCAGAATCCTGTGTCAATAGAGTCGCACACTCTATTGACAGAGCCAACCAGGTGCCCCAATGTACGAGAGTTTAAATCAGTGCCTCTTGATCCAGGGTGATTTTGTTTCCCAAGGGACATTCAGCAATGCCTGGAAATATTTTTGATTGTCATGACTTGGAAGCAGTGCTCGGGCATCTAGTGGAGAGAGGCCAAGAATGCTGCTGGCTATCCTATACTGAACAGGACAACAAAGAAGTATGTAGCCCAAATAGTGAACAGTGCTGAGGTTAAGAAACCCTGTTTTAATAAAAAAAAAAACAAAAGCTATGTTCCAAGAACTATGAAGGAACAGTAATTCAGAGGGAGGAATGCTCAGCGAAGACCAGAGTAGTATGAGCACACTGTGGAGAAAGACACCCTGGAAGGATGAATAAATTTAGCTCAATGAGTAGAGGAAGGAGGGCATTCCAAGCAGAGGAATCACATAAGAAAATGCTTGACAGTGAGACCTTGTCGTCTTCTTCTTCTTCTTTAAAAGATTTTATTTTATTTTTTTAAAGTAATCTCTACAACCCAGTGGAGGGCTCAAACTCACAATCTTGAGATCAAGAGTCACACACTCCACCGACTGACCCAGCCAGGCACCCCAGGACCTTGTCTTCTTCACTACTTTTATTACTAAGGTGCACATCCAAACCCTCACAGAGATGGTGTAAATCAGTGACTCGGAGAGAGAATGCCAAGTATGAGTCTCCATTCAGGTTGCTTTTCTAACAGAAATCTCGCACAACCTCCTGTCATGATTATGAGGAAGAAGATGTCCTCACAGGTTATAGCCCAGACTTATCTGTCATGTCACTCAGCGTTTCATACAACCTACATTGCAGTCAGAAAAAACTCAGATGATGAGGCTGATGAACTACACAGAAGATGCTGCTACCTTTCAGAGTGCTACCTTCTAGATTCGTTTCTCCTCCAGAAACTAGGTGACCTTCTAGAGCATTGACCTTAACAGGAAGCCAATCATTCTACCTAAACCACAGCTTGGCAAATCAGCTGGGCTTTGGACTCCATACTTGAACTCATGCAAGTAACCTTACACAGTCAGTATTAAATAGGTTTAGTCTCACTTGTCTATTTTTGCTTTCATTGCCTTTGCTTTTTGTGTCACATCCAAAAAATCATTGCCAAGTCCAATGTCAAAGAGATTGTTCTCTATGTTTTATTCTAGGAGTTTCATTGTGTCAGGTCTTCTGTTCAAGTCTTTAATCCACTTTGAGTTGATTTTATCTGCACCCCCATGTTCAGGGCAGTGTTATTCACAATAGCCAAGATATGGAAACAACCAAAGTGTCCATCAATGGATGAATGGATAAAGAGGAGGCAATATGTATATATATATATATATATATATATATATACACACACATATATACATATATATACATATATATATACTATATATATATAGTGTATATTGTATATATATATGATATATACAATAGAATACTATTCAGCCACAAGAAAGACGGTAATCCTGCCATTTGCAACAACATGGATAGAAGTTAAGGGCCTTATGCTAACTGAAACAAGTCAGACAGACAAAGACAAATACCATGATATGAATTATATGTAGAATCTAAAAAAGCTGAACTCACAGAAATAGAGATTAGAATGGTGGTCATCAAAGCCTGGGGAGTGGGGGGAATAGGGAGATTTTGGTCAAAAAATACGAACTTCCAGCTCTATGATGAATAAGTTCTGTTGAACTCATGTAGAGCATGCTCCTTGTAGTTCATAATCCTGTATCATATACTTGAAAGTTCCTAAAAGAGTAGATAAGCAATGTTGTCACCACAAAAAAGAAATGTTAATAATATGACATGATAAACGTGTTAGCTACTGCCACAGTGGTCATCATTTTGAAACACATGAGTACCAAATCAACATGTTGTATGTCTTAAACACACACAGTGTTATATGTCAATTTTTCTGAAAAAAAAAAAAAAAAAAGAAAAGATCTTGATCACAGTCAAGGTTATACCATAAATGAATTGCCCTAGAGTTGTCATGTTTTAGAAGAATTGAGGCAACACTCAACCAGGAGTCAGGAATGGGGATGAGGATCCAGCTCTGCTCCCAATAAACCATGTGACTTTCCTTGAACTATTCCATACACATCTCTTTGCCTTTGGTTTCCTTGCAATGAAAACAAAGTCATGAGAAAAGGTGTCCTCGGATTCATTCAGGGTGCAAATTTTGAAAGTTTTATCTTGCTTCTTTTCAGAATCTAAAATTCCCAGATCTTTTTAACTAATGTTAGGAAACATTATACAGTTGTTTGCTTGCTTGTTTGTTTGCTTGTTTGTCTGTTTGTTTTAACCAGGCTTTCCCAGCTAAAATGGAGACTCCATGAGGACAGGGATTTATTTGTTCACGACTGTATCCTTAGTACCTAGAGTAATTCCTGGCTGATGATGGGGACTCAATAAATATTTGTTGAATGTTCAAAGGTCTCAAGTCTCTGATAGTCTTGGGGTAAAGACAAACAAAACAAGGAAAGAATTAGGTGTTTGAGGATTCAGACTAGAGAGAGGGTAAAACAAGGAAAAGCTTAAAGAGATGTTACTTGAGCTGAGTCTTACAGCACGAGTAGGAGTTTACAGGGGACAAAGCAAGGAAGAAACATTTCTGAACAGAGTATTAGGTATGCAAAAGCATGAAAGAACAAAGTTCTTTCAAAAACTGCACCTTGCTGTAGTTTAGCTCTGGCTGGGCCAAAGATACAGGAGTGCAGACATCAGAAGATAATCTGAGAGAGGGGCCAAACAAGAGAGAGCCTTGTGTGCCTACTGGCTGACCATTGACAAAGAATGGGAAGGAACCAAAGAGTTGTGTCATGATGACCAGACTGAGATGTGACAAAGCTTTTACTGACAGCCAAGGGGAAGACAATGGGGGCCGAACAAGAGGTAGGGAGTGTGATGAGTCACAATGTCTGCCTGTGGCCGAGAGACTGAGAGTGGAGAGAATATGACGATCTTTCTAATCTATCAGATCATATGAATTAGGTTAGGTAGATCAAATTAACCATTCACCAGGGATTTCTCTGCTTGTCAAGACAATATATGCAGTTCTTAAAATGTTCGAGACTCAAAACACCCTGTGGTTAGATTAATTATTGGGCATATTCTGCTAAATTCATGTGAGATTATTAGTTGGTATTTCCATCACTTAGACTTCCCTGTTTGTAATGTGTTCCCTGGTTTTGAAGGAGTCTTACAACAGGTGGGTTTCTGTATTTAGGTCATTTTCTATACATTTCCTTGGAAATTTCAGTAGGGACATCCTGTTCATCACCACCATCAAATTGTCAGGTAGGTTTTTATAGAAGTGTATATGTGAACACTTGTTTTGAAATTTGAAATGATGGGGTAATTTTCTCTGCTACTCTCATCATTTTCAGAAAAGCAATATTTGCAATATAATCACTTTTTACCAGGCAATATTGATATTACCAAATGGGCTCAGGTGAAAAATAATGAAGAAAAGTTTCCTAGTTTTCTCTTTATTCTGAGACTGGACATGTCCTTCTGGACAAAGGCATTCATGTTGCTTTTTAAAGCTTTATGTTTTCTTTTTCCTTTCACAAATACACTCAGGTCATTTTCAAGGTCTTTGTGTTCTCCCATTTCCATTTAACTTGTTTGTTATCTTTCCATATACACCTGTGTTCATATCAAAAAGGGAAGATTGGCCATTAGGGCCCAAATACCACTCCCATTTTCAGATTTATTCACTTTATGGACAGGAAGAGGCAGCAAGTTTACCTTCTTCTTTCAACATTTTCTTCCTGGGTGCATAATTGTGATGTTTTTATAATAAAAATGGTAGAACCCCTTTGTATTTAGAGTAAATGCTCTTCCCTGATCACAGATGAGACACAAAGGGCACCATTGAATGGATAACAATGAGTACCATACCATTTGTGTTTGGTTACCTCATTACTCTGTTTTAATTAGCCCCCTACTTACTTCCAGCTGCTGCTAATGAGCTTCAACTGTGGAAAGAAACACACACACCTCCCTTCCCCCAGTAAACATACTGAAAACTACAACTGCTCACCTCTTCAGGTCAGTGGAGGAGGTATATTAGCAGGTTTATGGGCAGTAGAAGTCATGGTGACTTTTCCCTTGTGGATCCAGTTAATCACATTGAACTTTTTATCAAACTGATCACTCCACCTTTTGGCTCTGGTTTTCCACGAGTTTTCTCTATTCATGGAGAAAGAGGTCTCAATCTATAGCTGAAATGCAGCCTTAGTTTGACTTCATTCCGTTCACAAAGATCTGGAGAGGTTTTAGCTGAAAGAATAATTCTCCTCCCTGGTGAGAACCTCCAGCTCATACTTTCTGAATGATTGTGTAGATTCTTTACAGACTTGGTAAAGCACAGGAGATATGAATAGTGTTTTCTTTACTAAAAGTACCCCCTTTCACCCCATTCTTTGGCTATTCCCTCCACATTTACTATTTGCTTTATCACATCACATGCCTATCAAAAATTTCTTGGTGGTGTTTCATTGCTTGTAGAATCCAGATCCAGACCCCTGAGTCTAGTATTGTAGGCCCTGCCAGGGTGGTTCCATTCCTCATCTTCCCTCAATTCCTACCAACACACACATACACGCATGCACACACACGCACATACATGCACACACACTCCAAACATGAATACCATTGCTTCTTTAGGATCTTTGCTTATGCTCGAGCTACTACATAGAGTCCCCCTCAAATCCCTGTATATCCTGTGTATACGGATCTTCACTATCTTTCAGAGACACCTATCACAAGGAAGCTGTAGTGTGCTGGTAAATATTTCACAACCAGCTTCCCAGGAACACACACACAAGCAAGCAGGCAAACTGATCTGTGAGCTTTACTGATTTCCATAGAGTAAATATTCTCACTATGGCCAATTTCAGTCTATCAGTGTGATGTCACTGAATGAAGAGTAGGAAGAGACAAGTAGTAGCACATAGCTATAAATTATTCCTATCATCAGATACAATAAAATTAGGCAACCTCAAGAGCATAGATAATAGTAAAAGAAAGTGAAATAAGTCCTGTATTTATTACCTTTATTTTCAGTATAGTTGAGCTGTAACTTTCTTTAGCTTAATTTTTAATAATGGCTGCATTTAACAACTGAAAATTAGACAACTGTCTACTGTGGGCTGGTTTAAGCCAGCTCCAGCCGGCACACCCCTGCACAGACCCCACCGTTACTTCCCTAGCCTACAGAAACCTCCTCTCTGTGCAGGTAGTAGCTATAGAACTATTTTGACCATTCATTCAAGCAAGCGTGTGTTGAGTGCCTACTGTGCGTCAGACATTCTAGTTCAGGGATTTAGGCAAAAAGCACATAAGAAAATAAAAACTCAATTTCAGGTGTAATCAGTTCCACCAAGAGGACAGTGACTAGGGGTGAGTGGTACCATTTACAGGGAAGTGAAACGGATGAGCAGAAATCGGGAGGTGGGGCAGAGGGGCTGAGGCTCAGTTTTGGATAAATTAGGTGCAGATGACTGTTAGACATCCAAAGAAGAGATGCAATTAGACCATTTCATTATAGATTCTATAACATTTAGAAGCCAGGAGTTATAAGATGAATCATGTCAACCCTTCTCCCTCTAGAATTTTTATGTTGAAGTCCCCACCTCCAGTACTCCAGAACATGACTCTATTTGGAGGCAGGGTCTTTAAAGACATGATTCAGTTAAAACGAGGTCATAAAATGAGTGGTGAGAAAGTAACTTTCTCTTGTTTAAATCCCCCTGTCTGTGGTACTTAGTCACAGCAGCCCTAGCAAACTAATACACCAGGCAAAGACATCAACCAGGTTCCACCTGCTACGAACTTTCACATACGTGTATCTTCGTTCCTCAGCGGAACACTGTGCCCCTTGAGTGCAAGAACCACGTATCCCCCCAGCGTCTGTCACACAGTCATGGCCCACCATGGTTGCCCTTGCAGGGGTTTAATTGGGCCCGAGGGCAGCAGAAGGGGGCCTGGAGCCATTTTTTTAAAGCCCCAAAGGAGCTGAGAACACTGTATCTTGGTTCCATACAAAGCAGCTCCTAGGTATTCATATCATCCCCTGGGCAGTGAGCTGGTGTTGTAGGAATACTGGAGTACCTTTCGTCTGCATTCCACACTCACCACCCTGTCCCCCCGCCACGAACAGCCTGCCTTACTGGCAGGCCCAGTAAGGATCATTGCTCCCATTCTGCAGCATAGCAAGCAAGCCCCGAGAGGGGTAGAGAGCAACGTTAAGGCCAGGTCACGTGCAGGGTGGGGACTGACCTTGGGTCTCCTTGTCCCCTTGCCTGTTCAGGCTCCTGGGGAGTTCTTGGTACAAAGGCCAATTGCTCAAGGGAACCACAGGACCCAAGAAAGTATTGAACTAAAAGTATCTTCCCGATTGTAGGGCAAAGACTTCCCCAGAGAACAGACAATGCTTAAACCCAGGAAGAAAAAGACAGTCTTGGTCCCAGAGTCGGAAGTGAACAAGTTTGTGTAATGCATTATTCAGAAAAGACATCCCTTATCCTGACCCAGAGTGTCATTTTACTTTACCAGGCTAGGAATTTATCATTTTAATAATAGCCTCTGGGATTCCAGAGGCAAGAACACTTTCCGCATTTGTAAACACAGCATTTCCTTTCTTCTAAAAAGGACTGAGCCACCGACTTTGGGCACCAACAAGGAAATGAATATAATTTGCTCATACAGTCTTTTTCTCCAAGGACAAGCCTAGAATACATACTCTGACACTGCTCCTGACCCACAGCCTCTCCCGACACTCCGAAGGCTGAAGACTGGCTGACCTGGAGAGCAGGTTTCCTCACAGGTTCCTTTTTCATCTTCATCTGCTCACAGAATGAAATTCCTGCTCAGTGGGTGGACTCGCCAGTGCTCCTTGGGCTTCCGAATCCAGCCCTCTGAGCCTCTGTATTCCGTTCCACGGGGAGGACAACCCAGCCATCTGGAAGCCATGGTGCGAAACTGCCCACGAAACTGGTGTGACCATTTTAAGAAAGAACTGAATGTGCATTTACATTTTTGATGCAGTTTTTATTTATTTTTTAAGGCCATCCGAAGTTTGGTTTTATTTACTTGTCATCAAAAGCATCTTAAAAACAAACATAATTTGTAAACATGTTCTCCCTTCCCGTCTATTATGTACTTCTGTAACATGTGATTCTTTTTTTTCAATTTTTTTATTGTTGCAAAATACACATAACATAAAATTTACTCTCTTAACCATTTTTAAGTGTACAGTTGCGTGGTGGTATGTACATTCATATCATCCTGCAACCATCACCACCATCTACATGTGTGGATTTATATGTATTTTTATACTCTTTTCAATCAGCAAATGAGTCTTTCAATCAACAAGTCAGACATCAGCAGTCCACATAATGATCCACATACCTGCAGGAACAGAGGGGAAGGAGAAGTCTGTACTGTCCGAGGGGAGCTGCCAGATGAGGGGAAAGGCAGACCCAGTTCCCTGGGAGGCCTCCAAGTGTTGTGAGTGAGGAAGAGAGCAAGAGTATGGGCAGGGCAGAAGTTTGTGTTTAATTAGGAAGGATATGCAGTTTGAGATAATAGAGAGGGACAATTTCAGAAGAAAATGGAGCTGTGGCCTGAGAGGAGGTAGCTGAAGTAGAACAGAGGTGACAGTTACAGAATGGAGGAAGTCATGTAGCAAACTGAAAAGATAGAAAAATGCTGTACTGCCTGTTTTGGGGGGGACTCGCAGGGCTGTCCTCCTAGCTGTATAGACGAGCCCCTCCTGGGGTCCAGCCTCAAGGCTTTGTCAAAGTGCCACTTCCATCCATTGGCCTATGGCCTGTAATCAGCAAACGACGCTCAGGTTGCTAATCCCACCAAGTGGTGCCTCAGCCGTCCTTTGGACAGAGGTCTGGCGTGAGGTGCCAGGAAGATGCACAAGTCTGGGGAATCTTGACACAAGGACCCAAGGCCATAAAGAAGTCATGTTGGCCCACAGTCAAAACACACACTTCACCACATCGTGATTCCTGTAATGGTATCAAGTGCACTCGAGGTAATTGGCTTAGTGTCTGTGAGGCCTCTGACCAAACTTATTACAGCCCTTGAGTAATACTTGGAGCAATTTTAGGGTGAGGAAACAGGTCGAATATGAAAAGAGTATGTTGCTGGATACCTCATGGTTCACCCATAGGACACAGTCTTTTATATGCACAACTACAGTCTGAACAAGGCTCATATGTTTTTGAAATGAAATCTCCAGTCTCAAAATTTAGACCAGTGATAGGGGGTATGATACAGGGTGGGAGGGAAGAGAACAGGGAGCCTGACCTAGTCTGAGGAAGCAGGGATCTTTCTCTGAGGAGATGACGCTTGAGCTGATATCTGAAGGATGAGTAGGTCCTGAGTAGTAAAAGGGAGGGTGGAGAATAGTCCAAGCAAAGGCCAAAGCACATGCAAAAGTCCTGAGGTGAAAGAGAGAATTAAAAATAAGTTCTAGGCACTTCGAATGGCTAGTTTGGCTGGAATCTAATGACGAACATCTAGAGTGACTAATCTTGAAGGGCAGATAGGTCTCGGAGTCTGCTAGGGCATCTTTGGCTGCAAGTAACAAAAGGCCCTCAGTCACTTTAGCAGAAGTCTGGAGGTAGAACAGGAGGCATGACACAAACTTTAAGGTCATAAAGGGCCCAGAGACCTTTCATCGACCTCATCCACATCAGGACCCAAACTGGGTCACATGCTCACCCCTACACGGGACCCTGCCAAGGGAATGGAAATTGTCATAATTTGCAGGATCAGGACGTACCTTGGAGCCATTAATGGAATCCTCTTCCCAGAAGTCAGGTTGAGAACTAGTAGACAGTAAATGAAATTGAGGTTCTGCTAGCAAGAAGTAAAGGGAAAATGCCAGAAGGCTACAGGTGGTATTTGACATAGCTTTGAGGCCACAATGAAACAACATCTTTAAGGCAGAAGGTGTTTGTGTAAACAATCTCCAATCTCCTTCTCTTCGGGAAACACCCCAGTTAGATTGCCGTGAGGCTCAAGATTGCTTTAAAAACGAATGAGCTTGTTCTGACTGAGGAGAATTGTGTTTCTGGAGAATTACGGCAAAATGAAGGCAATCTTTAAAACGTTTCTACATTTGCAAAAACTTCCTTTAGTAGGCACCAACTCCACTATGTAGATTTTTATTGCTTTTTAAAAAAACTATTTTGTATCACAGGTACAAATAATACAGTAAAATGTGCTAATCTTAAGTGTGTAGCTTATTAAATTATTCCACGTATAAATGCCCATGTAACCACCTTCTAGATCAAGATATAAAACATCTTCAGCACTCTATAAAATGCCATTGTTCTTTTCCTAGTCAGTGCTCCCACTCTTGCAAGCAGTACCATTGTTCTGACTGCTATAAGCTTTTATTAATTTCATCTGTTCTTGACCTTCATACAAATGGAATCTTACTGTGTGTTCTTTTTTGTTTGGCTTGTTTCATTCAACATAGTGTTTGTGAGATTCAGCCAACTTGTGTGTAGTCCCTCTTTGTTTTTTCCTCACTATGTAGTATTCCATACAATGAATATACACAATTACCCTTTTTCCTGATGATGGACATTTGTATTGTTTCCAGTTTGGGGAAATATGAATGTTCTTGTTGCTCTACATCTTCATCAACAACTGAAATTCTCAGGTTTTTTGTTTTGGGTTTTTTTGTTTGTTTGATTTTAGTGTTAGTTATTGTGGTGGATGTGTAGTTGTATCTCATTATGATGCATTTCTCTAAAAAGTCATGAAGCTGAGTCTCTTTTTGTGTTTATGGGCCATTTGGATACCCGTTCTGTGAAGAGCTGAAGTCATTGCTCATTTTTTTATGTGGAGGTGTGTGTTTTTTCCTTATCGACTTGTAGAAGTTCTTTATGTATTCTGAATATAAGCCTTTGGTTGGGTATCACGATCCAAGTAAATGGCTTGCCTATTGCAGGACCATTAAGTGTGACAGTCAAGAAAGAATTCTTGAGATGTTTTACGGTGCAACTGAGTAAGTTTATTTAAGTAGCACGGGGACAGGACCTGTGGGCAGGAGCTGCACTTCTTGCTGTGTGAGGCTGAAGGTTATATACTCAGTGCTCAAGGGGGAGGGGACATGTAGGGAATAGTGGCTCATAAATGCCTTTGAATTTCTACTCATAAAATTACTTTCTCAAGATGTTTCTGGTGCTTATCATTTAGCTTGATATTAACTATGGGTGAGATGTACAGGCTGCCATGAGACCCTTTAAGAATGTAGCAACCAGCCCCTATTTGATCCTTCTGGAAACTATGCAGGCTATAGATCAGCCTTCTGGGCTAAAGGTGAACACTTTTCTGCTTCTATCCCTCATCATGCCTTTTCACTTTAATAGGGTTTTTTAAGAAACAGAAGTTCCTAATTTTAATGATGTTCCATTAATAAATCTTTTCTTCTATGGTTAGTACTCTTATGGATTATTTAAGAAATTTTTGTCTACCCCAAGGTCATGAAATTATTTTCTTCTAAAATTTTTATTGTTTTACCTTTAGAATTTAGGACTATGAACCATATGAAATTAATGTTTGTGTACAGTGTAAAGAATAGATCAGAGATCCAGGAACATTTATTTCAAGGACCATACTTTTATCCTCAATTGCTGTAGTATCTTTATTATAAAGTGACTATATAAGGATAATTTTTTTTCTGAACTCTCTCTTCTATTCTATTTGTCTGTTTGTCTGTCCTCGCACCAGTACATACTGTGTTCTGATGGCTTTATAATGAGCTTTGGAAGTTGGTAGGCAAGTCCTTTAGGTTTCTTTGTTCTTTTTTTTCTTCCAAAGAATTCTTCGCAATTCTCAATCTCTGCATTTCCATAAATACTTTATTTTTTTAAATAGCCTCCACAACCAATGTGGGGCTTGAACTCAGGACCCCGAGATCAAGAGTTGCATGCTCTACTGAGCCAGCCAGGCGCCCCTCCGTAAATACTTCAGAATCAACTTTTAAATTTTCAATAAAATACCTGCTGAGATTTTGATGAGGTTGTACTGAATCTATAGATCAATTTGAAGGTAATTAACATCTTAACAATATTGAATACTCCCACTGCTGATACTTTGGCACCATGCAAATATCCTGTTCCCCAACCAAAGTTCACCTACTGATTTTAACAACCACTGTCGATGCTTGCCTATATGAATTATCATAATGGAGGCTGGAAATTACTGGCTCTAATTCCATTTCTTTTTTTAGAGCGGTAGAAAGAGAGAGTGGGGGGGGGGGTAGGGGCAGAGGGAGAGTGAAAGAGAGAGAGAGAATCTTAAGCAGGCTCCATGCCTAGCACAGAGCCCTAAGATCATGACCCGAACTGAAATCAAGAGTCAGATGCTTAATCAACTGAGTCACCCAGGCGCCTCAATTCCATTATTTTTTCTACATTCATTAACTTTATATCTGTAAAGAAGACCTTATCTTATCCTTACTCCCCTTTTTGAGGGAATCTCTCCACTGAGTTAGATATAGAAATTTCTTTCATTATTGGTCAATAGTTTTCAGTCCAGTGGTATTGCATATCTTTCATTAGATTTATTCCTAATTATTCGGTGGGTTTCCATGCTATTATAAATGGTATTTTCATTTTCCAATCATTCATTTTCCAATCATTTATTCCAATCATTCATTTCCAATCAGAAAACCATTAATTTTATATACTCTCCTGTGTTCAGTGACTATGCTAAAATCCCTAGTTAATTTTGATAACATGTCTAATTATATATTTATTTTGGATTTTTATGAAGAATTATTTCATCCATGATAATGAAAGCTTTCCTCTTCCTTCATGATCTTTACACTGTGTATATATTCCCTTGCCTCACTGCACTGGCTAGGAGCCCCATGTCGATGCGGAATAGACAAAGTGTCATTTTCTCATTCTCATTGTGAAGATGACCCTGTGACTCCTGAGAGATGGGAATATTTCAGAGAAACAGATGGTTTTCTAAAACGAGGATGGGAATTGAAAACTGTAGCAAGGTGAGAGAGAGAGGACTTATGTTGGTTCCGAATGAATACAACTTCATGGAACCTCAGGGGTGACTGGGGCAAAGATGGGGAAGAAACTTCTGAGGCTTATTTTGAAAAGCTATATCTCTTTTGAAAGGCATGTTATTTTTAGGCCTCACATGAGGACAGTTAGAAATTATGGGTATGAGTGGGGGACTGAGGAATGCTAAAAGACTGTGTTCCGTCAAGAAATTGATCAAAAGAGGAGGGACTTCTACAGAATGTGAAAGGAAACCTTATTAAAGGAAAAAAAAAAAACACCTCAAACAAACAATGCATCAGCAAAAGAAGAAAGTGACAGTAAGCTATAGAGAATTGCCATGGAGGGCCACACCGTCATGCCATGGATTTTTTTCAGGATGCTTTGCACACACATGCACACACATCACAAATAGTGATTATAGTTTTTAAATGCATTACAGCTCAACAAATGAACCAAGTCAGAGGGACCTTTTGGAGAGAGTGCACACATACGTGCATCGAGGAAAGCATCTGGAAAGTACGACCTCCAGGGAGATCTGACCCTCCCCTCTTGAACTGTATGTAACTGGCAATGATAAATGTTTATTGCAATATGGATCTGTTCTTCCTGTCTTGTAAAATCAGGAAGATTTTAATGGAAGAGGTTCTGTGGGCCTGATCAATAACTCCATCTCTTAATTAAATGTGAGCCTGACCTATCAGCCAAAGCAACAGTTACCACCCTTAAGGGACCTTTACTGAGCTGTCACTTAATTCCAGGGATCATCTATGCCCAGGTCTGTTGAGAGTGACGTGAATGCCAATTTTTAAGTTGGTAAGACTCTTGAAGTATTGAAATTTGGTACAACAGTACAAAGTTTAAGGCTACTCCTTTAAAAAGCAAAATAAAACAGGGGAAATTAATTTTAATAACATGTTTCATTTAACCTGGTGTATTCAAAATGTTATCATTTTAACATGTAATCAATATGAGATACTTTATTTATTTTTTATTTTTTTAAATGTTTTTTAAAGATTTTATTTATTTATTTGAGAGAGAGAATGAGATAGAGAGAGAGAGCATGAGAGGGGGGAGGGTCAGAGGGAGAAGCAGACTCCCTGCTGAGCAGGGAGCCCGATGCGGGACTCGATCCCGGGACTCCAGGATCATGACCTGAGCCGAAGGCAGTCGCTTAACCAACTGAGCCACCCAGGCGCCCCCTTTATTTATTTTTTAAAAGATTTTATTTACTTATTTGGGAGAGAGAGTGAGAGAGAGAGAGCGATCATGAGCAGGGGGAAGGGTAGAGGGAGAAGCAGACTCCCCGCTGAGCAGGGAGCCCCAATGCAGAACTCCATCCTAGGACCCTGAGATCATGACCTGAGCCGAAGGCAGATGCTTAACCAACTAAGCAACCCAGGTGCCCCAATATGAGATAGTTTATACTCTTATCTCATATAAAGTCTTCAAAATCCAATATTTTACATTTACTGCACATCTGAATTCAGATTAGCCTTATCTCAATTGTTCATCAGCCACATGTGGTGAGTATTGGAGAGTATAGTTCTAAGCTTGATTGGATATAAACATTTTTGGCCAGAATAGGTCATAGACGGTATTGTATTCTTCATATTTTATACTTTCATGTTGCATGACCGGGATGTCATGGCATCCCATGATTGATGATGTAAGCTTTATCATTTGATGAAGGGGGCAGATTCCTTCATTACAAAGGCATGTTTTCATCTTTACGTTAGCGAGGAATCTGTGGGCTGATACTTCGGCACCATGCAAATATCCTGTTCCCCAACCAAATTTCACCTATGAATTTTCGCAACCGTTGCTAATGCTTGCCTGAGCCAGTTATTATAATGAAAGCTGGAAACTACTGATTCTAATTCCATTGCTCCTTTCATATTCATTAACATATCTGTAAGGAGAGTTTTATTTTACCCCTCCCTCCTTTTTTGAGGGTCATTAGTGTTTATGGATTTTTTTTTTTACCTGATGTGTTATGATTAACTGGTTTTTTATATTAAAATTATTTCCAATTTTGGCACCTGCACGCTCATTTCTATAAAACAAGTGGTAAATTTGTTTTTTTACTTCTTTAGATGCTTGCCTAAATAATAGCTTCCCAAAAGATTTCATAATCTATGTTCAAGTAAAATACCGTTAACATTTCAGAATAGGAATATTTCACAATCTGTAACATGTGGCCACATCACAGTTGTTCTTAAAAAATTTTTTTTGAAGGTTTTATTTATTCACTTGACAGAGACATAGCGAGAGAGGGAACACAAGCAGGGGGAGTGGGAGAGGGAGAAGCAGGCTTCCTGCGTAACAGGGAGCCCAATGTGGGGCTCGATCTCAGGACCCTGGGACCATGACCTGAGCTGAAGGCAGACGCTTAACAACTGAGCCACCCAGACACCCCAAAAATGTTGATTTCTCATACTAACATTGGCAGGAATTATCTCTTATCCAAAATGTAAAAATATATTCCATCTTCCTCTGTCTAGATAGCAGGATGGTTATTTATTTATAAATCAAACAAGTGGTTTTGGTGCAAGAGTAGACTACGACTGCCAATCTTCCGCTCTCTACGGATATGGATCTCCAGAGAGGAGTTCCATCAACCACGGTAATAAAGGAGATTACAATCCATCAGTCATAAACTGACTCGTGGCATTTTGTTTGTGTTTCCATACAGGTGATTTTTCACCCTCTTCTCAAGCTCATGCATTCCCCCATGTTAATAAACTAAGTGTATTTCACTTTGTTTTAAGAAAAAAGAAAACCAGGTTGAATAGAAATTCTCTCCTTCCTCTGATAAAATGCAGGCTTTTCTTATATTAGCAGTTGTACTCTTTCCACATCAGAATCATTTTTAATTCTCCAGATTCATCAGACGAGCGTACTTGGGAAGCTGCACATCTCCTCCATGCCTCCGTGTTTCCTCAGGATAAACGATGGAATGTGACAGATGATAAAACCATGACGGAAATGTCTGCACCTTGGGCAGGTGCCTGCCTGTGCCAGGTTGCATGGCAAAGCAATCCAGGTCAGTAATGACGTCCCCGATGCACTCCCAGAACCCCCTCCAGCCCCCTACCTCACGGCTTACTTTGCTCACGTTGCTTATGGTGCTGCATCTAATTCAGCAAGAGCATGGGGGGTTCTCTGCAGCCTTAGTTCCTGTTGTCCGACGTTTCTGCGCATGCTGTCCCAGTGTGGTTCTTCTACCATGCCCAGCTGGGCAGGAGGTCCTCTGGCCCCTGGAAAGGACTAGCTGAAGCATCTCCTCTTTTTGACCACGCTGCTAGAGCAGATAAGGTTTGAGAGTTTCCCCTGGCTGTTTTATCAGAGCAGGATGAAATTTCTTCACTGGTGCTGTGCAGGAAAATTTAATACGAGATACAAATGCAAGTAATAGATGGAATTTAAAGTTTGCTGAGAGTCATATTTTAAAAGCAAAAAGAAGGGGAAAAAATTCTTAAAAAGCAAAAAGAAACAGGCGATTAGGTGTAATGATATGGTTTAATTAATAAATATACCAAAAATAGTAGTTGAGCATATTATAAATATAAAAATTCATTAGTGGGGTATTTTATACTTTTAAAAAGCTGTATTTTTGAAATCTCATGTGCATTTTGCACTTCTATCTCATCTCACTTTGGACCAGCCACATTTCAAGGACCCAATGGCCCCATGTGCTGAGGGGTTACGGCATGGACCAGCGCATGTCTAGACGGTAGGCAGAAATAACCACAAGGTTTTCCTCTGAAGAGGAAATAGAGGTATATTCTTCATTTGTTCCATATGATGACAGTTCGGATACAACTTCTTGTTATAGTCCACTCACAACCGGTCAGAATTCTCAGAACCAGAGAAATAACAGAACATGCTGACATATAAAGAATCTTATTTATTATAATTTTAGTCAGCATCTGCCTTTGTTTAAAATGTTGATCTTGGGGGCGCCTGGGTGGCTCAGTTGGTTAAGTGTCTGCGTTCGGCTCAGGTCATGATCCCGAGGTCCTAGGATCGAGTCCCACATGGGGCTTCCTGCTCAGCGGGGAATCTGCTTCTCCCTCTGCATCTGCCCCTCCCCCTGCTTTGCTCTCTCTATCAAATACGTAAATGAAATCTTTAAAAAAATAAAATGCAGATCTGGTTTGGGTTGATAGAAGTATTTTCTCCTTCAGGGTATCCAGGGCAATCCCCAAGATGATGGGAACTGGATTATTTGTGGTTTTGCTTTGTTTGGGGGAAGCCCACGTCAGTAAACGTCAATAAGTTCGGATCTCATAGCATGCAACTGGACATGGCCAAGGCTGCACAGTGTGGATGTGTGTGGCCACAGATTGCTACAGGATTACCCTCCGTGCAGGTTTCCCGACCGAGCACTTCCTTGAGATGCTCAGAAGCAGCCAAGTGGGTGCAGACACTCCCGCTTTCAGTGGGACTTTGTTAAGCAATCCATATGTCGAGGAGACTCAATTGCATCTACTTCACCCAGAGGCCTCTGCAGAGACAACTAGGCAGCACCGTGGAAGCTTCCAGAAGGAAACACATATGGATGGAGTACATCTATCTGGCTTCTTTAGGTATCTGTAATTCATCTTAGGCAGATGATAGAACTTTGTATCTTATGATTACATTGACAGTGTAATTTTTCTTGCCCTGGTCAGAATACATTCGGAGTAAGTTTAAGGACCATGACAATAGCTAGCATGACATATTTGGTGAGACCTTTTTCTGACCTTCACTATTGTCCTACCAACCTGTTCCCAGAGCCCCTGCCTCTCTTCCTTTAATATTAAGGGAAGGCCTCCATAGATCAGATGAGTGGGAAAGAGTGGGCCACTCACTGTATAAAGACAGCCAGCTCCAAGCAAGTTTTAAGATACTTCCGATAACACCTTGACTCTCCATTCCAGTAGTTTTCTCTCTCACACACACAGAGTTTTTCCCAGATTTAAAGGGCCTAGCTAGTGTATCACTGCCTATCAAAGGACTTAGCAGCCACAAAGACAGGCTTTGAAGTCATCAGTGATCACACGCATGGGGCCACTTTGCCGTTTCTTTTCCACCTTTTTCCCTCATCCCGCACAGTCGTCAGTGCAAATGATGGCCTCGTGCTGCACGGCAAACTTGAGGGTTCATTTTCCCCTTTGGCAATAATTAAACCTGGGGTCCTTTCACCTGTCAAAATCAACTTTGCCGCTCTTCCCGAGGCCCTGTGTGATGTCACTGTCTCTGGCACTGTCATGTCTTCGAGTTGTAACACTCGGGGCCTGCAGAAATCATCTTGGAGTGTGACGCCCAGGCGGCAATTCCCTACCGTGTTCTCCTGAGTTATTACCTGGAGACGGGTCCTCCTCTAAGATGCCGAAGATCTCAGGGCCACACCTGCCAAAGATGCCTGCTCTGGAATTCATGCCCCAGGACAGCAGGCCCTGAAGATGTTTGCTCTCGTCCGTGTGGGGGGTTTAGCATCCTTCAGACACCTCTGAATTTTCAAGAGGACATCCCCTAAGGAGGTGAAAACTGATCGTGGCGAGCTCCCAGACTTCTCACTTAAGTGATATTGGAGGGCTGGGACTGTGGTTCAAATCTGCCCCTCCAGCAGCAGTCTTATTAATATGCTGGGGGTTCAACGCAAATACTCTCTAAGGCGACAGTCCTCGGGGCGCCTGAGTGGCTCAGGCGGTTAAGCGCCTGCCTTCGGCTCAGGTCATGATCCCAGGGTCCTGGGATTGACCCCCACGTCAGGCTCCCTGCTCAGCGGAGAGCATGCTTCTTCCTCTCCCTCTCCCTGCTGTTCTGCCTACTTGTGCTCTCTCTGTCAAATAAATAAATAAAATCTTTAAAAAAATAAAAAAAAATAAAGCGACAGTCCTCAATATGTTATATCTACCGTCTGATAATCTCAGCCCAGCTGGAACGCTAGTGCCTCCTGCTGGTGAAGGAGGTGGTGCACGTAATCATCACAAAGCTCATTCCCACAAAGTGGGAATGCCTTTAAAATGCCAAACTTCACAAATTTCAGGAGCTTTATCTGTCCCTTCCAGCACTGCACTTTCTCCGACAGTATCCTACAGTACACCAAGAACCTTCTATGGCTTTATATACATAGAGAGGTAGAGCACACATGTTAGCCTTCCACCCCTCCCCCTCCCCAAGAGCAGGGCAGGAAAGCATATCCATGAGAGTGAAAACAGTTTCACCTTTTTCAGATCAAACTATGTTTTTCAGTATCTGCACAATGATCATAATTAATCCCTGTGTGTATTTCACCTTCTTCCTATAAGTAATATAAATGAGTGCTGTTGGAATGGACACGATCTCTCCAGGCTTCAAACTGTGGTGTCTGCAGGTAGCATTCATTCAACCTCCTGACCTCACTCCCCAAAGAGGAATCCTTGGCCTCCAGAAGTCATGCTGCTCCAGAAGGCCCATGCTGAAGGGAACCCCGCTAGAGAATGTAATTATTGACCACCGTCCTGGTGTAAGTCATCCCACAGGTTCCTCCAACCACAGCACTGTGCTCACCCCTGAAGCCGGTGAAGCAGGCATGCAAGAGAATATCCATTATATTCACGGGTCACCTGGGCTCCTGTGATCACAGCTCCCACTGCAGCAGAGGGACACGTCAAAGTGTCCTACTAGAGCACCCAAACCTCTGCGCTTGATCATCACGGAATGATGCTTCCGGCAGAGGTGGCCATCCAGGGGTCTCAGAGTCAGTGTATATATCTTTTTTCTTTTTTTTTTTTTTTTGAGATTTTATTTATTTGTTTGACAGAGAGAGAGACAGCAAGAGAGGGAACACAAGCAGGGGGAGGAGTGGGAGAGGGAGAAGCAAGCTTCCCACTGAGCAGAGAGCCCGATGCGCAGCTCGATCCCAGGACTCTGGGATCATGACCTGAGCCGAAGGCAGACGCCTAACGAGTGAGCCACCCAGGCACCCCTCGGTGTGTATGGCTTAACAGTGGAAACGGTTCTGCGGCACACACAGAAGCCAGGTGGAACAGAGAGAGAGATGACAAGGTGCCTCCCGAGAGGGTCGTGCTCACTGCGTCTGTATTTGAAAAGATATATGCAAGTTGTCAGAGTTGTCTTTACAACACATAATATCAGCCCTCTTCCGAAGCTGTGTGTTCTTACAGAGATGCCGTAACTCTGTCCATGGATCAAACAATGTATTCTCTTCATTTCACTGCAAAAATTCTGCTCTGTCAGCTGACAACGTCTGCTTGAGCACTACTATTTCAGAGCTATCATGGACCTGTATCTTTCTGCTTCTGAAACATTTTCTTAGAATGGGAGACTTGTCCCATATTCTCGGGAAGCCCCGAGCTCGGAGGCTTTTTCAGCAGGAGGCCATCTGCGGTAATGTACTGACCCTAAGCCTTGAGTTGTGGGTGATAAGTAGTCTTGAAAATCAGCAGTGATAAATTTGTTTAAGTTTTATTAAAATCGGTCCCCAGGTTCCTTCTTGATTTTGAACACGTGTGCTGCCTAATTTAATATGAAACATGTAGCTTGGGTTCTTGTGTACATTCTAAGTATTTTGAGGGTCTAAAACAGATAGATACTTACCCTTCAAAACAACCTTCCATGATTCCACAGCAAAGCCTAACATTCATATTTCTTTAAGGAAACACATCAGAGGCACTGACCACTCTGTGTCTTTTCTTGAAAGCTAATCTGTGGGGTATTGTCTTTCAATGTGCCTTTCTGAAAGAGCTCAGGGAGGGGAGCAGGCTAAGTCACTCCTCACGCTGTAATGATGGACAGCTGCTAGAAGAATATGTTTACGATCACGTTGATGTTTATTCTTTTTAAAATATTTTTTTAAATATTTATTTATTTATTTAGAGAGCATGAGCGCGAGGGGCAAAAGGAAAGGGAGAGAGAATCTCAAGCAGACACCACGCTGAGTGCAGACCCCAACATGGGGCTTGATGTGGAGCCAGATCTCACCACCCTGGGGTCACAAACTGAGCCAAAACCGAGAGTTGGACGCTTCACCGAATTATACAGCATTGGCAACAGATCTGAGTCAATCCAGAAACGTCCCCATATTTGTCATTCTGTTATAATGATCAGAGTATAAATGTATCAAAACAATTTGGGGCGTTGCTGACACCCCCAGAAATGAAGTGTTCCCATTCACCATGGTCACGTGGGAGCCACATCCAAATGTTCATCAAATAACTCTCCACCTCTCTGCTGTGTCACTCTCTGGAAGGAAGACCCCCCGGACCTTGTGACATGCCCCTGCTGGGACCCAGGCAATATCTTCCTTTTCTGTGGGAGTTGCGTTAAGAGCGGCACCAAAAGTACATGTGAGCCTCCAAGTGATGAAAATCACCAGGTACTGATCATTTGAGGACAAAGAACAGACTGAAAATTTCTCTGCACCCTTTCCCTCTTGCTTTTTACCACCATCACGATATCTTCACAATCTAAAACCAAAGAGGTCATGTTAGTCTGCAACAAGGAGACTCATAGCATTCTGGCTTACATGAGGACGGTGGCTACTGAACCTCTCTTAACAGTTGGCGGTGGGTCTAAACTTCCAGGCTCTGTTCTGCTGACGAGTCTGTAAATTCCCAATGGGCTCTGTAAAAAATAGTGTCCGGTTTGGAGAAAGGAATTCGTGAGTATATTTAACACTATGAAAATGTCACATAGGAATTCTCTGTTTCTTTAAGAACAAAAATCTTTTAAGGCTCCCCGTCATTACTCTTGGCTGCTTTGGACTCCCAACGTGTTCTCGGGTCCCTGTACTTTCTCTGCACAGAGCAGGTCCCCAGAGTACCTTAGGAAGGCTGGCCAGCCCTAGGGCAACTGGTGCTGCTACAGGCTGTATCTGTCTGAGGAAGATCTGTGTGATTCAGAGACACCCTCTTTGTTCTGGGAGCTCAGGGCTCTAGGGGATCAAAAAATAAAATAAAATAGTTAGCAGCTGTGCCCCAACCAAATCCTCGGGACTCTTGGACAAACACTTCCCAGACACTGCCATATTCTTTTTTTTTGAAGATGTTATTTATTTATTTGAGAGAGAGAGTGAGAGTGAGAGAGAGAGAGAGAGCACTAGAGGGGGGAGGCACAGAGGGAGAAGCAGACTCCCTGCTGAGCAAGGAGCCTAATGCAGCCTCCATCCTGGGACCCCGGGATCATGACTTGAGCCAAAAGCAGATGCTTAACTGACTGAGCCGCCCAGGCACCCATGCCATATTCTTAATAATCTGTGTTTCTAACTTCAGTTCTTGTAAGCATCTAAGCACTTCCTTCAAGATGGATGATAGCCATGCTATGCTAATAGTACAGTGTCTGGGGTTTTTTTTTTGGTTGTTTCTTGTTTTACTTTCAGCCATAGTACACCGATTTTACAATCTACATACATACATTATATACATACATATGTTATATATACATATTTGTAACATTAAAATTTCCAATAACACATGCCTGTGTCACAATTTCAAACTCCTAACAGGCTACAAAAATGTGGCACCTCAAGGAGGGTTAGAGGCGGTATTGGTAATCTTTCCCATCTTTATTACAGCTTCTCATACATTATATTCAAACGTTAACCACCCCTATTACACCGACAACAGGAATATATGTCAAAAAACATGGTTTCTTAAAAAAAAGTATACATAACGGATTTTAAACATATTTTCCTACTGACCCTCAAAAATAAAATATTTTCACGTACCTTGTGTGGTAGGTATAATCAGATGGGTGAAAAAGTATAACAAACCAACCTCCCACCATTTCCCACCATTTCCCACCATGCATTATTCAAACATATAAGAACGGTCCCATATTCCTTCCCAAATGTTTGCTTCATGGGCACCTAGGTGGCTCAGTCGGTTAAGCATCTGCCTTCGGCTCAGGTCATGATCCCAGTGTCCTGGGACCGAGTCCCACATCGGGCTCTTTGCTTAGTGGGGAGCCTGCTTCTCCCTCTGCTTGCCACGCCTCCTGCTTGTGCTCTCTCTCTTCTCTGATAAGTAAATAAACTAAAATCTTAAAAAATAATAAAAATAAATAAATAAATAAATAAATAAATAAAATCTTTAAAAAAAAGTTTGCTTCAGATTGCTGGCTGGTGAGATTCAGGAATTAATTGGGATGATGTGATGGGATTACGAGGTAGGCATGCTGCCTCTAAAGTGGAGAGAAAAGGATTGGGCTCAAGTTTGCCCCATGAAGGCAAAAATGAAACATAAGTTGAGAGACACAGGGACACCTGGGTAACTCAGCTGGTTGGGCATCCATTTCTTGATTTTGGCTCAGGTCATGATCTCAGGGTTATGAAATCAAACCCTGCATCAGGCTCTGTGCTCAGTGCAGTCTGCTTTAGATTCTCTCTCTCCCTCTCCCTCTGTCTCTCTTACCCTCCCCCCAATAAATAAATAAATAAATAAATAAATAAATAAATCTTTTAAAAAATTGAGAGGCATATCTCTCTTTCTAAAGGATGCTCTCTATGCTCACACGTTGACAAGTTACCCTTACATACTGTTGACAAAACATATTAATAAAAATTACTACTCCTTTCCCCCCAAAGTTGAGAAAAACAGTACTTAGGGTAGCAGAAATGAGACTCTTGGTAATGATTAATACTGTTGATGGAGTTAATGATGGATTAATCCTGCTGATGGAGTTGGTGGATTTCTATGTCAGGATCTATAGATTCCAAAACCATGTCTAAAATGATGTGTATGCTGATGGAATGTTTTGTTGGGTTGTCTCATTCTTTCTTTTTTGGAACATTTTAATCTTTTAGTGCTGTGGGAACAGGGAGGTACATGCTTGCATTGACAGCTGTGGCCAGAATCATCAAAGGTCCGAGGTGAGAACTTTTGAGTTTCACTTTGTGAACATGTTATACTTTGAAAAAATCCAGTATGTTTTCTATATGGTAATTTATTTTAAAATACTTCAGTACTAACAGTATGGTATAAATCCATTTGCAGTTAACCTTGCATCAGCCAGAAAAAATGTGTTTCCCTGACAGTGTCACTCATTCCAACCGCTTAAGGGCAGAACTGCCCCACTCCCCTGACCCCAATGGGAGGAAGAATATCTTCAGAAGTTTGTCCAGCTCCCGGCCTGATTCCCTCTCTCCACCAGGCCTCACAGCTAAGTGCTGGTTTCTTGCATCTCCTGGTGTTTGAAGACAGCTGTTCTCATTAGGACTTACTAGCTGTGATGTGAGTCAGAGGCCACAGGTCCCCTGAGTGCTCAGACGCTGGTAATGAAAGGGAAGAGGCACTCCATATTTCCAAAGGAGATATGTACCTTCTAGTACAGCTCATAGGGCAGCAAAAAGCATTTTTCAGAATAGATAACACTCTCAGAATTAAAGATCTAGGACACCACACTAGGACTCTGCCCATCAGCTCTGTATCTAGAGGGAAGAGAAACCTGCTTTGTGGGCCTTCCCATTCACCAACAGCTTTAATGACCTTTAGAATAATGACAACTCCAGATCTAGCCTCCCCAGCTGGGAACTCTCACCTGAGCTCCAAACAGGTCCATCTGTTGTCGAACAGCTCCAATGTCTCACACATGTTCATTATGCTGTCTCCAAAACCTGTTGCTTGGTGCTGCCCCCCTCCCCTGCATCTGTCCCACCCAGTGTATCATTATATCATCTGCCATCTGGAAGTCACAGTGTGAGTCCACATACTAAAATGTGAGCAGCTTAATTCAATAAAATTGTTTAATACTGTGTTGTATATTTGAAACTTACTAAGAAAGTAGATCTTATCACAAGTTCTCATCACAAGAAAAAAATTTGTGACTGTGTGATAGTGGGCATTAACTAAACTAATTGTGGTGATCATTTCACAATATACACAAATATTAATCATTATGTTGTACACCTAAACTAATATAATGTTGTATGTCAATTATATCTCAATTTAAAAAAGAAAGAAGGTACAAATAACAAATAATAGTAATAGAAAGAGATATTACTACAGATGCTGCAGATATTAAAATATAATAAGAAAATACTATGAATAATTTTAGGACAGTAAATTTTATATGAAATAGACCAATTTCTTTTTTTTAAGATTTTTATTTATTTATTGAGAGAGAGAGAATGAGAGATAGAGAGCACGAGAGGGAAGAAGGTCAGAGGGAGAAGCAGACTCTCTGCTGAGCAGGGAGCCTGATGCGGGACTCGATCCTGGGACTCCAGGATCATGACCTGAGCCGAAGGCAGTTGCTTAACCAACTGAGCCACCCAGGCACCCTGAAATAGACAAATTTCTAGAGAAATGCAATTTATCAAACCGACAAGAAGTAAGACATTTGGGTGAAGTGAAAATAATTTAACAAATTGAATCAGGTAGCAAAAATTTCCCACACAAAAAACTCAAGCCTAGATGATTCCAGGTGCAAATTCTACACAATATTTAAAGAAAAAAGAGAGAAGGGAGGGGAAGGGAAAGAGAAAGGAAGAAGAGGAGAAGGAAGAAGAGAAGGTAGGAGAGAGGAAAGAGAGTATAAAGATTGGAAAGAAATAAAATGGTTGTTATTTGAAGATAATATATTTATTAAAAATCTCAATGAAATCTACTGACATTGATGAAAGAATTTAGAAAGGTTGCCAAATTAAAAAAAAATCAATATAGAAGAGTGAGCTACATTTCTACATGTTAGCAAGAAAACTTTAGAAAATGACATTTTAAAAAATATTCAATTTACCATAGGATCAGGGTGTTAGGTGCAAACAACAGAACTGACTGCAGAGACTGGGGGGGGGGGTTGGGAGGGCTCATGCTGATGTTAGGTTTCTAGAAACAAGCAGCAGACTGCCCTGAGGGAGAAAGGAATTCAACCACTACCAGCTCACTGATGACAGCTCTGCTCTGAAACTCGACCACCTGCCGCCCTCTGACGCTCAGTGATTCTGCCCCAGCCCCAACCAGCCAGTCATTTCCCACATGGGCCCCCTTGCCTCAAGTTGTTCACTTCCTTCCCCGCCCCCACCCCGCAACTGTATTAGTCTCTTTTTATTCTTTTGGTAATCTCTTCCAGAGTTAACTACTTCCATTTGTAGGTGATGAATTGTATGAGGAATCCACTTCAAATGTTGGCCCAGCTATGAGCATGGTCTTTCCCTTTAGTTGAACTCAGAATGAAGACTTGTGGTTCTTGTTTTTTTATATTCCAGTTCCACAGAAGTTTTCACCCTAGAAGTTATCTGTAGGCAGGCTTCTGCTTCCTAGCAGTAATCTCCAACCAGGCTCTAGCTTCTCCAGGACACTACGCAGGATGGATTTAAATATGTGTTAAACTAAGAGGCATTTTATTTTAGACAATCTACATGACATGTTTTTTCTCTAAAACAATGCCTCCACTCCAAATAAATCAAGGTCAAAATGAAGTGCTCAAGAGGACATCAGTCCCATCTGTCTAAGTCCTGGTGTCGTGTGGATGAAGAGCAGCAACCGGTTCTGACAACAGGTGATACATCCAAAGTCATAGCCAAATTCATCAACATTTTTCCATTTCGAAACCATCCTTAAAGAAAATCACCTATGGGGCCACACCATCCTCGCGGGAGTCCAGCAGGACAACCCTGCCATCTGGATTCATGTTTTCACCAATGAAGAACTGGTAGTGTTTGAAATTAGCAAGGATGTGCTTGATGTGTTCTGCAGCCCCTGTCATAAAAGGTTTTAGTCTTTCTGGCCTCTGTTCTTCAAGTTTGCCTTTGATTGCTTTCATGTAATCTTTGATGTATTTCTTGTAAGCTTCTTTTGTGAAGCTGGTTTCCTGCAAGTGATGGTTTTTGAAAATATCAACACCAGTGATGACTGCTTTTGGTACCTTCACCTTCCTGGCCTTCAGCGGGAGCTGAAGTGAGTCATCAGTGTTACCCTCTGTTCTACTGACCATCTTCCCTCTCCACCTCCAGGCACAGCCCGTCCGCCATCTCCTGGATCTTGTAGATGTCAGAGAACATCTCATCCTGGCTGAGGAGGTCCCTGTAGATGATCATGGCGATGGCTGGAGAGAGAAAAGGCGGTACTATTTTAGCAGGAGCCAGGAGCTCTGAGCAAGCACGGTGCAGCCTGAATGGCCCTGAGGGGAGGGGGGAACTGGAGGGGGAAAAAAAGCTCAAGTTGTTCACATCTAAATTAAAATCTCATGTAAGTGAATCTGGTGGGTGGCCTGGGTCACCTGTGCCAGTCCCAGGGGCAAAGGACACCGTGGAGCAGAATTTTCTGGGTTTTCCTCCTTCAGAAATATGAAGTATCTTGGAAAAAATAAACAACAACAAATAAACTGTGTTCAAGAATTTACAGAGAAAAGAATGAATGTTACTGAAAGAAATGAAAACAAACCTAAATAAATTGAAAAATCATACATGCAAAGACTCGGTATTGTTACATAGTAAATTCTTCCACAAACTTACCTAGACATTTTTGTAATTCTAAAGTCCTAACAAGATTTTTGTAGGATTCAACAAAATGATTCTAAGATTTTTATGGAAATTGCTAAGAGCCCCAAATGGTTAAGAATAGTGTAGAGAATTTGGTCTGCCAGAAATCAAGGCTCACTTTAAAGCTACAGTAGTTAAGAAAATGTGGTTTAGTGCAGGGAGAGATAAATAGATCAGTAAAACAGAGTAGAGAGCTCTGAAACAAATCTACTAATATATGGGCAGAGAAACAGCTGCAGAAAAGGTACTGCGGATTCATGGAGCAAGGTCAGTCTTTAGAGTAAATGGTGCTCAGACAACAAGATATTGTATATGGATAAAAATGCAGTTGCATTCCTACATTATACCATACACAAAGTCAATTCCGTGGGGAAGGCAAGATTCTAAAGAATATAGGATGATTCTTTCAAGAGGTGATAAAAGTAATAATAAAGGAAAAGTTTGATAAATTGGACCACATTAAATGAAGAACTTAAAAAAAAAAAACCCAGAAAACAACAAAGAGAAACAGACAAAAACCCCACAAAATAACAACAACAAAACACCGTAAAGAGATTAAAAAGGCAAGCCACAGAGAGGAAAAAGATATTTGTGTCACATAAAACCAATAACACACTAGAATGCAGAATATATGGTAAACTCCTACAAATCAATAAGACTAGATAAACAACAACCCAATAGAAGACGAGATACAAATCCTCAATAGGTACTTTGCAAAAGAGAAGATCCAAATGCAGAATAAATGCTTATCCTTCAACATATTAGTCTTTAGGGCAATGCAAATTAAGGAGGTAACATTGCATATCCTCCTGATTGGCAGAATTAATATCTTACACTACCAAACGGTGGCCAGGGCAGGGAGTATAAATTGGCACCACCACTCTGAAAACAACTGGATACTATTCAGTGAGTTTGAAGATGCACATAAACCTAAGACTCCACACCTCCGCTCCTAGCTGTATTCTCTAGTAAAATATGCACACATGTAAACCAGGATACATGGATGATCACGGCATAAAAGACAACACACAGTATGATGCTTTCATAGTAGATTCAAAATAGGCAAAACTAAATAATGGTATTTGGGTTATATGCATTGGTCATAAAATGATAAAAGTAAACAAATAATTATTTACACAATTTAATGTAGTAGTTAACTCCTTGGGTGGAGAAGTTTGTGATGGAGAATGGGCACGAGGAGAGCTTCTAGAGTGTTGACAAGATTTTTTTCTTGACTAGAGTGGCAGTTACATGGATATTTGCCTTATAATTATAACTCAGTCATGCATGTATGCTTTATGCACTTCTTGGGCTGTGTTACGTTTCACAACTGAAAGAGGAGCAGGGCTTGCAATGTTTTCAATTTAAGCAATAAATTATTTTCTCTATAAAATATCATGGTAACATAATTTCCTTTAATATTTTTAAAGACTGATTCAAAGTCTAGGCTTATCATTTAATTCCACATATAGTAGGTGCTCAGATTTGTAGAACGGATGCATAGCCTGATATGGGAAACAAAGGCAGAAGAAAAATTATTAAATTTCCTTATTACCTACAGTCCATTGACAGGTCCTTGAAACAGGCAGAGTGACATTCCTCTAGGGACTCAACTGCTTGGATGTCGATGTCAACACCTTGCTAAGGGCAAAAGGCCCACCTAGCCTGAACCCCCCGCCCCCCCCGCCCAGGATAATGTAAGTTTACTTTAATGTATAAAAATTCGTTTAGAAACTTCTTTTCTCTCTAAATCCCCCAAGATACATGTTGGCAATTATCTGCCAAGCATATGGCCCACTGATATACAACTGAAGGTTCTCATGACTAAGGTTTTATTAGACGGTAATAAATGACCTTCCCCCTCCCCCCCAAAAAATAAATGACCTTTTCCCAACAACGGCTAACCCTTTCAAGGTCCTGGAAACCTTGCTTCTAAAATTCCTTGGAGAGACTTAACGTTATCCCTAAACTCCTCCCAACTTGAAAGTATATAATGAGCCACTCCTCATGACCGTGGTGCAACTCTTTCTGCCCACGGGTCCTGTTCCTGTGCTTTAATAAAATCACCTTTTTGCACCAAAGATGTCTCAAGAATTCTTTCTTGGCCATCGGCTTCAAACCCTAACGTCTTTCCTACATCATAGCCCATGCATATAATCCTTTTCAGTAAGAAGAGTCAGTGTCTTTTTTTCTTCTAGAAATTTCCCCTGTGATTTTAAGTAGCACCTGAGGCATCTTTGCAGACTTGTAAAAGTTGTTGAAGGTACTAGAAACCAGATGAATTAATTCCACTTTTTATGCAGAGGAAGAAAGTGGATTATGCAGGCCTCCAACAAGTATGAGGTGAATTCCAAGCAAGATTCTGGGAAAGTGTTGAAGGTGAGCATATTTGCTTTTAGTACTCTTAACAAAACAGGATGTGAATATTTTCTTATAAAACTGAATACTAAAACAAGGCTTTTTTCCTCCTGAGTACCCAACATGAACTTTTTTCCCCATTGTGATAAGAACTTTGTCATGTCTCAAACAGCTTTGGGCTCAACCTTATCAACTGTGAAAACCTTTACAGTCTGCAGAGTTGGATTTTATTTTCTGCCCCTGGTCGGTTTTCCTATTCTGATTTAAAACTCCTCGGTCCTGCTGAATAGTGCTTATTTGTGCCTTACCATTATGTTGTAGGTTTTCCCTATAAGACACCTCAAATCCTTAATAAAACAAGACAAGGAAGAGAGAGGGAGGCAGGGAATATATACTTGGAAGAGAAAACCTGATGATAAGTTTCAGCATGGTTTTTCTTTAAGTAACAAGACATGGTGGACAAATCTAACGCCCTTCTTTAACAGAGGAGTTAGGTTGAACCAATAGATAAGGAGGGTAAGGGTTAGAGGTACCTCTGTTTGGGCAAGACCCTACATGAAATGCCATGACACCTTTCTACTCAACATGGAGAAATCTGTAGGAAGAACCAAGTGCTAGGGAGGTTCAGACTGCCGCTAGGCCAAGAACGTGACCCAGAGGAAGCTTCCGAATATGCTCAGTCCCAGGCCCTGGCCCCAGGCTCAGTATCTCTATTAGTGGCTTGAATGGAGACCTCAAAGGTATCCTCATCAAAGTGGCTAATGCAGTGTATTATAATCTGGACAAGGATGGGCTGGGAGTGAAATATACTTGTGTCAAACTCTACCTCTAGTATGTCATCTTGGGTGAGCCGTTGATGAGCCTTAGTTTCATAGCCTATAAAATTAAGATGTAAATAATACTTACCTTTGAGTTTGTTATGAAATTAAAGGCGATCCACAAAGTACCTGTCAAGGAGTAGACACTCAGTAAATGTTGACTATTTTATTGCTTAATTAGGATCAGAAAAGATTTGGCAGGCTGGAGATGAATCGGATCTAATAAAATAACACTAGATGGTTTTATTTTATAATTTTGAATTTGGTTTGAACAAATAAAGTATAAATGAACAAAAATAAATTGCAAGAGTCCAGGGAGGAGAAGCTGTGGGAATAGCTCTCTCTACAAACCTGTCTGCACCAGACTCTGACGGTTCATGTTGCACACACCTTTTAGCCAAAACAGATCCTATGAGGAAACTGGGAGATTTTAGGCAAAAGCAACCCCCACTCCCGTGTGTCATTTGTGATCTTGCACTGTCCCCAACAACATGAGCTGGTGGTTTTAATGCTCTAGTAGTCACTACATGGCAACGTTCCAGTGGTTGAGCCCACGATCCTACCCAGTAAGTTACAGACCCCCGCCCCCAGCCAACAAATAGGAAGTATTCCATTTTTCTTAAATCTGTCTCTTGACTGCTTTGAGCATATCTGAGGAAAATTCTGGCCCCCTTTAAAGAAGTAGAACTTATTCTTCCTGAGAACCAGAGATATTTTAGATTCTTCTTGTACCTGGGAAGATTAACAACAGCCCCCAGTGCATAAAGAAAAGAATAAAAATAATCTCTTGAATGTCTTTCTTTATGCCTGTAGTGGCTAGGAGGGATAAGAACTTCCCACCAGTTCTCAGGAGAAACATCAAGTTGATTCTTTGGCTCACTAGACTAATCCATTCACTCAACAGAATTTGGTGAGTAGCCACCATGTATCAGGCACCACGTTGGAAATGTAAAAATAAATAACGCTCTCTCTTTTTGGTTCCTCAGCTGGTCATGGCTCAGTCTTGCCAGAGGCCACAGACATCCCTTAAAAAAGTTACTGCTCATACCTGAATTCTGGCTCCAAGTCTCCGAGTTCCTCTTCCCTCCATCCACTGTGCTACCACATGCTGGTTCTCTGAAATTCCCCACCTGCTTGCTTTTTAACCCCTCACCCATTCTCATCTGATTTATGGCTTAGGCCCAGACTGCTACCGAGGCTCTGAGCCGGAAGCCCACAGAAGGTTGCATCTAGTGGTTGCCTCTCCATTCCGCATGCTGTTCCATAGGCCAGTTGAAGACAGACCTGGGTCATTGCAGGCCCAGCCAGCAGCCTCCCACCCCTTTCCCACCCAGGAAGAGGGAGGGGGCAAACCTTGGGGGATCTGTCCACTTGCCAGGCCCTCCTAGCCCCTGCCCATCCCACAGCCATCACCACGTGAGGGCCTCTTCGCACACCTCCCAGGACCCCCACGGGCAGAGCGGGTGGTCTCTCTGAACTCCCCCGGGGAAATAATCTATGCAAATGCACAGTCATGTAATGGTGGGGTGAACAGTATTCCGGGACCTGAGCGACACAGAGAACCTGTTGGATCCCCGCTTGTCTTCAACTGCTGTCTGATGGATGACAAGCCTCTGCCCTGCTGCCTTCAAATTCAGCCTTGCCCCTGCTCTTGACATCCCACAGCTTGGCAGCTCGGCTAACTTATGGTCCACACAGCTGGGCCCCCGGCTTCCAGGTGACTTCGGCTGTGAGCGAGCCACAGCTGCATATGCTCCTGCCAGAACTGAGGAGCCCTTCATAGGAGTTCAAACTGTGCCTGCATTTCCCAGCCAGGAACTGTTCTGTCATCAACATAGCTCGTCAAAAATGAGAGTGTTATTCCCCGGGCTGGAAGGGGCTCGGATATTTCTGTTAAGAGAAACAGCAGAGTGTGGCCACAAGACCTCTAAATTGACGGGTGAAAACGAAAATTTGCGGAGCATCTAGTCTTTTCTGCTGATCTTCACCAAACCCAATTAGCTAAATACTTTTATCTTCATTTCACAGCTTATGAAACTCAGAAAATTAAATAACTTACTCCATGCCCAGTGGTGAATAAATGGCAAAATCAGGATTCGTACCCAGATCCATCTGGAAAACCCGTGCACCTCCTATACCAGCAGCCTCATGGGAGCAGGGGCCCGTCATGGTCACTTGCTGAGCCCAGAGCCTCCTCTCTCAAATGGGAGTACCTGACCTCACGGTAGACATGATGATCAAATGTGGAAGTGGATGTGAAGGCATTTTGACAACCCTAAAGCCACTTGGCCTGAACTACACACGTGAGGTCAAGGAGGTTAGCTCCAAGGAATCTGCATGTGCCTTCAGGGGCTGGAAAGTGGGCCACAATTTAGAATTGAAAGACAAGTTTCTGGGCACCTGTGTGGCTCAGTCAGTTAAGTGTCTGATGATCTCAGGGTCCAGGATCGAGCCCTGCATCAGGCTCCCTGCTCAGTGGGGAGTCTGCTTCTTCCTCTCTCACTCCCCCTGCTTGTGCTCTGTCTCTCTCAAATAAGTAAATAAAATCTTTAAAAAAAAAATAAAAGGCAAGTTCCCCACAGAATGGGCACAGTGAGGGACAGTGTGAGAAGCTTCCATGTTTTCTTCCCACCTGCTGTGGATGTATCTCAGCATGAGGACTGGAGTCTGTGACTCAGAGTCCTTCTTGCCTTAGCTCCTGGGCTAAGCAGCTCAGAAATAGCTGATGTTACTGAGGTCTGAGGATGAGCCTTAGGGACAGTGATTTTTTTCCTTTCTGAGAAAGGGGGAAAGAGGGCCCTGTAATCTTCGGGAGAGGACAGTGGCAGTGGTGAAGGCCAATGGCACTACAAAGGCAGTGGGCAACACCAGAAGGAGCCTCTTGCCCGCGAGAGCCAGGAATCGTGGTGGTCCAGGAGAGCAGACCCCGGCATGAGGTCCTTCCGGGAGTAGCTGCGGAAGGAGTGAAAGTAGTGAAACATAGGAACTCTGCTAGGGACTCCCAAAAGGGGACCATTGAGACCCCACAGTGTCTGGGGCAAGGGCACAGGAAGGACTGAAGGGTCACCTTTGGATTGGACTCTCCAGCTTAACTATGCAGAAGAAATTCTACTCATTAAGGTTGGTTAGGACTCACCTGTAGGTTAATTTGTTGGGGAAACTGGACTTTTCTTTTTTACAGCACCAAGGTTCACTTTATGTCTACACTTCATGTCCTGGACATGAACGAGGTCAACCTGGACATGAACGAGGTTGTGAGGGTAGCAACCAGTTTGCATACAAGTATAGGACACCAAAATGAAACAGCACCTCCATCTTTTCAAAACAACAACCTTGCGCTAGCATAAAAACAGAATGCTGTGTATACATTCCAGATTACCCCCAAATATTTCTGGGTTTCTACCTGACATAAATCTTCAAATTGGCACTTTAAACAACCCCTCTCTTTCCTTTAATGATTGGTTAAAATTCCTGGACTAGAGGAAAATTATGGTCAACTATCAATGGGCGTTTTTATCAGGCTTTTTTTTTTTTTTTAGATTTTATTTATTTGAGAGAGAGAGAGAGGGAACACTAGCAGGGGAAGGCAGAGAGAGAAGCAGACTCCCCACTGAGCAGGGAGCCCCAGGGGGGCCTCAACCCCTCAGGACCTGAGCCCAAGGCAGATGCTTAACCGACTAAGCCACCCAGGTGCCCTTTTCTTTTTCTCTTATTAATCTTATTTTGTTGTCTTTTCCTGTGTCTCCCTGACTGATACCAAGACTCCTTCGATGACATAACTTCCAGCTGATGGATGATCCTTTCTACTCTAGAAGGTTCATATATGTTGTCTGTGTTGGACTCAGCTGCCTCTGCCTTCATAACTCCCCTATATGTTCCCCAACTGACCAATATTGACCCATAGGTAGGGACATCTCTATATCCCTATTCCGCACGAATACATTACAGAAGATTAAACCTTCCACCTTCAACAACCTTAAGGATTTAAGGGTCAAAATTGTTCAGGGGGGAAATGATGAGGGAGCTAAAGGCTAGCTGAAGACAAAGCATAAGCTGACACACTGCAGCCTCCCCCACACTCCCCAGTCCTGGGTGGGGTATGTATGATAATCCTCCAGGAAGCTCCCAACTGTCTTAACGTTATTGCTTTGCTAGAGGGAAAAACAGCTTTAACTTGACAATGGTAAGGCCTCGGGTATCTTGTAGGTCCTCTTTAGCATATGAAAGTTCTTTTGACAACCTCTCCTTACCTCTCCCAACCCCGTAGTATAGGATCAATTGTTCCTCACAGCCCCAGTGTAGCTCTTTCTGCCCAGGGTCCTGTCGCCATGTTTTAATAAACCACCTTTTTCACCAAAAACAAAGTCAGTGCATATTCATTGAAGAAAATTAGGAAATGCAGACAAGTAAAAAGAAGGAAAAAATACTACTATTCAATGACCCAGAAATAGCCCCATGGTGGAATTTCTTGTGGAATTATCCTTCCACATATTTTTCTACACACGTTTTCTAAAAATAAGATCGGTCTACTCCTGCTGATTTATTATGTGCTTTTTATTCACTTGGCTAGGTTTTTAAAAAAATACTGATAATATTCATTTCCAACATAATTTTTGATGGTGAAATAGTATTCCATAGTATTGATGTAACTATTGGTTGAATATTTAGTTAGTTGACAATTGAATTCTATAATTTGGGGGGCATGTTTAAAATAGATCTAAAAATATAAAGAATAGCACAAAAATATCCATGTAAAAATTACATTTTGACTACTATAAAAAAGGATAATAAAAATTCTTGTAGCTCTTAAAAAAAAAATGGGGCGCTTGGGTGGTGCAGTTGGTTAAGCATCCAACTCTTGGTTTCAGCTCAGGCCATGATCTCAGGGTCCAAGACTGAGCCCTACATCTGGCTCCACACTCAGTACAGAGTCTGCTTAAGACTCTCCCTCTCCCTCTGTCCCTCCCCACTGTGCTCTCTTTCTCTCCAAAATAAATAAATAAATCTTAATTTTTTTTTTTTTTTTGTAGTTACATCTTTGTGCTTATCTCTGGTTACTAGAGGCCAGTTGAACCCAGACCTGGGTTCTGTCAGACTTAGGATAAATCCTTGGAAGGTAATTGCTGGCTCAAGTTGCATGCCCATTTCCTCCCAAATTTTTATTTTAAAAATATTCAAATATATAAAAAAAACCAAAGGAATAAAACAATAAACACCTAACCACCAAAATTCATTTCATCACATTTGCTTTATCTCTTTCCATAAATTTATGTTGAAAAATATTAAATAGTACAAACATCATGACATTTCGCCAAACTACTCCAGCTTGCATCTCCTAAGAACAAAGTCATTAACCCCCTTAACCACAATGCCATTATCACACCCAAAAACTTTAACATTGATTCAAAAATGTTATCCAAATTTCCCCAACCATCTTCCAAATAAATATCTTGTTAGCGGTGCCCCCACTTCCAGGATTCAATGAAAAGCAATACCTTACCCTTGGTTGTCATGTTCCTTTAGTTCTCCTTTAATCTAGAATCATCCTTTTGCCTTTTATTTTCTTTCATGTTGTATTAGCCATCTATTGCTGTCTAATCAAATAATAAATTGCTGCATAACCACAAAACTTAGTGGTTGAAAACAACTCTAAACATTTATTAGCCTGTAGTTGCTGTGGGTTGGGAATTTGAGAAAGGCTCAGTTGTGCGGTTCTGATTTGGGGTCTGTCATGATGTAGTCAATAGTTCACCTGAGAATTCAGTTACCTGAAGGCTTGTTTGAGGCTGGGAGATCACTTCCAAGGTGGCTTACTCAAATGGCTGACCAGATGGTTCTAGCTGCTGGCAGGAGAGTTCCTCACCAACAGACCTCTCCACAGGAATATTTACGCATGTGTCCTTCTCAGGTCATGATGATTAGCTTCTTCCAGAGCAACTGATCCAGGAAGGTGCAAGGCAGAAGCCACAATGTCCTTTATGACCTAGCCTCAGAAGCCATACACAGTTTATTCTGCAAAACCCTAGTCAATGTGGGAAGGCACTATACAAGGATGTGAGTACCAGAAGGCTAAGATCATTGTGGAGCCATCTTGGAAGATATATACCATACTTACCATTGACATTTTTTTAAAAGTCCAGGCCAGTTGTCTTGTAGGATGCCCAGGTTCCAGGTTCATCTGATTGTTTCCTACTAACTAGATGCAGATAATGCATATTTTCCATTGGATTATGCCAAGAGGTACTTCTTGTCAGTTTGGTCTGTTATTGATCATGCTAAGTTTGGCCACTTAGTTCAGGTAGTCTGGTTCGCATACCAAGTTTTGGATTCACTATTACCACTGGGATGATAATAGTGGCCTGGGATGATTTCTCCAGAGAGAAACGGAAGGTTTTATTGCAGTTTTACACTACCAGTCTTTTAGCGACAACAGCTATGTGTGTGTGTGTGTGTGTGTCTGCATGTGTATGCACATTTGATGTTAATACTGATAGACATTCTGAACTGCAGAACGCAAATTCAATAGGCAGGAGGGAAAGGGCATGCAAAAGGATGAACTCATTGAGGACAGAAACTGTCTTATTCTTCTATGCGTTCTGATTGCCTTACACAACGTGGAACAAATAATAGGCATTTAACAAATAGGTGTTGGATAAATGAAAGAAAAAACCAAAAAGGAAAGAAAGCCAAAAGAGTAGAGGGGCACTTTCTAATTTATAAAAATGTAGAAACCAAAATACTACTTTCTGTCAAAATAAATGTGTAAGTCCCTGGGAATCTCCTGCCCTCCCAGTCACCTCTCGGGGTGGCCTTGGGGGCTTCTGGTCCTGTTGTCTTCAGGTTTTGTTGCCACAAGGCTCCTGACAGTCAAAATCTCCAGTCTCCTTGGTTCCTTAGAAAGCATGTTATATTCTAAACCAAACTTTTCTCTTTCTTACCATGTTGATAAACTGCTTGCATGACAACTTGAGCCTTGCTCATCCACTTAGTCATTCTAGGAAGGAAGTGAAGTCCGGAGGAATGATACTTTGCTGATGGTGAGGGCCGTGCTAAATGGAATTGCCTGAGCTAATCTGAGTGCATTTCTGTAGAGCCTCTCACATTCAATTCCATCTTCACTTTGTTTTCTCTCTGCCATATTGATTCATGAGCCCTCCCTCTGAGATGCATGAAACTGTGGTAATGTGTCCCCTGGTGAACAAATAATTAAAACAATGGGTCTCATTTTTTAACTGCCTTTTCTAATATAGCAAAAGGGCTTGGAAAAGCACTGGGCACCATGGAGGTAAATGCCCCCCTCTTCAAGCCTGCCTCAGTGAACACCCTATTTATCCAGCTAAGCCAGGACAGAGTAGAAAGAGGAAAGGAGAAGGAGGGTGGGAGGGAGAGGGATTTATGGGGAGCCCACTGTGGCCGGATATGGGCCAAACACTGTCCCACAGGCAGCCAGGAAGTATTGGGTGGGATTCTAAAGCTAGGTGAAATAAGCTAGATACAAATACAAATACTGCATGATCTCACTTTTCTGTGGAACATAAAATCATCAAACTCATAGAAATAGAGTAGAACTGGCGGTTACCAGCGTTTAAGGGGAGAATGGGGACGTGTTGGCTGTAGAGTACAGAGTTTCAGTTATGCACAGTGACTAAGTTCTGCAGATCTAACATATAGAAAATGTGACTCTAATTACCAGTCCTGTTTTACACACATGAAATTCGCTGAGACGGTAGATTTTAATGGTTCTCACAACAGAAAGTAAAAAAAAAAAGAAGGAACCCACCTCCCAGTTTCTCTGTGCTGAGGCAACCCATGTGTAACTTTCTTGTGCTTTTTCAGAGACATTTTTTTGCATACATTACTGAACGTTTATATTTATTTTTTAGTCTACGTTGTCCACTTTATTTATAGTAGTCTTCCATACCTGCTGCTCTGTAGCTTGTGCTTTTCCTTAGTAATACATGTTGGGGATCAAGAGCCTTCTCGTTCTTTCCTGCTACCACAGTGTTGCATTGTGAGACTCTGCTGAAGTCTATTTGCCTGGTCCCCTGTGACACACACTTCAACTCTTTCTAATAGTTGGCTAGCGCAAACGATGCTACAATGATTGATATACTACAATTTGCCCGAGGATGAGTATATCTCTAGGACAACTTCCTAAAAGAGGAATTGCTAGGTTACACACAGGTGCATTTGTGATCATGAGGATCCATCTGCCCAGCTGTCCTCAACAGGGCTTGGACCAGCCTCCACTCCAACCAGCACTCTAACACTGTTACCCACACAGTATCTTGTACATCTTTTAATCGTTGACAATCTGATAGGCAAAGAATCAGACTATGCATTCCAGGCCTCTCCTCGTTTCCTTTGCATTTCCGCACCTCACTCACCCTTCTCCCTCTGATCAGTGACCTTCTATCTAATCTGAGCACTGCCTGAAGGCGTTGTTTCTGGGGGGACATCTACAGTTCCCACAAGCTTGCGAAACACTCCCACAGCACTTTGTTCTTGATCTGTTACTGTACCTTCCACATTCTCTGTTTAAGTGTCTATCTCCCTGACCATGAATCTCTCCAGGACCAGAATCTTGACTTGCTCACCTTGGTGTCCTCAACACCTACTAAGCTTGGCAGCTATGTACTTGTTTAATGAATTCGAAAAATATTTCAGTTGCATATCCATTGGTAACAAAATTAGCAAACTAGATTTTTGCAGTCTGAAGGAACTTCTCCTCTCTGACATACTTGGGTGATGCCCTGCATTCTGAAATCTCTCTAAGTCAGGACGCTTCTCTGCTTTGCCACGAACACCCATTCCTCACAGAGAACAGGGAGATGGTGACTAGGAAAAAACTGTGGACTTGATCATCAGACCGGACTCTGTACTTCCTAGGGATGGTTTGGCTTTGACTTCAGCATGCACATGAGCCAAGATGGAAAAATACCAAATCAACTGCTGTCATGTGCCAAGCTTCAAGGGAGCTCATTCCATCCAGGACTTGACTAGAAAGGTGTTAAAGCTTTAATATCTCAGCCATTGAAAACTTCCTCTGATCTTCCATGCAAATTTGTGTTGCTAAAATAAAGGGTTATATTATTGCCAGATAGAACAAGCCAGATTGCTTTTAAATGAAATTGTGGAGCTTGTTTGTACACTAAATATGAATTTTAGGTTCATGAAAACAACTCCTGACAACTCTGAAAAGGAAATGAATGTAAATGTATTACCAACTCTGCCCATTTTTCTCATTTATGCAATGTGTCTTCCTCTGGCCCACCTTTCAGCTGGATTAAATGAAGAGGAATGATGATGTATCACATCTACTTTCCTTAATTTCATTGTTTCTCATCATAAGCAATTTATATGAGGACTGACATTAATTAATTCAGCTTCATTTATCATGTAGTTCAACATTTAATCTAGTCCCGTGCATCAGATAAGAATATAGTATTCTGAATTCTGGAGTTCTTACCTTGAGTGAAAAAAGAGGTCATAAATCTAAAACAGCACTTGTGTCTCTTTTGCTTGCTACTCCATCAATTACAGGTAGATACTGGCTTCCGGAAAGTTCAGGAGAGACAACCATCAAGATTGATGGGCTTAGACCTAACGTGGAGATGTGTGACCAGTCTCTCAATGCCTAATGACCCTCAAAATAAGAAGCTTCTTCTGAGGAGTATTTATCAGAAATTCTAGAAATCTTCCGTTTGAGTCAGCACTAGTTCTAATATTTCTTCTGATTGTGTTGTGGAGTCCTGTTTTTGATCCCCAATCTATACCAACACATTCTGATTGTACAGCTTTGGAGGGCCAGCTAAGGGGCCAGGGTCCACAGCACTTTCTGTTACTTGGAATGGCACCAACACCGGCCCGTTTTTCTTCTCCACAGTCTTCTCACCTAGAGTTCAGAACGTGTGGCCGAGTGGTCATGTTTTATGTGAACGGATAGCTTACCAATGTTCTAATACTGGAGTCTGCCTTTCTCTTTACTTTTTTTTTATGGGTCCATAGCTTTGGCTTTGTCACCCCACCTGACTCAGGTTGATGTATACTCGCAAGGTTCTCCTTCGCTCTTGCGATCTGCCATTGTTCCACGTTAGGGTCTGAGGCCCACCCCCTGTACTCCAGGCTTTTGGCTAGGCCTCTGATTTCTGCTGCCAGCCACATTCCAGTTTCCTTTCCTAATTTGCCACCTGGGGAGAGGATATCCTCTAAATCTCTGAGACCGTGGACACTGGCTGTTAGCCTTGACCTGTATCTCTCACCATTGTCCCTGAACACCTGGTTCTAGGTGTTGGGTGTACTTCTTCCCAATCTTAATGTAACAATGTCTGCCTCTCTTTGCCCCTCCTTAGCACCAATAGCCTCAGAGTTCATCCAGACCCTGTTCTGTTCATCTTCTTTTGCTGAGGTCAAGCCATCTTTGTTCAGTGATACTGTGATAGATGACAAGAGTCCTAGCTAGTGGTACACTTACTAAAATTTTTTATCTTTAACTGTTATTCCCCCAAATAAGACATGTTCAATTTGAAAACAAAAAACAATAAAGGGGTAGATAAAGTAAAACATGGAGGGTCTCTCCCTACAATAACAGTCCATCCGTTTCCCCAAAGGTAAAAATTAGGTAAAAGTATCTGCAGACCTTGTATTATGTATATACAGAATATAAATAGATGAACATACATACATAGAAGATATAATATGGGGGGATCTTCAATCTGTTGTTTCTCACTTAAACCTGTGTAACAATCCATGAACACTAGTATCCCATAATTTCTATGTACTGCTTTCTATGTAACCATGATTCTGTTGATATATTTAAACTGAATCCAATTTTTCAGCACTACAAATAAGGAGGTGTTATATATTATTATGTCAAATGGTACAGATATTTCCACAAGTTAAATTGTTAGGTATACACGTTTAAAATTTTGATAAGCACTAAAAAAATTATTTTACAAACATTTTATAAAAACTTGCATTTCGGGGCTCCTGGGTGGCTCAATTGATTAAGAGTCTGCCTTCGGCTTAGGTCATGATCCCAGGGTCTTGGGATCGAGTCCCGCATCAGGCTCCCTGCTCAGCGGGGAGCCTGCTTATCCCTCTACCTCTGCTGCTCCCCCTGCTTGTTCTGTGTGTGTGTGTGTGTAAAATAAATAAATTAAATCTTTAAAAAAAAAAACCTTGCATTTCTACAATAGTGAATGGCAATGTTCATACCCTCCCCAATATTGAATACTTTCAATCTTTTATCAGTTCACCAATCTAGTGGGTGAAAAATGATATCACATTGGCATTTTTTTAAATTTTGGGGTGAATATTTTTTCAAATGTTTAACAGTCATTTCTATTTCTTCTTCTGTGCATTATGTCTATTTGACCTTTATTTTTACATTTTTATATTGTAAGTTTTTTTATAAACCATAATTTGGATATTATTACTTTTTAAGATATTACAAAGATTTTCTGCTAATCTGTTGTTCGCTTTTTAAAACTTTATTCAGAATATATTTTGCCAAGTAGTGGCTTTAAATCTTTACGTAGTTAAATCTGTTAATCTTCATTTGAGGCTCCTGGATTTCATACCATTCTTTAGAAAAGCTGTTCCTGCCCCAAATTATAAAAATGTTCTTTATTTCCTCTAGACCTCATAGTTTTGTTGTATGTTTTGTGCTATAATTCATATTTGTATATAGTGTGAGTAAGGGATCTTACTTTACTTCTTCCAGAATGAAGAGATCGTTATCCAAGTACAATTTACTAAATACACTGTTTCTGTACTGATTTGTAATAACAGATTTTGTATTCTAAATTCTAAATATATATGACTCTGTCTTTGGACTTGTTTCTGGTCCATGAATCTACTTACATATTACTACAGTGTGCTTTATGTGAACCCAAGATTAAATGGTTCATGCTGTATTAAGAGATATTAAGGTTGCCCTTCATTTATATTTATATCATACTAATGAATACAAGTTTAGTACTCTGCAAAAATTTTTAAAAGAGGGTTTGAAAGTGGTTTTCCTTAACACTAGTCCTTTGGGATCTATATTAACTTCAGTAGAGCATCAAGAAAATAAGTTTTGTGAATCTAAAATTTGAGGACGATTTAAAAGATTTATTGTCCAGATGCCCTAGAGTCTATCAAAAGATCCTCAAGACATGTATCATATGACCTCACTGATATGAGGAATTCTTAATCTCAGGAAACAAACTGAGTGTTGCTGGAGTGGTGGGGGGTGGGAGGGATGGGGTGGCTGGGTGATAGACATTGGGGAGGGTATGTGCTATGGTGAGCGCTGTGAATTGTGCAAGACTGTTGAATCACAGATCTGTACCTCTGAAACAAATAATACATTATATGTTAAAAAAAAAAAAAGACGAAGAAGATAGCAGGAGGGGAAGAATGAAGGGGGTAAATCGGAGGGGTAGATGAACCATGAGATGTGATGGACTCTGAAAAACAAACTGAGGGTTCTAGAGGGGAGGGGGGTGGGAGGATGGGTTAGCCTGGTGATGGGTGTTAAAGAGGGCACGTTCTGCATGGAGCACTGGGTGTTATATGCAAACAATGAGTCATGGAACACTACATCAAAAACTAATGATGTAATGTATGGTGATTAACATAACATAAAAAAAAGATCCTCAAGAGTTCCATTCATTTATTCATTCAGTTTACATATATTGCACATTTACTATATACCATGTATACTGTATTAAGCACAGGAGAGACAAAACTAGACATAGACCCTGCCCCCAAACAATTTACAGCCTCATTAGGGGACACAGAAATATAAATAAGTGTTGGTTTAAAAGGTATGATGAAGGTAAATACAAGATAGAGTGGTGACCCGAAGTGAGAGTGGATGAGCCCAGGGGAGGGGAAAGGGGACATAGCTGGGTCCTAAAGGGTGAACATGAGCTCACCTGGTGGCCGAAGGCAGGCCAGGTGATCCAGCAGAGCCAGCGTGGACACAGGGACAGGCCACTGGAGCCCTGAGGTAATGGCGAGGGCTCCCAGGGGCTGGAGGAGAGAGGAAGAGTGGGCTGGAGCAGTGGATGATGCTGCTGGAGAGAAAAGCAAAGACAAAAATCATGAAGGGCTTTTGAATCTCAACAATGTAAAGAGACACAAGAATTATTTTCACAGGATGATGAAAGTACCATTTTTACATTTTGAAAAAATCACTTTGGTTGAAGTATGGACAATAGATTAAACGAGAGTGAGATTAGAACCATGGAGACATTCAAGAGATCATCGCAACATCCGGGCAATTGTGAGATGATAGATAGATGGATAGATAGTTAGATAGATAGATGATACAGTGATAGATCTATGTATGAAGTGATGTATCTATGTATACGGTATATCTATACATGTATCTGTAGATAGTTGTTTACACATCATGTAATGGGTTAAATAGCCACGTTGTTTTCCCTTCAAGCCACCTTAATAATGATTCATTAATTAAAAAGGCAAAATAATCCATACATACTCTGATAGCCTATTAAGACATTTTTATTGATAATGGGAGAAACCAGCCAACAGAGTATGTACATTAAACAGAAAGTTGGGCAAAAGAAGTGGCTTACAAATAAATTCCAAGAAAGATTTTTCTGAGTTATTAAAATAAGGGAGACTTAATCTTGGGCTACATTTTAAAGTCCATCCAACTTAATCTTCTTCCTGACTAAAATTTTGAGAGAGGCCATCTATCCTTTTGAGGACTAAAACATGATTTTAGGTCTAACCAGTTCCAAGCGATGGCTCTAACTGTGGTATGGGGTAACTGGTGAGGTAAACAGTATTCTTCAAGTAAGGAACTCCAATCAATCAGATAGGGGGTAGGGAGTGTTTCCCACTTACACAGCAGAGGTCTGGAAGCCAAGATGCTTAGAAAGAGTTCGTCCCTATTTCTCCCAGGACACAACCCACTGTCCCTCTGCATTTCCTTATGGGCTGAAAAAGAACATGTGCATTTCCTATTCTCTTAGAAATTTTCATCTTTGTCTTTATCCAAATTTATCTTGTATATTCATTTAGTATCGAGTTGATCAATTAATATTTGGAGAGGATCAAAGAAACACCCCTGATCTGGTTGTAAGACATAGAAGAAAGCCCAGATCCTGCTGGAAAGTTCTCAGTGGTCCACGGGCAGGTGTCATCTATCTCAAGATACAGAAGCTCACAGAAATAGACTGAGACTGGGAATTCCAGGCTAAAATGAACTGGGGAGTCATTGGGTCCATCTGGTTCTTCTGTCTTTCCCGAAGATGGCTCTGTCCCTTGTCCTAGGATGTTGCTGTTATAGTGATAGTGTGGAGGAGGAGGAGGGGAACTGTGACAATAGAGTGAAATACCAGGTAAGAGAGCTCTGGGCATGTTTGTTTGTGCTTATTTATCTTGCTCAAGTCTTAAGACGAGCATAGCCTGCTGCCGCCATGAGGCCAAGATCTGGTGTTGGCTCTTGTCCTCCATGTCCCCGGCTCTCAGGCATTCTTGCTGAGTCTGTACCATGGTGTCTGACTCATTGTACTCACTTTTGATGGTTTTTCTTTCAAGGTCCATCATCCCCTGATGCTATCTCGCTTCCATCATGAAACAATCCATCAATCTTTGTCTGTTTATGCCTAAACCCTATTTAGAAACAGAGTGTCTGTGCAAAATAAGGAATCCGCCTGGATACTGGTGATGTTCTGTCCTCTGCGCTCCCCCAGCAGCATGTCCAAACCTGCGCTCCACCCAGACAGGATCTCCACCATGTGCACAGAGCACCCAGCACAGCTCCTGGGGCACGTTTTTAGTAGATTCTAGGATAAGGGAAAGAAGTAGATAAATGTCTCAAAACACCAAACCGAAGATACAGAAGACAAAAGAGAGAAAGAAGACAGCTGTACCAACAAGGAAGGACAGTTCCAGTACACCTAAGCTCACATGCTTTGATGTGTGTGTGTGTGTGTGTGCGCGCGCGTGTGTGTGTATACTCATATGCACAGATGTGTGTGGGCTATACAAAAGGGACCCAAAAATAACCATCAAGCACTCTGAAAAAAACTAGAAGGAGCTTATTTTGCAAAGCCAAACACAACTCTAAATTATACCTGAGATCTTGCTTTTAGAATTTTGCCTTAAGGGAAAAAAGTTCATATTTTGCATTTCTTTTGACTTGTTCTCCTTAAATGCTTTGGAAATCTGTAAAAACACTTTTAGAATGAGCTTGGTGTGTCCCAGTCACGTGCAAGGCACAGTATTGGCATCTTTACCTGAAATATAGAGGGTACTACAAGCAGCAATAAAACAAATATGTAATACAGCTCTAGTCTGAGGCAAAAGAAAGTAAGTAACACCAAGAGCATGTGGGGGTGGGGGGGCAGGTGGTCAGAGAAGGGAGCGGTCTCAGCTCGAGGGCAACAGATATGACCATGCATGACCATGGTCTCCGAGAACATCAGGGCTCAAGCAGGCAGTGCCGGCAAAACAGGAGGACTTGTATGTGACTGTGGACCTCAGTTGGTGGGTTTGGCTTGATGCTTGTCAGCTCTGCAGAAGGTCCCCAAAAAGCCTCTTGGCCCAAGTTGGTTATCAGGCTGGCTGCAGGAAGGGAGAATTCCTACTGAGTCTTGGTACTATCTCAGATGCGGGATCAGGGAGGGTATTTGCAAGGTGTGGGGGTCTGGTTTTAAGTAATTTAAGGTAGTCTTTTATGATGGATAACTAATTTTGGGTAATACGTTTTGTGACACAGTGGTTTAGAATGAACAATTCTTGAGAAGTAAACTTGGCTAGTAAGAAGCCGTTTGCCCAGATGAGCAAAATCTCTCCTTCCATAGCAGAGCTGTTCGCCTGGATAAACACACTCTTTGTCTTAAACCAATCAGTTGATCAGTGTCTAAGGATTTGTGTGGATACAGGTGGACTCAGCTCTGTGCTTCACAGGTGAGCCAAGAGGAGGCAGGGATGTCAGTTCCTTTGTTGGCGCTTTGGGACGGGGTGGAAGGTAATGGGACCTGAAGCCTGAGGGTGGGTTGTTCCAAGGCATGATAACATAACTTCCGGGTGGCAGAATGAACTAGTTATAACCTATTTGAAATCTGTAGATTTGATCCCTGCCATGTTGCTAGCTTTGACCACTTGCTCTCGATTTACACTGCTACCACCCCAAGTAGAGTTTTCTCTGTGCTTTTCCTGGAACTGAAGTCTTTCAAATGGTCCCTTGCTCTCCGGGCTTTCTCTTCCACATGTCCTACTAGAACACCCAGATTAATTGTGTCAACATATAACTTGGGCGATATCACCCCCTGCCCACCAGCTTAACACAGCTATTGAACTCCAGTAAGTAACCTCTGCTAGGTCCTGACCCTCCCCAGCTCCTGCACTGCCCTGTGTCCATAGGCACCTGTCATGCCTTCGGATCTCACCCTGAGGTCTGACGCCTGGCCTTCAGACTCGGTGAAGCCTCAGAGCTGGAGGACACTGTAGACAGGGCCTGGCCTCCAAGTTAAGAGGAAGGGCGTAATTTACAAAGGCACACTCTATCAAAGTCTGTGAAAGAGTCTAAAATAGAAATCAGAGCAAGACGCTTAGGGTTTAGTGGACTTTAGATTTTGTTTTCTTTCTTTCTTTCTTTTTTTTATTTATTTGAGAGAGAGAGCGTGCACACACAGCAGGGGGATGGGAGCAGGGGAGGGCCAGAGGGAGAGGGAGAAGCAGACTCCCTGCTCAGCAGGGAGCCCAACATGGGACTGGATCCCAGGACCCCAAGATCATGCCCTGAGCCGAAGGCAGATGCTTAACTGACTGAGCCACCCAGACGCCCCAGATTTTGTTTTCTTTAAAAGTGGCTTTCTAAGCCATGTGGTCTCAACGTATTTAAAACAACAACAACCTGGTTTCAAGAAAGGTTGTGAAGCGCATGAATTTGCTTTTGATCTTGTCTACCTCAGTTTCTCCCTCAGTATATATGAAATTCTAGGGGTGAGACAACTACTTTGCTGAGCAAGGACTTTTTGCCAGCCACTTGACCAGGTGCAGTCATTCAGTGCCCTCTGGGACCAGTATAGGTGGCTATTACCCTCTGCATGTCACAGATAGGGAGCCCGGGAGTATGAGAATTTAGACAATGAGGCTAAGTTCTCCCTGCCAGCGAGTGCCCTGCTGCCTTTGGGAAGCTACATTGGCAACCCCAAACTGTAGAGGGTCCCGTGGCACCTCCACCTCACTCCATAGCAACTTGCCCCCAACCTCTTCTTCCTGTGCCTTCCTCGGGGGACCAGCTTGCTCGTGTTGACCGGCTATGGCGCCTTGGAGAGGCCCTCCATTCACAGCTCTTCTCCCCCAGCTCAGCAATATCGCTATCAGACCGCTAACCACTACCAACACACTACTGAGACGGTTCCTCTCTCTTCCGCCACCGCCACCACCACCTTTGGCCCCAGTGATGAACACCTTATCTGGTGTTCAGCAAAGTCAGGCTCAGCAAAGCGCTCAACAAACATGACGACATTGAATGTTCGCAGCAAGCCTTGTGCGCGTGGCGCTGGTGAGGCATTTAGAGACGTATTTCCGTTTAAGCCATTAATGGGTTGAATTCTTCCATTTTTCTTGCAAGCATTTAACTTCATTTGCACAGAAGCTAAGTGTACTGTTTCTGGTTCTGACAGATCTTGCATCTCAAAGTTTTCTTGCTGCTTTCCCTTGCATCAGTGGATTTTCCCTAACCCTAGGGAAAGCACAGGCCCACTTTACTTTGGAGAGCCTGATTTGGACATAATCTTTGCGCAATCATGAACGGTTCCTTCTTTCATTTCCAAAAGCATTGGGTCATTCTACCTAAACCCGCCATTGCAGCTAAGGAGAAAGAGCACATGTTTTGCAAGGTGGTAAGACTCAACGCTGCTCCCAGAAAGCCTTGCCCAGAGGGGCACCTCTGCAGCCAGCAAGTACATCCGGCTTGCTTTCTTCTCCTGGCCCAGGTGGGGCTTTTTTCCTAGGAGTGATGTTGGCTGTGTATGTTGAGTGGCTTTCTCCATTCCTAGTGGGTCACACCAGCCCAGGATAGGAGGGGGCTATAATTTCTCTTTGTAGGATGAAGAAGAAAATGATGTGATTTGCAATCCATACTAAGCAAGACAAATAGCCAAAGAAACACGGGAGTTTTCATGGCCCAGATCAAGATGGATTTCCCTGCTGAAGTAAAGCCTTCCTTAGAATGCATTCATCAACAGCAGTGTGCAGTCTCCTTCTGTGGGGTGAGGGAGATACAGGACTTGATTTGGAAATTGCAGTTTAGGCAAACATTAAGAAGGTTCTGTTTTTTAAACTTCCATATGCAATTAGAAAAAATGTGGTATTGTGCTATTGAAGAGAAATTACTCCCTGATTAGGGGTTCTGGGGAAGAAAGGGTTCCCTTAGAGATGCTCTGATTGGATAATAAAGCAAAGTCAAAAATATTTTGAGGAAAAAAATGCTCGCTTGGAGACGATCTAAATGGATACTAGTATCACTATGTGCGTGTCAAACAAATAGGTATATTATGAGACGTTTACACAATGGGGCTTCCCATGACACAGACTTTCTTCTCAGGAGTCACCTGCTACCTCATAACGGATGCATGTCTAATTAGTGTGGTCTTAACACCAGCTCCTGCGGTATCGGGCAGATATAGTTGTTCTGTTTCATAGATGGGGAAACTGAGGCTTGGAGAGAATCCCAGATTCTCCACTGTGAACTCAGTTAGGGAGGGATCCATGTAGACACTGAAGCAAGTTACTTGAGCTTCTGTTTCTTCATCCATAAAATGGCCATTTTAACACCTACCCCGTGGAAATAATAAAGGTGATGAGTGGCTTAAAGCCCTCCCATGGGATCTGTCCTGCGAGGGTGTGGGTACTCAAGCACTGGTAATTGACTTTGTAACTATCTCTGTGGTCCTCCCCTCCTCTCCTTCACCATCACTGACCTTCTGTGGTAGAGAGCAAAATTATCCCGGGTCTAGCAGGAAAGCCTAGAAAAGAAGAGTTTTCTCCTGGCTTTGAAGTCCCTCCCCCAGGATGGTGAGCTGCTCAGAGGGAAGGGACCACATGTGACCCCCATCTGCATGTCCTTCTCCAAGCCCAGGTAAGGCAGAAAGAATCGCTGAGTGCAGCTGACTTGTTATGTGGCAAATCAATGCCACCATCCCTCCCTCTGGCCTGGCCTGTTGTTTGGCTGTGCACACTGGCCACCCAAAGTAGGTCAAGGGCAGACTCCTTCATTTAGCCAGGCTCTCTGTTGACCTCATTTCAGGTTGGGGTCAGACATCACTCACAGTTCGGCCTCATCCAAGAGCATTTCAAATGGCTTGTCGATCTCCAAGCTTATACCTTACTACTATAAAAGAAATTACACTGATGCTCTATGGGTACATTTCAGAACATTTTTCAGATTTCAGATTACAACTTGTCACCATGAGATTTCCCAAAGAGAAGAAATAGAGAACTGTATTATTAGTTATAGTCTTTTTCATTGCCCCAAACCAGAAAAACAAAGAATTGTTATTACTTAGCCTACCTTAGAAAAACAGAAATGCATTTTTGAAACTTTTATATTTAACCACTTGAACTTATTTGCTAAGGAAATTAGGCCAGTCAAGTAGATCCTTTACATTTACATTGGCCCTCTGCTGTGTCTATAAATAAATAGGCAAACATTTGTCAGGAAATGCTCTAAAATGCAGACATTCAAATGTACATTATTCTTCACAATAGTCCTCTTGAGACACCGGACACTGGTTCCTTCAACCCTGTGGTCCCAGGGATGTGTGGAAATCCCTTTCTTGGGATCTACCTTAGAAGTCAGTCTATAAATTGCACAAGAAAATCAACCTCAATTCCAGCCTTAGTTTTTAACTCTGTCTGCAGTTCAGATCTACTGGGGAGCTTTAAAACCCAAACCAGGGGCGCCTGGTGGCTCAGTCAGCTAAGCGTTTGCCTTCGGCTCAGGTCATGATCTTGGGGTCCTGGGATCGAGCCCTGCATCTGGCTCCCCACTCAGCAGGGAGTGTGCTTCTCCCTCTGCCTCTCCCCTACCTCCATTCGTGTTATCTCTTTCTCAAATAAATAAATAAAATCTTTTAAAAAAAAGATTAAGTATTTAAAAAACAAAACAAAACAAAGCCAATGACTATCTCACCGCAAAGCAATTAAGTAAGCATGGCTGGGCATTCACAACTTAGTTTCTAACTTCTCAGGTGATGTTAATGTGCAGCAAGGATTGAAAATTACACCTCTTCTTTTAACAAACAGATACACCCAGTTTCTCTTTGAATGATTTTTCACACTTCCAAAATTTAAATCTATCACCAAAAGACAGAAATGTATACCTTAGAAAATGCACACCAAAAAAAAAAAAAAAAAAGTGCTATAGTTTCCGAAAGCAACTCCCAAATTGTTTGGAACCATGGGATCTTATTAGAATAAACACGTACCTTCTTAGGGGACCATTTAGAAAAATACAAAACCTGTCACTTGCTCATTCATTCTTCCATTAATGAGCATTTGAGTTGTTAAGTTTTTGGTAATTGTAAATAAAGCTGCTATAAACATTTGTGTGCAAGTCTTTGTACAGACATATGTTTTCATTTATTTGCATGAATACCAAGGAGGAGAATAGCTGAGTCATAAGACCAATTATGATAAAAAATAAAAGCTATGTGTATTAATGTATGATTACAAGAAATTGTCAAATTGCTCTGCAAAATTTAATTTTACTCTCCATCTTGCAGTGTATGAGAGTTTCAGGAACTCTACTTCCTTGTCGACATTAGATACTTTTAGGCTTTTTGATTTTAGCCACTCTTAAAAGTATAAAATTTGATGTGATTATGGTTTAAATTGACAGTTCCATGATGATTAATGATACTGAACATTTTTTCTTGTTTTTATAAGCCATTCATGTATCTTCTTTTGCAAAGTGGCCAAATCTTTTGCTCGTTTCTTAGGTAAACTTTTTATTTTGAGATAATTGTGGATTCACATGCAGTAGTAAGAAAGAATACAGACGCCACATGTAACTTTTACCTAGTGCACCCCACGGTAACATCTTGTAAAAATATAGTACAATATCACAGCCAGCTACCAACATGGCTACAGTCCTCCCATCATATTCATTTGTGTGTATGTATTAGCTATACATGATTTTATAACACACATGGGTTCCTGTATCCAGTGTCACGGTCAAGACCCAGAATAGTTCCATCATCATGAGGATCCCTCATAACCATATCCAGCCATTCCTAAACTCTGCAACCATGAATTAGTCTCCATTTATAAAATTTGTCATTTAAAAAATATCGCAGAAATGGAATCATACAGAATATAACCTTTGGGGATTTTTTTTTTTTTTCACTCAGCATAATTCCCTAGAGATTCATCCAGATTGTTGCTTCTAGGGATGCCTGGGTGGCTCAGTCAGTTAAGCCTCTGCCTTGGGCTCAGGTCATGATCTCAGAGTCCTGGGATTGAGTCCCGCATCGGGCTCCCACTCAGCGGGGAGCCTGCTTCTCCCTCTGCCTGCTGCTCCCCCATTTGTGCTTGCGTGCACACTCTATCTCTGACAAATAAATAAATAAAATCTTTTTAAAAAAAATTTTTGCTTGTATCTATAGTTTGTTCCTTTTTTTTTTTCTTTTGTTAAGTGGCATCCATGACGTGGATGTACCACAGTTTGATTAACCATTTACTAACTGAAAGATATCTGGGTTGTTTATGGTTTTTCACTATTCTGAACAAAGCTGAATGGATGATCATTCGTGTACAGGTTTTTTGCCAGGTCATATGGTCATTGTATGGCTAGCTTATAAGGAACTATAAACTGTTTCCCAGAGTGGTGGTATCATTTTACATTCCCACTAGCAATGCAGTTTCTCTGCACATTCACCGACATTAGGTGTTAACCATTTTTTATTTTAACTATTCTGATAGGTATGTGGTGATATATAATTGTGGCTTTAGTTTAATTTCTCTAATGGTTAATGATGTTGAACATTTTTTCATGTGCTTATTTTCCATCTGTATATCCTCCTCAGTGAAATTTCTGGGTATTTTTTTTCCCCTACGTTTTAATGGAAATGTTTAGGCTTTTGTTGTTGAGTTTGGAAAATTCTTCATATATGTTCTAGATAGTAGTTCTTTGTCAGATGTGTGATTTACAGATATTTTCTCCCAGTCCATAGCTTGTCTTTTTGTCCTCTTAGCAGGGTCTGTTACAGAGCAAAACTTTTTCACTTCGATGAGGTCCAATTAACCCATTTTTTCTTTTATGGATTGTGCTCTTATTGTCAAGTCTAAGAACTCTTTACTTAGCCCTACATCTCAAATAGTTCCTATTTTTTCCTAAAAATAGTTTTACATTATATATTTAAATCTGTGATCAATTGACTTAATTTTTATGTAAGTAATGAAGTTTAAGTCAAGATTCATTATTTTCTTTTGTCGTTTTTTATTGAGTTGTTCATTTTTTCTTGTTGAATTGTATGTGTTCTTTATGTATTCTGGATACAACTCCTCTGTTAGATATATGTATTGTGGATATAATTCCCAATCTATTTTTTTTAAGATTTTATTTATTTATTTGACAGAGAGAGAGACACAGCGAGAGAGGGAACACAAGCAGGGGGAGTGGGAGAGGGAGAAGCAGGCTTCCCGCGGAGCAGGGAGCCTGATGCGGGGCTTGATCCCAGGACCCTGGGATCATGACCTGAGCCAAAGGCAGATGCTTAATGACTAAGCCACCCAGGCGCCCCCCCAATCTATTTTTTTAACAGTATCTTTTGATGAACAGAAAATTTTAATTTCGATAAGGTCTGATGTACCATGATGAAGACTATGGTTAGTTTTTATTCAGCTAAGAAATCTTAACTTACTACAAGGGCATGAAGACATTCTCTTGTGCAGTCTTCTAGAATATTTATCATTATGTCTTTTATATTTAAGGCTATAATCTATTTTGATTTATTTTTGAGTGTGGAGTAAGGGAGGGATTGAAGAGGGTTTTCCCCTCCTTTTGATATCCAGTTTTTCCAGCACCATTTGTTAAAACTAGTCTACTTTCCTAAATTATTTTTTAAGGACTTATTTATTTACTTACTTTAGAGAGAGAGAAAGAGAGAGCAGGGGAGGGGCAGAGGGAGAGGGAGAGAATCTCAAGCAGACCTCCTGCTGAGTGTGGAGCCTGACACGGGGCTCAGTCTCACAGCCCTGAGATCATGACACAAGCCAAACCAAAAAGCTGGACACTTAACCAAGTGAGCCACCCAGATGCCCCAAACTAGTCTACTTTCCTATTGAACTGACTTGGTGGTGGTTTGGTTAAAAATCAATTGACCGTATATGTATGGGTTTATTTCTTGATTCTAGTCTGTTCTATTGATTTATTTGCTTATCCTTATGCCAAAACCACACTGCCTCTATTAATGTAGCTTTATAATACATCTTGAAATAGATCTTGTTAGTTATCCAACTTAGTTCATTTTCAAGATTATTTTGGTTATTCCATATCATCTGCATTTATATATGTTTTATAAACAGATAGCCAGTATCTTCAAAAAAATCTTTCTAGAATTTTGATTGACATTCCATTGACTCCGTAGATGAATTTAGGAAAATAGGTATTTTAATAATATTTTTCTAAACCATGACATGGTATTTCTCTTCATTGATTTTGGTCTTCTTTAATTTCTCTCTGCTGTCTTTTGTAATGTTCAGTAGACAGGCTTTGTACATCTTTTGGTTGATTAATCCTATATTTGGTTATTTTTGTGGTATTGGCATTGTTTTTAAATTTTATTTTAAATTTATTATTACTAGTGTTACAGAAAAACTATAGATTTTTAAAATTTACCCTGCATCCTGTGACCTTACTATATTCACTTACTAATTCTGGTAGCTTTGTTGTTGTTGTTTTTTAAGATTTTATAAGGTTTTCTACATACAGAATCATATAATCTGAGAATAAAGAGAGTTTTACTTTTTTTTTTTTACAGTATGTGTCCTTTGTTTCTTTTTCTTTTTTTTTCAACAATTATTTTATTGGAGACTTATTTTTATAAAAGAGACAGCAAGAGCATTGATTACAATAGAGTGAAAGACATATACATTTTTCAAGTAAGTAGCATTAATTACCTCTCTGAAACTATATTATCTTATTTTACTTTTAAGAGATGATTTGTTTATTCTATTAGCCTAAGAGATCATAGGTTATAACACATTCTCTCATCACTTACAATTTCAATTGCTTCACTTTCTGGCAAAACTTAGGATCAAGAAATACAAGCATTGATACTGCAATAGTGGTGTATGATGACAGATGGTAACTACACTTGTGGTGAACCCAGCATAAGGTGTAGAGATGAGTTGAATCATTATATTGCACATCTGAAACTAATGTAACATTGTGTGTCAACTGTACTCAAAAAAAAATTTTTTTAGGACATGTAAGTATTCTTGGAGTGCTTGGCTAGCATGCAACTCTTGACCTCCAGTTTGTGAGTCCAAGCCCCATGTTGAGTGTAGAGATAACTTACAAATAAAAATCCAACACCCTCTTCAGCCCTTTAGGAAGCTAGACTTCAGAAAACGGACTCTCTTTCATAATGGGTCTTCTCATAAAGAGTCCAGTGGAAGACCTTCAACCCCCGCCCAAGCCCAGGCAACTGAGCTGAGATCTCATGCACTTTTTTTTTTTAAAGGTTTTATTTATTTATTTGACAGAGAGAGACACAGCGAGAGAGGGAACACAAGCAGGGGGAGTGGGAGAGGGAGAAGCAGGCTTCCCGCGGAGCAGGGAGCCCGGTGCGGGGCTCGATCCCAGGACCCTGGGATCACCACCCGAGCCGAAGGCCGCCGCTTAACGACCGAGCCCCCCAGGCGCCCCGTGAGATCTCATGCACTTCACTGGCAACCTGCTCTAGGCATCCTTCTGTTTCTTTTTCTTATTATAATGCTAGGACTTCCAGTAAAATATTGAAAGAAACGGTGAGAGCAAACATCTTTTTTTTCATCTCAAGGAAAAAAAAAATCCATGATTTCACCATTAAACATGCTATCATTTGGAGGTTTTTCAAAGATACTCTTTACCAGATTGAGGAAATTTCCTTCTATTTCTAGTTTCCCCCCACATTTTTTTTATCATGAATGAAGGTTGAATGGTGTAAAATGATTTCTTTTTGCAAATATTGAAGTAATTTTTCTCTCTTATTCTGTTAAAATTTTAAATTACAGGGGCACCTGGGTGGTTCAGTTGGTTAAGCATCTGACTCCTGATTTCGGCTCCGGTCATGATCTCAGGGTTGTGAGATCAAACCCCATGCTTAGCACAGAGTCTGCTTGGGATTCTCTCCTTCTCTCTGTGCACCCCCCACCCCAGCTCATGCTCTCTAAATCAATCAATCAATCAATCAATCAATAACACTGATCAAATTTTCAAATGTCAAATTAACCTTATATTCCCAGGGAACCCCCTCCCCCACCTTGGTCATGATGCAGAATCCTTTTTGTATATTTTTGGCATCAATTTGCTCACATATCATTACAAATTTTTGCATCTTTGTTTGTGAGGAACATAATTGTTCTTTTTTTTATGTGTAATTTTTCTTTCATTTAAATGACATTGCAATGCTCTAAGGAGGGGTTATGCTGATTCCACGAAATATGTTGAGAATTGTTTTTTCTTCCTCTATTTTCTGAGTGTGTGTAAAGTCAGTATTATTTCTTTCTTAAATGTTTGATAAAATTCATAAGTTAAATTATGTGGTTATCGTTGTGGGAAGTTGTCTTTGTGGGAAGATTTTTCATTACAAATTCAAGTTCTTTAATAGATATAGAGGGGGGAGGTAGAGGATGGATGGAGTTCCTGCAATATTGCAACAAAAGTGTCTTTATTTAAAATCAAGGCCTGTAGCTTGAGGCCACTCCATATGAGTATATACATGGCCTAATGTCAAGAGTTCTCCCTATGACCTTTCATTCTGTTGCTTCCTGGATCATCACCAAAACCTATGGAAACAAGAAAATGTCCCAGTTAGCGAATTGTCAGAATTGGCAAATCAGGTAACATCTGTGGGTCCAGCACACTGAAGGGAGCTTTTTTTCTTCAATCCATATTTACCGAGCCTTTACCATGCACTCAGTTCAGAGTTAACAGATAGAAATAAGGGGAGCAGTGGGGGACACCCCGTTGCTTCTGAGTCAAGAATGAAAGGCAAATCCCTATTGTTGGTGTCTGGGGAGAGGAGGCAGAGAGAACAGAAAGCAAACACATGCCTGACCTGACGAGCTCAGGCTCTGCGCAGAGCCAAGAAAAGTGGCTGAAGCTCAGGGAGGAGCCTTATGTCTCTTGTCTTTCCCTCTCAGATTGAGGTCTGAACTGGGAGGCCTCCCTGGATGGGACTCTCCACACCCAACAACGGGATCCCAATAAGCAGGCAACCAGGGCTGGAACCCCTGCATTCCTAACAGTTTGGTAAAGGACCTCCAGGGTCAGAATCAGACTCCCAGGCCCTTCCCCGGATCTCCACACTCAGAATGTTCTCGGTGGAGCCCAAGAGCACTTGCATGTTTAACAAGCTCCCACGTGACCAGGTGACTAGGCACAGCACCCAACCTAACTCCTCAAATGACAAGGGGAGGGAGAGCATCCAGAATAACGCTAAGAGGTCAGTATTCTGGGCCGGCTGGCTGGGGTAACTTTTCTCTCTTTTTGGAACCCCCCAGGCACCCTGTGTACTTGGGGTACTCACTCTACCCCATTTTGTTCCTGCCACACATTCCAGGGTGTGGGTTGTGAGGCAGAAATGGGGTGCTGCCGTTGGACAGACTTGGGCTCCGTGAACTCAGGAAGTCATTTCACTTCTTTGAGTTTTAGTTTCTTACTACAAATATAGATAAAGATCCCTTTTCAAAGAGTTTTGTAAGGATTACATGAGATAATGCTTATCAAGCATTTACCACAGTGCGTGGTACAAAGCAAACACCCAATGAGCATCAGCCGATACTATTCATTAACAGACTATGACCTCCAAGAGGGCAGGCAACACGCCTTTGGTTTCTCCTGCTGGACCTGGTTACAGACTAGTCAGTCATGTTTGTGGAGCTGAAGAAGGAAGCTAAATCTCTTGGGGTTGAATGAAGACCTGAGGCGAATGCACATACAAAGCGTGTAGGTATACGTGCCCTTCCCCCACCTCCATACACACCTTCCCACTCGCTTCCCTCCACTTCCTGTCTTTGTGCGTCACCCCTTCTCTCCTTCAAGATTATCTTTCATTCTGTGTAGTAGGAATAATAACACAGTTAGTGATTACTGAGGGCTGGCCATGGGTCCGGCACTGTCCTCAGAGATTCTGCAGTTTATCATCCCAGTGAATCCTCACAACAGCCCTGGGAGGCAGCACTGGCATGATCTCCATTGTAAGGTGAGTCAACCGAGGGAGACAGAAGTCAGGGGCCTGCCCCAAGTCACACAGCTTGAACATGGTGGAGGAGCCAGGCCGACTTCGTGCTCCAGATACCTGAGGCGTGCACACGTGCATGTGTGTGCGTGTGTATGCTGGTGTAGGGAGAGTAGAGAACACGTGCCCTCTGCACCACACCAGCCTCCTGTGGCCCCCGCAGAGCTACTCAGCTCCCAGCACCACAGAGCTCATTCTCTCACACTTGCCAACAAGAAGCTATCCATTCTGGCTGCCCTTTGGGGAAGAGAGAAAAAGCAGCAAGGAGGCCCAAGCAGGAGGAGAGAGCAGCTCATAGGAAGTCATTGACTTCTTCTGCCCCAAGCCTGTCCTCATTCTGTCGCTTCCTTGGCTGAGTATGCACCAGGCCCCCCAGCGCACCGAGAGAGTCTGCCAGGGCCGGGGCTGTGCTCACCTGTAGGCCTCCCCTGAACAGCCTGAACCCATGGTGCTGACGAGCTTCTTGTCCACCCGATGAAGTTCCACAAACTGTGGGCTGTCACGTCAAGAGGACAGCGTAGTCCAACGGGCTGCCCGATCTCACCCTTGGAGCAGATCTCCTCCTACCGTTTCATGAATCTGGTGCTCTGCCAGTGACCCAGGCTAGAGAGTGTCTAACTGGACAGGGTGCTGGGCATTCCCCACAGGTGGAGCTTGGCTGCCCTTGGAAGCATTCTGAACACAGTACCGAGGGTTCCAGAGGGCTGAGACTATCTTTTTGTATTCCCTGCGGAAGTTCTGGTTCAGGAGCCCATAGACTAAGGCATTAAGGCAGCTGTTGAAATAAGCCAGGAAGTAGCTAGCCACAAAGAGCCCCTCCGGGACCTGGGGAGGTATTTCTTCTGGGTCGATGGCCACAGCGAGGCCAATGCCATTCGGTGGGGCCCAGCAGATAGCGAAGATCACAAACACCACGAACGTGGTCAGAAAGCTCCAGATGTCGCTGGGCTTCGGGCGCAGCTTGGTGTCTGACCTGGCCCTCCTGCAGGCCTGAAGCACCAGCGCCCAGATGCGCAGGTAACAGAAGGACACGACAGTGATGGGGAGGAAGAAATGAATGACCACCACTGCCATTGTGTACCGGGTGCTGGCCACCTGGATGAAGGTGCAGGAGTAGACACGCGGGTCATACTCCAGGGACCCCATGAAAAAGTTGGGCACCAAGGCCCCCACAGTGAGGAGCGAGACAAGGCAGATGTAGAAGGGCATGTGCCAGGGCTGGCAGATCTGGTGGTAGACCATGCTGTGGCAGACATAGCAGCAGCAGTTAATGGCAATGGCAGTGATGTTGAAGACGGAGCCAATGACACTCAGGCCCATCACGAAGGCACTGGCCTTGCAGTGCGCCTCGGCCAGGGCCCAGCCGTCATGGAAGATGGCCGCGAGGATTAGTGGGTACGGGTACAAGGCCGCCGCCAGGTCAGCCGATGCCAGACTCACCAAGAACAAATTGCCTGGAGCAGGAAAGAGGGGGCAAGAGTCAATAGGAGACCCCCCAATTCCTAGCCTGTAGAATATTCTACCCTTTATCCAGTTACCTTTATCTAGTCATGTAAAAGGAACCACGTTACCGTCAGCATTGGGGTTGGAGACCTAGTGGCTTTTCGAGACGCGGAGTTCAAGGCTCAGACTGCATTTCTGCTATTCACTGTGTGGCTCAGGCAAGTTACCCAGGCACTCCAACACTCCAAGCCTCATTTTTCTCATTTGTGGAATGGGAATAATGCCTCATACTTTATACTACAGCTGTGAGGATCAAATAATGGGACAAAGTCCTGGGGGCATCGTGGGTGCTCACGAATGATAACTATTTTCACCATAAACACAGATGCTCAGGAGCTTTGCATCACTCACACTCCGGCAAGGATTCTAAGGGAGAAGCATTTGAAAATCAGGAAAGTGGCTTCACTAGAACCTCTCCCCGCCCATACTCCCACCTTCCTACAAATCTCTCTGACAGTCTCTTTTTGCACCTTCTCCCACACTGGTCAACATGCTACTTTTTTTTTCTTTTTTAAAAGATCTTATTTATTTATTTGACAGAGAGAGCAAGAGAGCACAATCAGGGAGAGCAGCAGAGGGAGAGGGAGAAGCAGGCTCCCCACTAAGCAGGGAGCCCGACGTGGGACTCTATCCCAGGACCCTGGGCTCATGACCTGAGCTGAAGGCAGACGCTTAACCATCCAAGCTACCCAGGCACCCCAACAGGCTACTTTCTAAGTGTCTTTACTTCAGTTTTCTAAATGTGAATTGCATTTTGCAAGTGGGATGGAAGAAAGGTTTGGGAGTAGGAACCATGTGTTCTGGCATTCCCCGGCCTCCCTCATCTGGGGCCTACACTCACAGCCAGGCTGCCACGTTGGCAGAGAGTCTGGTCCTGTGGGGCCTCACAGCCTCCTGTGTTGCCTTACACCTTCTCCAGCTTTCTGAACTGCCTCCCTCCTCTGAATGGAGTGTTCTCTAGCCCGAAAGTGCCTCAGGAGCCAGAGGGAGAGCCTATGGAAACCGCAACATCCATTGATTAATATGCTTCTGGCATGTTCTGGGCCAGAATCCTAGGGAAGAGCTGGGACTAAAGCCAAATTTAGAAATCCAGTATTTCTATTTCTAAAGCACTTGGATTCTAAAACACTGCCTCATGAAGAAGGCACCAAGAATCCAAAAGTGTGGCCAAAATAGAGCTCAGAGCATGAGAAGCTCCATCCCTGATGCTGCTCGTTCCATTCACCAAGGGTATGCTTTGAGCGCCTACTACATGCCCAAGAGCTGCTATCCTTTCTAGCCAGCAGAGGCCCCCAGGCATGCAGTAGGCACCAGCCATCGTCTTTCAAGTCTTCTGGCCTCTTGCCGCGTGGTGAAGTACGAGCTGCCAGCCCTACAGTGGCTGGACCCAGAGGGCAGGTGGAATGATTTGCAGGAGGGACTTCTCGGGGAGCTAAGGACGTTGGCTCCACCACCACCAGGCATGTGCTCTGCATACTGCATTGGCTGATGTGACCACTTCGGGGTCACAGCATCAGGCAGACGGAAAGGGTCCAAAAGACGCAGCAATTGGAGAGGCCAGGCTGCGGCCTGGCTTCAAGCGGGCAGAGAAAAAGGGAGGCTCAGAGCCACCCTGCTGGGGGTCCCCCCGAGTCAGGCCTTCAGGTGAGGTAGACTCCACGATTACAGTTATAAACCCACAAGGCAGAGAAAGGGCTGCTTCCAGCCCTCCCCTGTTCGCGCACACATTCATTCACCACACCTCAAAGAAGATTCCACAAGATGCACTCCATGTGGGGGTGGGAACGTGGAAGACCCCCCAGGCAGCCTTGGTTTGGACAATTAAAGTGCTTACAAGGTGGTGAGCTCTCCTGTCTCTCAAGACATTCATATAGAGATGGGGTGTGAAGGAGTCTGGCTTCAGGTTAAAATGTTGAATTCCTTCCCCTTCAACTATGTTTGAGATCTATTTACTGAGTGGGGTAAAGCCCCCTCACATTCTTTCTGTCGGGGACAGCCAGGCAAGAAACGCACATCTGAGGACCTATGCAAGGTACGGAGGGGGTCTCCCGCTTTTCCATTGAATTCCCAGTCTTGTTTGTTACCTCCACTGGTGGATGTCAGTCTCTGACTCTCCTACGCAGACCTCACCCGGTCTCAAGATGGGGGGCATTTCCTCTCTCAGAGTTCTTGTTCTCAGCTGGATCAGGAGCCCTTGCCTCTTCCCAGAATTGTAAGTGTCTTTCTGACATTGGGAAGTGGTGCTTGAAGGTGGGATGACCTGGGTAATCTCAGTTCTGCCACTTTGAAGTTGGGCAAGTTCCTGAAACTTCTTTCTCCATGACTGTTCCTTAATTGGTTCCCTCCTGTTCTTTGGGGGCCCTCCTTCCTTTTCTTTACACACATTCCACTTGGTTGTTTCTGGGAAGAAAATCACTTCTTTCGGATACAGGAATATTGGTCCCTGCAGGGCCCTCTGGCCTCCTGGTTGAGCAGCAAACAAGCTGTTGGCACTGGCAAGCGCGTGCGGAGAAAGTCAAGGGCTGCTGGGAGCGGGTGCTAGATCAGCCAGCTGTTTCCCCCGAAAGCCAGTCCAGCTCTGTGTGTTAATGTGGCTCATCTCCTGATAATGCCCCAGAGGCTGGCAAGCAGCTTGTAAATAGTGGGAAGAACACATTCAACTCCACGTAGAGAGTGATTCAATTACCCTCCCCTATTTCTCAGGTTGTTTCTAGAAGGCTGAAATCAGCCAGTTCCTGCTGTAGGTTCGTCTGCCCAGACATCGTACTGTCTCCCAGATTTCTTGACACCAATCCAAATTAGGCAAATAAAATTCTTGTTTTGTCTCCCATCTGTAAGAAGCCAGGTCCTGTCTGGATGGTAGTCAAGGGAGGTCTAGTTCTCTATCCATTTCTTCCCCAGACAGGTGAGAAACCCATCAGGATGCGCACAGCACTGCTCATCCCGCTATGCACAGGCGTCTAATGAATATTCATGTCATACATCCTGGCATGACTTATTTCCATCTGCCTCCACCAGACAGGGTGTATTAGTGGAGACAGCCTTCAACAAAAGGCCTTTGTTCACTAATACGTAATTCCCTTTTAACATTCCTACACAAAGCACATCCTTCCACAATCCACTCCCTCCTTGCTTCCTCTTTCCTTTTTTTCCAGGAAATCTATTTCTTGAGAAGGATCTGGTAACCCTGGGTTGGTGGGGGGGGGAGCCAACAAGCCTTGAGTGATCTAGTCTTCATCAGATAGGAGAATTCCAGAAGTTCAAGCCACCCTTGCCCCTCCTCCCTGTGCCCACCCAGCAGGCCCAGAAAAAGAGTCTGTTGAATTTAAATTGTCCTTGGTCACTGAGCTAAAAGCCAGTGTAGAAATAGTTAAGGAGTCATTTCTTCAACAAATATTTCTGAGTATCTACTAGGGACTAGATCTGCCTTTGTTTGCCAAGGCCGAAGGAAACATGGTGAGCAAGAGGCATACCCCCCTCCCCTTACAAAGCTCCTGGTCTCAGAGGAGTCAATTAAACAAATAAAAATAAGATGTGGCAAAGGTTAAAATCGGGAATTCAACAGATAAGCTATCATTTCTAACAGGGGTAAACTTCCTGTGCCTTGGGGTCTTCTTCCATCCTTTACCTATTCAAACATACTGAGTGCCTACCTTGTCTGGGCAGGGCACAGGGATGGGTCAAAGACATGGCCCCCACTGGTGAGATGCCAACAAGGCTGTTGGGTCAAAAGACAAGAGAATCAGCAGCTAGCTAGCCCTTCAGTGTGCTGAGAGCCAGGAGAGAGGCCAGGACAAGGGAACAGTGGGGAAGAGCTAAGAGGGCCTGGTGATGGGGCTGGCCAGGCAGGAAAGTTCACCAAGGGGCAGGACAACATCACAAAGACCCTTGCCACCGGCCTGCGTCCTTCTTAGAATGCTGTTTTTCTCAAAAGGGATTCGTATGGGAAAGGAAGGGCATAAGAAATACTAGTAATCTCCAAATGAAAGTGAAATATTTTTATCAGTTACTTTCTGGAAATAAGCACTGGAAATCAGTAGGCAGATTATTTGTTAAGAACTTGATTTCCTTACAAACACTAAAAACAAGGCACTTTTATATTAAAGTAAGCTCCTAATTTGATTCCCAAATTCCTTGAGGGCAGAGATTGTTTTCCACTAAAATCACATTATTTGTGAAAATCTTAGAGAGTGCAGATGAATCATATAAGAGCCGAGTTGAAATGTAACTCTGCTTTAATTAAAAACAAAAAGGCCTGCAAAGCAAGCTAATCGTGTAAACAAAAACAGGATGGGGGTATTTCAACCACTTAAAAGAAGAGAACGTATTTAAGAGCATAATGATCTATTTTTTTTTAAACTAACTGCCTATTACAAAATATCTTTCCATAATCATCACCAGAGATCATTTGGAGACTCTTACCGTAGCATTTTATTACTTCAATTACACTTAGCACTAACAACAAAACCACAATTGGTATAGCACTTTAAAGTTTATAATGTGCCTTTACATAAATTGACTGAATTGTTTCTCACAAGAATCCTTTAAGGTTGATCCCGTGATTTCCATTTCAAGAAACTGACAGATTATGTGAATTGCCTATGGCCATAACAGAGAAAGAAGAGAAACAGGAGGAAATCAGGAAAAAGAAATGTCAAGGGCAAGGGTGTAGAGTTTGGGCAAGGGTGTAGAGTTTCTTAGTCATCCCCCAAAGCGAGAAAGAACAGGAAAGCGTGCCCATTAAACCTGGCAGTTAGAAGGTCAGGAGTGATATTAGCAAGGGCATGGTTCTGCCCAGTGTTGGAGGATAAACTTTTGTACTGTAGGTTGCTCTCCCAGTCGGCTTTGGCTTCAAGAGAAGGAAAGAAATGGAGTGGTACTTGCAAAGGGATATCCCTTTGGTGGGGGGTGGGGTGGTGTACAGAGTCTTTTTTCTTTTCTCTTTCTTCTAAATGGGAGAGATTTTATCCGGCACGTAATAAGCACACAGTAATATTAGCTATTATTTATTACTGCTGCTTTTATTAGTTGTGTCGAAAGAACAAGAAAGAGAATCCGAACATTGGACTACAATCCCTGGGAGATAAGATAGGAGAAGTCAGAGTGCAGGGCGGACCCTGAAGAAGGTAGGATGTTGCCTCTAGGGTGGAAACTCCCTGAGTACTGGGGACTCTACTTCTCAACTCCCTAAATTCTACTCTTTCAATAAGAAGTATTTTAAATCGTAAGACCTAATTGTGGCAATGGTATCTTCAGAGTTTTGTGATATATTATGCTAAATACAGACCCCAATTTCTGGAGGAAAAAAGGGCAGTCAAACACGAAAGTCTTCATACCCCTGGGCTACTGAGAGCTACAGGGGAGGAACTGAAGAGGATTATGAGCTTTTCTGATTGTTCAGCTAAAGACATAATTATGGGATTTAAAATGTGCTCATCTTTGCTTGGTGAAGAGATAAGAAAGTATTCAGTGCAGAAACCTGAAGTTGGAGAGCTCAAGCCACGTCAGGGAGGGAGTCTAAGTTAGCCCAGTTTGGTCTTCAGCTGATAACAAGCACTACAAACCCGGCCAGCTGAGCGGGTCAAAAGACACCCGTCACCAAATGGCGTCTCCATGAAAACCCGAACGCCGTGAGTTCCACCTTACCCTACAACGCCTGGAGCACAGGGACTGTGGGTCTATTAAGTATTTCCTCCAAGCCTTCCAAGAGCCTTTATCCGGAAAGAGTCTATTCATTCATCATTTACACCCTCAATCAGCTAGTCGAGGGAGAAGGTGGGCTCTGCTCCAATCTGACTGGGGATGCAAAACACCTGCTGGGCTGAAAATTCCCATCAGGAAGCCTGCAATGTAGTCGCTGCTTCCGGGCAAAAGATGGTGCAGACCGAGCATCACTGGGTTGCCCAGAGAACAGGGCAGACTCTGGACGAGGACCTGTGTGTTCAGCAACCAAATCCTCCACGTTTTTCTGGGCAATCCCAATGTCAAGTATTTCATATCCTTTCTCTTTACATATCACCCAACTGTCCGAGGTATGGCTTCGCATCCACTCACTCACAACACCTCCCCGACAGCCTGGGAAATCGGGCACTGTGCCCAAGGGCCAGGAATACCTGATACTCTTTGGGCTTTCCCCTCTGCTAACAGAGATTACCTCGGCCTTTCAGTAAGGACATGTTTCTCTCAGCTCTCTTCTGTGTGGCCAGCTCTCTGGATGGCGAAGGTAAGGGCGGGAGGCTCACATTCTACAGGCAGCCCAAACGAAAAGCAATCTCAGACCAGACCAGCAGGGGGCAAACTCCCTAAGGCGGCAGGGAGGCACAATCTGGGGGAGGCCAGGAAGAGCTGGAGACCGCTATCCCCACGGGAGCAACAGGAACAGGCACACCTCTGTGCAAGGACAAGAGTGAAGTGTGCCGTGGGATTTCAGTTCCGTGAGGACTCTACTGGTCGCATGAGCAGTGCTGAGTGCTGTAGCTGAGTCCGCCCCACCTCGTGACGCACGATTCATTCCTTCTGTCCCGTGGCTCTCCTGGTGTCTTGTCGGTTTTCAGTTTGTCTCCACAGACCGGTGTTTATTTCTTACTATGTACTCGGCTCTGTGGACCGAAAGGGAATCAAAGCCTCGGGTCTCAGCAGACTCGCGGTGCGGTGGGCAGAGAGGGAAATGGACAAGCCCGGTGAGGCGGGTGCTGCTGGGGAGGGCACGGGGAAGCCGGAGGCGGGAGACGGTCCCCACGCTCTGCTTGCCATTACTAAGCGACATCAACCACCTCAGAGGGACGTTGAGGAAGGGGTCTGGAGGAGGTTCACTGGCAGAAAAGAGGCAGGGAGCTCCTCATCTTGGGCAGTGGCAGCAGCTCACAAGCAGGATGAGAGGAGGGAGACGAAGCTGTGGTGCTGGGCGGGTGCGCCGGGGCAGGGCTGTGTGAGCAGTGCTCTGAGTCCCATGCTGTACACACAGAGGGCAGCCACAGATGGGATGGCATCAGCCGCTGGAGGAGGGAGCAGGGAAAGCCGTCTGGACACTCCGGACAGAGTTTGTCCCAGAGATGGTGAGCATGGGGCACCTGGGTGGCTCAGTTGTTAAGCGGCTGCCTTTGGCTCAGGTCGTGATCCCCGGGTCCTGGGATCGAGTCCCGCGCCTGCTCCTTGCTCAGTGGGGATCCTGCTTCTCCCTCTGCTCCTCCCCTGGCTTGTGCTCTTTCTTGTTCTCTCTGTCACATAATCTTTTTTTTTTTTTTTTTTTTTTTTAAGAGAGATGGTGAACGTGTAAAATGGGGCAGCGAGAGGAGAGAGGGGAGGAAAGGGGAATATTGAGAAATATCAGACGGCAAACATCATGGGAACTTGGGGAATTAAGGAACCAGGAATGACGCCCAGGGGTCAGGTGTCTAGGAGAGGAAAAGAAGGCGACCCAAAAACTAGCATTAGGTAAGCCAAAGGAATGGAAGTTTTCGAGGGGGGAGTGGGCCTGAGGCTCACACACTGCACAGAGGGACATTTTGGAGGCCAGTCTCCAGAGCACTGAAGAGGAAATGGGAAGCAAGGAGGTAGTCAGTGCATGGAAATTGATGTCTGGCTGTGAAGGGAAGGAGAGAGTAGTGATGAACTCATAAACAGACATAAAATCCGGGCGTCTGGGTGGCTCATTCGGTTGAGCGTCTGCCTTCTGCTCCCATCATGATCTTGGGGTCCACTGATCGAGCCCGAGGTGGGCTCCTTGCTCAGTGTGGAGTTTGCTTTTCCCTCCCATCTCCCCCTCTACCCCGCTGCCCTGCGCTCCCTAGCTAGAGCTCTCTCTCTCTCTCAAGTAAATAAAATCTTAAAAAAAAAAAGACATAAAATCAAGGAAAGATTTTTTTTTTTAACACCAGAGACCCTTGTGTGTGTGTGCCTGTGTGTGTGGGTGTACATGTGTGGGCTAAAGGGAAAGAGACAGTGAAAACACAGAAGAGAGAGAAAGAACTTGATGGGGGAAGGTTCCAGAAAAGCAGGGAAAGGAAGAGATAAAAACCAGAAACACAGAGAGTATTATTGGCTATGTCTAGACCAGGGCAAGTGTGGCCATGGCAGGCACAGGAAATGTCCTCAGATGCTGTCAGGAGAGCCCTAAATACGACAGGTCCCCAGGAAGCACACATTAAAGAGTGAAACGCACACCTGGTCTTACCTTCCAAGTTGGGTCAATACCCTGAATCTGGCTCCCACCTTCCCTCCATCCCTCCCTCTCTTTCTCTAGTGCCATCTCTGAAAAAGTCAACCCAACACATGCAGCAACAGAAGCTACAGACAGGGGGTAGTCCTGGGAAAAAGGACGATTCATCTAACCACTCACCCAGCTATCAGTTTCACCCCTGTCATGGATGACAAGAGGAAATGCATTTGTCATAGTCAAGTGAAGGATACTGATGTCTGCTAAGAAGGGTCTATGATCTTAATATGGGCTGTGTGCCTTGGTTATGTGTCCTTCGCCACAGTCTTATCTCCTTATTAGCGATGAATTAAGGAACCAGACTTAATTACAGAAAGGTTTCAGATGAGGGTTTCTTAAAGTCACTCTAAACTCTCCGTAGAGCGGCTTGATTCCTAGCGGAATGAGTGCAAATTCCGAGGGCTCTCAGTTTTTAAGCATCTTTTGAAATCTCACTCTGCCAAGGTTTAACGGAAGTCAACAGTAGATTTTTCATGAATGTTATCAATAAAGCCAGCGGTCAAATAAAAGCTGGATAAATTGCATGACTGGAGCGGCCACCAATGTGTCAGGAATTAATGTCATTTAGCTCTAGTGTTAGCATTTGTTTCTGGTGCTGGGCTGTAGCAGACTCAACAGGAGGCAGGAAGGATAGAACAGGGGATGGGCCAGCAATTGAAAGCTCAGTACCCACCCAGGCCACGCTCCCAAATCAGTAAGGTTTCTGTGCCGCCCGCTAAGAGCACAGAAGAGGCCAGCCCTCCTGGGATGAAGGAGGGGAGAAGCTGCTTATCTGCCTCAGGTAAAAGGAAGCTGCACTCACCCCACTCAGCCACCTCTCCAACCTCAGGCAGCTCAAATTTTACTGACCAGGGAACCATAGCCTACTCCACCCGGTTAGTCAGGGAGAGAAGAGGCTGGCTGTCAGAATATGGGGGGCCCAGCCCTGCCTCTTCCCTGCCTCTGTGCAGTAGATGCGTGTTTGTGGCTGCTGCAAAGGGGCGATTCAATCGAAAATATCAACTACAACTTTCCCCTCGCCGTAACCTGCTCTTCCTTAATATATAAGCTTTTAGTCAAAGGACACGACAATATCTTAAAAAAGGTATTCCAGATGATACTAACCACCACTACTGAAATGACCGAGTTAGAAAGCTTGTTTCTACTTGATAGTGTTGTTTCCCATATTATAAACAGAAGCTCATATTTTTATTTTTTGTTTGTTCTGTAGATAAATATACTGGAGTCAGAGAGCCACACAAAGTATACATGCCCATTTACTACAATTGGCCTTTCTGAATGGTCTGGGGCTCCTTAGAAAAGCCTGGTTAAAGACAAGACAAGCCTGGCTTTCTGCTGTTGTCTTTTCATTGTAATTCACTCTAATATTTGAGTTGTCCCTAAGGCCCAAATTAGAAAATTACAAATTAGCAAACAAGCCATGAGCCTCCCACGTTGAAATGGTCAGCATGCTCCTGTGACCGCTCAGGGTCAGAGTTCAGAGACTCCCTCCCTCTGGTTTTGTTCCCTTGCAGACCTAAGGAATGGAAAAATTGAAAGGAGAGTGCACAGAAAGGGGAAAAATACTTTTCCCGATTGCAACACTATTTTGCCAAATCCTTATTTTAATCTTCATTTAATCCCACGAATTCCCTATCTTCAGAAAAGACCACGTTATCCCAAAGCAATGTAGTTCCATCTGCAAGCAGAGCCTGCAGATTTCTGCGTCTGCACTCTCTTGGTTGGAAATGGGTCTTCAGATCACCTGGAGGTAAGTTTCCGACACAGAACTCCCCCGGGGGCTTCATTGTCTCAGCACCCACTGCAGGGGGAGGGAGAGAGGTGTTAAAGATCCTGAGATTCCTGTGGCCGGATAGGGGCACCCTCTGCACCCGCACAAACTGGAGCGCCTTGGATGACGGAAGCTTCCAGCCGCGTGGGTTCCCACAGAGCGGGCGCCCCGCCATAAAGTGCGCAGAAAAACTGCTCAATTCACGCGGCACAGACGCGCCCAGTGCGCCCCGGGCAGCGGCGAGAGGCGGGCGCCAGAGCCGCACGTCGGGGAAAGGCAGCAGCTCTGCCAAACTTTTGAGCACAGGACCCAACTTGGGGACGAGGTTCGAGAAAACGGAACGGGGCCCCCGGGACCGACCGCGGAGTCAGGATCGGGACCGGACGCCAGGGAAGGGTCCGCCCCAGCAGCGGGCGTGGCGCTCACCCGCGTTCCGGAGCTTGCGGTTCCTGAGCACTGACAGGATGACTAGGAGGTTGCCCACGACGTCCACTGCTGTGGTGACGATGAGCACGGCGGACAGCGCGGGCGCCACCCAGGGAGGACGGGCGGTCCCGGAGGACCGCGCGCTACCCGCCCCCGGCCAGCCCGGGCGCACAGCCGGCTCGCCCGCCTCGCAGCAGTTGGAGAAGGAGCCGTTCTCCAGCATCGTGGACCGTCCGGCGCCGCGCGCCAGCCACAGCGCCAAGCCCTGTCGCCGCAGGAAGCGCGCTGTCGTGCCCAGAGTTCTTGCCACCCGCACGGGTGCCCCGACCAGTAGGGAGGGACCTAGAGGAAGTAATTAAGCGTGGGCAGCGGGCGGAGAAAAACATCAGAATGGGAGGAGGACTTGGGGTGCAGGCGTTGCCAAAAGGAGTGCATCCCTCTCTCTCCCTCCCTGCGGGGCTGGCTCAGGAACATCTGAGACCCAGAGCCCAAAACTGCCTGGCCCAGTTCAGCCCTCAATTCCTGAGCGCACCTCCACGCCCAGATTCCCAGATTCCCTCCTCCCCCACCCCCAAGAGAAGCTGTGCCCAGGAAGGGACACCCAGATATGCGGACTGGAGAAGGTGTTGTTCGTGGAGACCTGCAGACCTGTTGTCAGAAGGGCAAGGTTTGAGGCCCCCATGGGGGCTGCGCAGCTCCAAAGAGAGTAGTCCCCAGGGTATGGGGACAGATCCCAGGGCAAAGTCTGGTGGAGGGTTACACTCCTGGCAGCTGCAGGAGAAAAGCAAACCCCTATTTATTGAGCACTTGTTGTTTACCCTGGGAGACACTGATGATGTCTTTGCCTTGTCCTCGTCATAAAACCAAGACATCTATTGATATATGAACATCTATTTAAATATGACAATTCTTAAATAGATGTGTGGTCAATACTGGGGGTTATTATAATGTGGTTTTGGAGGGCTTTTGAACAAAAAGAGTGAAATATGACTACTGGAAAGAAGGAACTTAGATGCCCTTTATTTAAAAGGTTTGAGCACTTGCTCTGATAACAGCAACAGCTAACCTCTTCTGAGGGTGAATTTTATGCCAAGCACTGTCCTAGCACCTTTCACATCACTAGAACCACTAAAATCAAACTGACGGACAATTTTAAATTTGAGGAGGAGGTAAAACGCCTGGATACATTGCTTTCATGAGAATGCAAAATGGTACAGCCACTTTATAGAGTTGTTTGGTAGCTTCTTATGGAGTTAAACATATATCATCCTACAACCAGAAATGAGATAAAAATGAAACATATGTCCACAAAAAAAAACTTGTGCCGGAATGTCCAGAACAGCCTTATTGATAGTAGCCCAATCCTGGAAACAGCCCAAATATCCATGAGAGGGTAAACAAATTGTGGTATATTCCTACATGGAATACCACTCAGCAATAAAAACTATTGATCTACACAACATGGATTAATCTAAAAAAATATTATATTGAACAAACGAAGCCAGGCACAAAAGAGTACATACTATACAATTCATTTATATGAAGTCAGAAAAATAGGAAAAATTAATCTACGGTGATAGACAATTAGAACAATGGTTGCCTATGGGGGTGAGGATGGACCAGGATAGAGCACAAAATACATTTCTGGGGTGTTATTTCATATTATTTTATGTAAATATGATATGTGTATTTCATGTAAATTATACTCTCCCACCTCCTTCCTATCCCAGGCCCCAAGAAACAAAAACAAAAAGGAAGAGTGCAGTGGAGAGGAGTGATGATTCCGGAGAAGGATGTGTTAGAGAACAAACCCCTGGAGAAGTGAGCCTATCCTGAGCCCAGGGAAGGAATATTGTTGTTAGCAAGGAGAGGCTTCACCCCTATGGTAGAAGGGAAGCAGAAGCTGGGAGCCGAATTCAAAGTGTTTCTAGATTGGCGTGAGCAAATGAGGGAGCTGCCTTCTGGCTGCTCTGATCTCAAGGAGCTTGAGCCTACCTCGTTAGCTGGGACTGGGGGAAAGAATGTGGGAGGTTTGAAGACAGGAGAAGGTATGAAACGTCATTTCAGAAAATAGGTACACTAACTAGGATCCGTGGCAGATTTGTCAGGAGAGCAAGTACCCCTGAACAGTTTCAGATCGTGGCTCTGAGTGAAGCCAGTCAGCCTCATGGTGTGGTTGTCAGTCAGCCAACTTGGATCTGCTCAGGACAGGCACTGACGAGGCAGGAGGATCTTCAGCCAGGATTGGGGTTTGCCGGGGAGGAGTAAACAACGGAAGGAAGTGCAAGGCATGATGGGAAGATGGACCCTAGGATCTATATTAAATGAGACATGCTGAGAAAACGGGAGGAGGCTGATGGATCATGAGATACAGATGGGATCAAGGGATCAGAGGGGCTGAATTCAAAGGATTGTAGTGGGTGAATGTGAACAAATAGGCTTTGATATTGAGAGAGTGACTTGTTTGAAACTTGTTTGAGATTTCTTAGGACGGCAGATTCTGTTGAAGTGGGGCTTCTGAGTGGGATGATGGGAATGGGTGGCCAGAGAGGGGCGAGGGGAAGTTCATCAGAAACGAGAAGGTCAAGGACCTGAGAAGCCCAAGCGTGGGTCTTGTGGTGGTGAGAGAAAAGGGAAACTGAGTCAGGGGGCAAATCCCAGTGAATAGAGAGGAATGACCAGCCAGCTGGTAAGAGCGATGCAGGAGTGAGGAGAAGGAGAGACAGTGGGATGGTGTGAAAATGTCACAGGCTGTTTCCAAAGAAGAGACAACCTTCCCTGTTCTTACACACACACGTGTGCAAACATACAGCGGCACTTCTGTGGCTTTCAGTGGCCCTCAGAACAGCAGGTGAGTCGGGTGCAAAACAAATGGCCCCCGTTCAGCACACCAGTAACACACATTTGGTTAACTGAGTACGAACCAGAGGAAGCAGCCCTGGGATGCGGTCATGCACACATCCACAGCAGTGTATCTCAGACCTTTGGGCACGAGCAAGTGGGCTGCTCTCCGCCTAAGCAGTCGGCATTATGTCCTAGCACAGTGGACCAGGCTGTGACTTAAAAGGGCAGGGGAAGGGTACTGCAGCTTTGGAAGACACTTTGCTGGTTTCTTACAAAACTAAGCATACTATTGCCATCTGATATGGTGACCACACTCTTGGTATTTACCCAAAGGAGTTGAAGTTATCTCCATACTAAAACCTACACATGGATGTTTATAGCAGCTTTATTCATAATTTCCAAAAACTGGAAGCAACCAAGATATCCTTCAGTAGGTTAATGGATAAATAAACTGTGGTAATCCAGACAATGGAATATTATTCCTCACTAAAAAGAAATGCACCGTCAAGCCACAAAAAGACATGGAAGAACCTTAACTACATATTCCTAAGTGAAAGAAGTCAACCTAAAAAGGCTACATATGATATGATTGATTCCAATTATATAACATTCTGGAAAGGCAAAATTATGGAGACAGTAAAAACATCAGTGGTTGCCAGGGGTTAGGGGAGATAGAGAGAGAGATGAATAGGCAGAGCACAAAGGATGTTTAGGGCAGTGAAACAACTCTATATGATACCATAGTGATGAATTGGTGTCATTATACATTTGTTCAAACTCATACAACACCAAGAGTGAACCCCAATGTAAACCAGGGGCTTTGGGTGATGATAATGCATCAGTGTAAGTTCAACGGCAACAAATGTACCATTCTGGGGAGGGGGCAGATATTGATAATGGGGGAGGTCATGCATATGGCAATGTGTGGGAACTCTTTGTACTTCCCCTCAATTTCGCTGTGAACTTAAAACTGCTCTAAAAAGTAGTCTACTTAAAAGGGGGAAGGAAAGGAAAGAAGGAGTATTGTTGCCAGGGAAGGTGAAAATGTCCCCAGGACTCATACAGCCTCAGCCAAAAGAGAATCCACACCACTTACTAGCAACAAGACCAAATAAGCAACCCTAGAAAGAAAAAATCCCAATGGTGAAGAGGTTGGAGCTAGGATACCGATGGTGTTGGGGGGGGTGCCCTGATTTAAGAGAGAGGGTATCACATTGGAGAAACTGAGAAGACATCCCCAGAAGGAGTGAACTCAAGGCTGAGAGGCTAGACCGGGCTGGAGAAGTGGGCAGGAACTGGTCCAGGTAGGCCCCAAAGCCAGGAATCGAAGACTCTGGACTCATCCCCTCGTGGTGAAGTCTGTTGAAGGGTCAGACATCTGTGCTCTGCCCTCCTTTGCAGGCTGCCCTTCCAATGCAGAGTGGATGTCTGCCGCAGAAAGCAGTTCCCATGCTGACTCCTCCAAGTAGAGAAGAGTGGTGATTGCTTCAGTGTTCCAGGCTGATGGCCTCTTAACGGAGCAGATTCTTCTCACGATAGGCGAAACCCACAGTGGCTGCCAACAGTGAAATGAAATTATGGAGGAGGAAGGGGAGAGAGACAAAGGAGAGAGGTTCAAGATTCCCAGCTGGTTTCTCAACAAAATAAATCAACATATTGAACACCTACGGAAAGTTCTAGTGTTACAAAAATGAGCAGGACTGGTGGCTCTTACACTTGGCCCCAAGTCCAAATGCAAATCAAAATATGCTCACAGAAGCTCAGCTTCCCACAGACCAACAATAATACCTTTCAATTTGGATAGTACTTGAAACCTTTTCTAAACCACTTTACACGGGCCATCTCGTGTCCCCTTTCAACAGCTCAGTGAGACCCGGGAGGCAGGAATGATTGGTCCAGCTGGAAAAGAGACGAACAGGCTCTCGGAGATAAGTCACTTGCCAAGGTTGGTGGCTGATGAGTGGCCAAGATGAGTCTGTAAACCAGCTGTCTAACAGAATCCATTTCTTTTATTGGATGTATAATGGCTCTTACTCCCTCTATATGAAATATACAAAGAATGTAATCAAAATTTTGTGCAGGTCATCAGTTTGCCACATGACTAAAGCAACCACTTTCCCTTTTAATAATACTATACATGCTAATGATAGCACCACAGCTAATAGGGAGTGTTTACTCTGTGCTCCACACATGAGACATGGATTTCTCACTTAACCCTCACATATCTATGAGATGGAGACCGTCGCTGTGCACCGTGAAGGAACTGAGACTCAGAGAGGTTAAGAAATCTGCCTCAGGTTGCCCAGCTAGTGGATCTAGGAGCTAAAATTAGGATCGGGGCTGATTCCAACACTGGGTGCAGTCTTGCTACGGCATCAGTGAATATTAAAACCTCTGGACTCTTCTCCATCTCAGGAGAAGGATGGGGAAGCTTGATGACGTTGGGCAGGTTGAACCTTGGGAGAGAATGGTTCTGTCAGTTTTGAAAAGGATGGGTTTTACATAGATCACTTAGAAGATATACCACCACCTAGCATCGGGAAGCTGCCCTAATCTTTTCCTGACATGAAGAATAGTCTGGAAAGATGGATATTGTGCAAGAAAAGAGTATAAAATAAACAATCTTCTGGGCAGTCTTCCTCCTGTTACCCAGCATGCAGAGACCAGTTGGGGACCCAGTGACCTCGCAAGGCGGGGCAGGGTCAGAGCCTCAAATTTTCTCTACTGCTGGTCGCATGATCTTTACCTTTTCTGACTTTTTCATTCCCTTCAGGGGAAACCTCAGAGTGAGAGTTGGTGCCCTGGTTATTTCAGACATGAATCTAATCTAACAGTTCAATGTTCAAGCACAAGGGGCTGACCCTTCCCTTAGAATCTGCTGAACACTAGTTCAGTGCTTTTTTTGTTATCATACACTGTCAAGAATAGATTATTTAGGGGAATATATATATATATATATATATAATTTCCCCCTAAATATGTATATATATTTCCCCTATATATATATATATATACACATAGACAGTTAAAATTGTTTAATATTTTTGCTTTATTAGAAGTTTTTTGTTCATGGTTTACAGTTTACCAGAACAGTATACTTTCCTAGCAAAGATACGTAATTATAAGCTGCAGATCATAAGCAGAAAGATTCGGGGGTAAGAGCTGCACCAAGGTTGTGATGGTTTTTTACAGAAGGAAATTTATTTTGGAATCTTAGTGCTTGTTTCTAAAACCTAGGGATGAGGGGACCCCGTCATAGGGAAATCAGTCCAAAGACAAGGTATTTGGGAAGGGAGGCTCTGGCCAGAACAGTCAGGTCCAGGGGCCAATAAGAACTCTGTCCCCCAGAGTAGAGGGTATCACCATATGGTCCTGGAGCCTCAGCTGGATTGGATGTGTAACCAGCCTCCTGCCTCCAGGGAGCACATTCATTACCAAAAAATACCCAGTGTCTTGCAGAGATGCTGGTATCAGCACAGGCCTTTTCCCCAGAGACTGGCTGTTATCAGTCCACAAGGGCCTCAGTCAATAATGTTGCACTTTTGTCTTTAAGGCCAATGAATAATAACCTTAGCCTAGGGCAGAATTTCATTTATTTAATTATTTAATTTTTTAAGAGAGGGAGTGAGGGAGGGGTGGAGGGAGAGGGAGAGAGAGAATCTTAAGCAGGCTCCTTGCCCACCACAGAGCCCATTGCAGGGCTCGATCTCACCACCCTGAGATCATGACTTGAGCCAAAATCAAGAGTCGGACTAAACCGACTAAACACTAAAACCGTCAGTTACCCAGGTGCCCCTAGGGCATAATTTTGAACATGAGTGATTCATTCTAAGTTCTCCTTGTGTTTGCTTAACTAGAGCTAATTTTTTTTTCTAGCCAAGTTAATTTGCCAGGACCTAGCTTGGCCTGGTCCCCACACTAATGTCCACATCCACGCTGAAGCTTCTTTATTGTAGATTTGAGTCTGTTGCTCTGCTTGGAGGAGCCATTCTTAATAATGCCCGATGGGAATGTCTATAACTTTGGCCCCAAAGCCACCTATCCCGGACGAGCTCTGTGAGTCACTGAGGAAGGTGTGGATTGAACATGGAAAGCCAGCTGGTCCATAAGAGCCTGTCATCACCTGCACCATCGGCCAGGAGCCAGAGCGTCACCACCCATGCATCGGTTGGTTGACTGCCTCAGATCTGACATTGAAGGTATGGATGGTTAGATGTGCAAAATGGTCCATCCTCAGAGGAGACTGGCCTCTTCATCCAGGCCCTGGGACATCATAGCAGTAGAGGAGCACTTGCTGAAGTCACTGAGGATTCGCTGCATGCTGTTTCATCTACCATGCCTGTGGCCCATCTGTGCCCGCCTCCGATCCTCTGGCATCCAGGACCTCCCTTCACCGTTAGGAGGAAGCAAAACGAGGTTGGTTCTCTTGCGGGCACTCTCTACCACACCTTTTCTTTTTCCTTCTGCACCCATGATCCCTGGCCTGGCTTTATCTAATCATAACCATTGTTTGTTGAGCACATCCAGATAATGTGTTACCACTTCCTCTCCATTACCTCAAAACAATCCTCTAAGGTTGATAAATTCATGATCCATATTTTACAGTTGAGGAAACAGGCATAGAGACGTTAGTTAACTTTCCCAAGGCCAGAGAGTTAAGAAGGGGGTTTGTCTGATTGCTCTTGACCATGACTGTCTTCCTGGTAATAACATCTCTGAGATACACAGTGTAGCTCTGAAGCCAGATTACTAGATGTGTGACCCTGGGCCAGCTGCTTAACCTCCCTGTTACTGGGGTGCCTGGGTGGCTCAGTCGGTTAAGCGACTGCTTTTGGCTCAGGTCATGGTCCCAGGGTCCTGGGATCGAGCCCCACATCGGACTCCCTGCTCCACAGGGAGTCTGCTTCTCCCTCTCCCACTCCCCCTGCTTGTGCTTTCTCCCTTGCTGTCTCTCTGTCAAATAAATAAAATATTAAAAAAAACCCAAAAAACAAAACCTCCCTGTTACTTAGTTCCCTCATGTGCAAAATAGGGATAGTAAAGCTGAAATCACAAAGATGTTGTGAGGATGAAATGAAGCAAGATAGTGCCTGGCTTATAAGTTAGCACTAAGTAAATTTGGGGTATTACTGTTACATCTTCAAGGGCTTTCACGTCTATAGCTCATTGCATCCTCAGATGCAGAGACAGGAATGTTCTCATTTTACACTGAGGTCCCTGGAGATGAGTTGGCCTGCCCAGCCCTTGACAGCCAGTGGGGAAGCCAGGAGCAAAACCGGATTTCCAGACCCCTCTGCTGGACCTCCCCTTTCTCACCTTTGGGAGCGCACCGAGATAGGTGGCCCACCCTGACTTCGAAAACATCTCCTCAGGATCCAACCTTGTGAGTCTGCCATGTGCTAGGTTCACAAGATAACCAAGTCAGCAGAACAGGCTGGCTCCTGCATCGATCGTCCAGACCCACATTCTACAGGCATGAAAAAGTACAACCAGTAAAGTTACAGATGCCCATGGCACACCTAAAAATGTTTCTGGAATCCAAACCTTAGAGTGATCTTGTCAGACGTGATGTTGAGGGTCTTGCCTACAGTAGGTCCCCCTTCTCACCTGAAAAGAAGACATATTCTCAGCATAAAGCTTCTGCTGAACCCCCACCATGCACCTGCCAGTTATTCTTCATTTTTCTGGGTATAACAAGGGTATAATGGTTATGTATCTTAAGTCTTAATCTTTTAGAGATACATATTAAAATATTTAATACTAATGAAAAGATACAATATCTGAAAATTGCTTTAAAATAAATGAGGGCAGGGGTACTTGGGTGGCTCAGTTGGTTAAGTGACTGCCTTCGGCTCATGTCATGATCCCAGGGCCCTGGGATCAAGTCCCACATCAGGCTCCTTGCTCAGCGGGGAGCCTGCTTCTCCCTCTGCCTGCCACTCCCCCTGCTTGTGCTCTCTCTCTCTCTCTCGCTGACAAATAAAATATTTTTAAAAATAAATAAGTAAAATAAAATAAAATAAGTGAGGGCAGGGCAATTGGGGAGAGAAATTGTGTGAGTGTTGATGAATTGGCTGTAAGTTGATCATTATTAAAGTTGAGTAATACACGGGAGTTCATTACAACAGTTTTTCTACACCTATACGTGTTTGAAATTTTCCATAATGAAAAGTACGAAAGAAAAAAATTCTTACATTTTCAGAGATCTGTCCTAGACATAAATTCTCTTTCCTGTAGACAGACACACACTGTATGCATTTCAGATCATGTCAACTCAAGCTCATCCTTGGACTGGGCTATGGACACCCTTTAGCCGCTGGCAAAGATGCACGACCCCCCTCCAGAATGTATGCACATGAGAGCAGGGAACTTAGGTGTAGGGCTCATGGATGTGCTCCAGGCCCCCGGACCAATGCCTGGGGAAAAACATGCACTCAATAAATACTGATAAACACATAAACAAATTACTCATCATGGTTCATGTCTTCCTTTCTTCCCAGTCACTAAGACTACAAGTTCAGGGTCATCACTGCAGCCTTCTTCTCTACACCCCCTCGCACGTGGGGTTCCCTTCTGTCTATCCCCACTGCCAATGCCCTTCATCTGCTTAGCTCCGCCCCTACAACAACCCAGTTGGGTCTCTTTATTCCAGCCTCCCCTCTCTAGAGCATGTTTTATATGCCACCAGAGAGCTCTTTCTAAAGCATGTTGAAAATTTTGCTTGAAAACTTGGTTCCTCATTCTGGCCCCTTATTAGTAATAAGCTTATTTTATATTTTCACAATGTTTTATAGATGGCAAAGCTCTCTTCTGTGTCTTTTGATTTGATCCTTATGGCCCTTTGAGGCAGAAATTTTTCTCTTCATTTTACAGATGAAGAAACTGAAACTCAAAGACCAGAAATTAAAGAGCTAGTAAGTGACAGCTTGAACAAGCATTCAGTGCTCTGCAGAATAAAGAGATAAGGGGAAGGAAGCGATCTAATTTAATGCAATCCCTATCAAAATACCACTTTTCACAGAACTAAAACAAAGAATCCTAAAATCTGTAGGACACCACAAAAGACCCTGAATAGCTAGAGCAATCTTGAAAAAGAAGAAAAAAACTGGACAAATCACAATCCCAGATTTCAAGATATGCTACAAAGCTGTAGAAATCAAAACAGTATGGTACTGGCAAAAAAAATAGACACATAGACCAATGGAACAGAATAGAAAGTCCAGAAATAAACCCACACCTATACGGTTAATTAATCTTCCACAAAGGAGGCAAGAATATGCAATGGGAAAAGACAGTCTCTTCAACAAATGGTGTTGGGAAAACTGGACAACAACATGCAGAAGAATAAAACTGGACCATTATCTTACACCATACACAAAAATAAACGCAAAATGGACTAAGGACCTAAATGTGAGACCTGAGACCATAAAAATCCTAGAGGGGAACACAGGCAGTAATTTCTCTGACATTGACCATAACAACATTTTTCTAGATATGTCTCCTGAGACAAGGGAAACAAAAGTGAAAATAAATTATTGGGACTACCTTAAAAAAAAAAAGCTTCTGCACAACAAAGGAAACAATCAACAAAACTAAAAGACAACCTCCCAAATGGGAGAATATATTTGCAAATGACATAGCTGATAAAAGGTAGTATCCAAAATATATAAAGAACTTATACAACTCAATACCCAAAAAACAAATAATGCAATCTAAAAATAGGCAGAAGACATCCAGATGGCCAATGGACATATGAACAGATTCTCAACAGATGATGCATATCATCAGGGAAATGCAAGTCAAAACCACAATGAGATATCACCTCACACTTGTCAGAATGGCTGAAATCAAAAACACAAGAAACAACAGGTGTTGGTGAGGCTGTGGAGAAAAAGGAACTCTCATGCACTGTTGGTGGGAATGCAAACTGGTGCAGCCACTGTGGAAGGCAGTGTGGAGGTTCCTCAAAAAATTAAAAATAGAACTACCATATAATCCAGTAATTGCACTACTTACCCAAAAAATATGAAAGCATTAATTCAGAAAGATATATGCACCCCTGTGTTTATTGCAGCACTATTTACAATAGCCAAGGTATAGAAGCAGCCCAAGTGTCCACCAATAGATGAATGGATAAAGAAGAAGAAGAGAGAGAAAGAGAAACAATGGAATATTATTCAGCCATAAAAAGGGAGGAGATCTTGCCATTTGCAAAAATATGAATGGATCTAGAGAGTATAATGCTAAGCAAAATAAGTTGTCAGAGAAGGACAAATACCATATGATTTCACTCATGTGGAATTTAAGAAACAAGACAAATGAGCAAAGATAAAAAAAGAGACAAACCAAAACATAGACTCTTATCTATAGAGAACAAACAGATAGTTACTAGAAGGGGGGGGTGGGGTGGGCGAAACAGGTGAAGGGAATTAAGAGCACTCTTATTGAGATGAGCACTGAGGAATGTATAATTGCTGAATTCTCACGGAGCCATGTGGTTGCAGAACTCTTCAGGTTGTTGATAGTACCATAGTATATCATCAATGATTGTATATTCTCTGTTTGTAAAATGCATGTGTAAAAGAGAAAAAGAATCATCTAGTACTCTTTCTGCCGGTCCAGTAATGCCTGACTGCACTTCTACCTTATGTCCCAACACACCTCTCTGGACTCACGCACACCGGCGGGGCCCATCCTCTCCCCATGTCCCTGTCTCTGAGTTAAGAACATCCTTCCTACCCACTGAAAGCCACAAGAGTCGGGACGAAGTCAGATTCATCTTTATACCCCTTGTGTCATTTCCAACTCATTTAGACACACATCCATATATGGTTCTTTCTAACCTAAATGGGGTCACATTTTATTTTATTTATTTTATTATTTTATTTTATTTTATTTTATTTTATTTTATTTTATTTTATTTTATTTTTGAGAGAGAGAGAGAGAGAGAGAGACAGAGCATGCAAGAGTGTGAGGGGGAGGGACAGAGGGAGAGAGAGAATCTTAAGCAGGCTGCACACCCAGCACGGAGCCCAACTCAGGGCTCAATCCCGTGACACTGAGATCATGACCTGAGCCGAAACCAAGAGTCAGATGCTCATGACTAAGCTACCCAGGTGCCCCTGGGGTCACATTTTTTTTAAACATTAATCTTCAACTATGATGTGAACCCCCCAAGGGCAGGAATTTTGCCTGAATTGCTCACTGCCATATTTCTTGCATTGATATCAGAGTTTGAAATACAGGTGCTCAGTAAATATTTGTTCTATGAGTAAAATGAATCAGTAAATTGGTTTTCTTGCTTATAATGTCTTAGAGATCTTTCCATGCCAGTATACCTATAGATCTATCAGATCCTTTTGAAAGGCTACTTAGCAGTTGATGGTATCAGTGGGCCATAATCAACACCCTATGGCATTTATAGTCTTTCTAATTTTTCGTATTTTAAACAGCATCATAATGATCATCTCCGTTTATATAAAATACTCATTTATGCTTGTAATTCTTGTAGAAATAATTCCTGGAAGTGGACTTTATGGGGTCAAATGACATATTTTTAAAATTTTGAAATGTAACCACATGGTCCTCTTAAAAGACTATACCAATTTGTAGTTCCAATACCAGAGTATGAAAGTGTCTTTTTCTCTTTTGCCTTGCTAACCTTAAAAACTATCTATCTTACTTGGCCAAATGGATCTTAGCCCCCCTCTTTTTCAGGGGAAGAAAGGGAGGACAGACAGAAAGAAGGTGGGAAAAGAGGAAAGGAAAGTGGCACGTGAAGGAAGTGAAGATGTCCCTGGTTGGGTCCTCCAAGGGAAAACGGGCAAGAGGCATTTCATTTACTTTTATAAATTTTATAAGGTTAATGCTAAATCTAAAACATTTTGGGGGCTAATTGTGCTTTTCTCTGAAATACTTGTGGGAAAGTTATTGGAACACAGGAAATTGTTGCCAGGAAAAAAAGAAGGGAAATTATAATTTGATCTCCATTATATTGCAAGATTATCCACACATATGTGAGGAACAAAACATTTGTCAAGGCATTTCCACCTATATTGTCGTCATATTCACAAGAACTCTGTTGGCATGTTTCTCCATTATTATTGATTCTCTGAGGTACAAAAAAATCTAAGTGATTAGCCCAACATCACTCAGTCAAAGGCAGACAAGATTTAGCCCCCTACTTCTGGCTCTCAGCCTGATTCTCTTTCTTGCAGGGTTTGCACGGATAGTAAAGTGACCTTGAGTCAAATGGGGTCCACAGAAGCCCATCAGACACTTTTCAATGAATCTGTCCCAACAAGACACATTTGACACATCGCTGGGAGCTGATCATGCTGACCTTATGTTACGGCTCTTAAAAGGAGAAAATGGTTACTAAGAAAATAGCTTCTGTGTGTGCACTTGACTCAAATCTATCACATCTTAAAGGGCACAGAGCCTCTGGAATGATCATTGCTATCAGGGCAAGGAATCCATGTAGCCCTCAGATGCAAGGACTTCTCAACCTGGGGCCCTGTTTTAAAACAAAAACGAAAACAGAAACACTTGACTAGACTATGTTCTCAAGAGCAAAATGATTTTATTCACCTACATCTTGCCAGTGCCTGGCATGGTGCATGGCATATAAAAGGAGCTTATGTATCTGTCGGATAATTACAATGATAGCATGCATGTGTTTAAAAACATAAGAAGCAATTAACTTCTCCAGAGTTGTTGAAGACGAACACAAATATTTGCATAAAGATTCTCACATATGTGCAGAATCTCTGCATTTCCTGAGAGGCATGGAAAGTACAGTAATTAAGAGCAGCGACCTCGAAGCCTAGATTTCTACAAAAAGCCTGCTCAAGGCAATCTATAATTTCTCTCAAATCCTTCCAGGCTTCTGCATTGTCTATATTTCTACTTCTCTAGGAATATGTTACAGTCACACGTCATTTTTTAGGTACACACACCTCTGTTAGCTACCTGTTGCTGCCTAACGATTTTATCATAAAATCAACATCTTACAATAACAAACATTGATTATGTCACCGTTTCTGTGGGGCAGGAGTCCAGCATTGTAAGCTGGGTGTCTCCGACTTGGGGTTTCTCAGAAGGCTGCGGCAGAGATGCTGGCTGAGGCTGCGGTCCTGGCAAGGTGTGGGAAGGCGTGGGAAGACCTGCTTCCAAGCTCACGTGCCCGCTTGTTGACAGACTCAGTTCTTCAGCTGTGGCCAGAGACTTGCTGCTGGGTCCTCCCTGTGGAGCAGCCCACAACCTGGCACCTTGCTTCCCTCAAAGCAAGAGTCAGAGAACAAGAAACGGTACTCAAGACAGACATGACAGCCTTTTGGTACCTAATCTTGGAAGTGACTCCCCATCACTTTTCCATATTCATTTTTTTAAAGGTTTATTTATTTGTTTTGGGGGGGAAAGGGCAGAGGGAGAGAGAGAATCTCAAGCAGACTCGATGTTGAGCTTGGAGCCCGACATGGGGCTTGATCTCATAACCCTGAGATCATGACCTGAGCTGAAATCAAGAGTTGGAGGCCTAAGTGACTGAGCCACCTAGGCTCCTCTTTTTCCATATTCTGTTTATTAGAAGTGAGTCACTAGGACTAGCCCACACTCAAGGTGGGGGAGTTACACAAAGTCATGGACAGTAGAAGATGGAACTCACTGGGGGCCATCTTCCACAAACACTGTCTTACTACACATACTTTCCTTCTTTTCTGTCTCCTGTCCTTCCTCCATTCCCTCCCTACTTCTTTCTAGCACTCTCCGTGGGTCTACCAGGGTCCAGGCACTACACCGGGCACTGGGCATACAAAGCCCCAGAACACTGAGGTCCCAACCTAGTGAAGGAGAAACGTCCAATAAAATAAAGGTTTCCCACAGTTCAGTCACTTACACTTTGGCCATAGACATGGATTTCCTAAACCCTTTCTTACTCCATGTTTTTAAGTCTATTTGCCTCTAAAATATGACTTCATCCTAAGCCAGTTCTTAACCCTGGCTGCCCATTAGCAGCACATAGGGAGGCTATTTAGCCTGCAGGGGAAAGAGATGGGGTTAACGTCCTCCGTGCAGTTCTTTCCACTGGCCTACAGGTGCTTTTTCAATATTCCCAAGTGATCATCAGGTGGTAGGTGGCAGTTTCCCAGGGAGGAACAAAGTCTCTTATGGTTTGCCTCCCCCTCTCTCTTTTGTTTTTTCCTTCTCACATGTTCATCTGTTTTGTTTCCCAAGCTCTAGCCCTGTGGCTTCAAGCTCTGCCTCTTTGTTATTTCCCCTCCCCACCCCCACCCCCCTCCCCACCCCCACCCCCCTCCCCACCCACCAGACCTGGCAGGGCCCTTACCCCTTCCACTAACAAAGAGGCAGAAGGACCTTGCTCCAGCCAAAAGGTAACTTCTCTGCTTTCTTGAAAAGAGATGGAGCATTATTGTGGGTACTTGTGACCCCCGGTGGTACAGAAGGGAAATACATGCGGTGAGATCGGCGAGGTGGGAACGAAGAAGCTCTCACCAAAGCCAGGAGTCACCGCTTACACTCTATACAAAACAGTGTCTACGGGGAGCAAAAACAACACACAACATACAGTGATAAGACACCTCTGCATCTCACCTCAGGTCCCGAGCGTATTCACATCTAAGCAATCAGCACCTCCACCAGTACAAAAACAACCGGAAGATACAAATGCCCTTGCTGTCTCTGCATTTTGTCCCTCGGATCCTCCAGTGCAGGACGGAGGAGCTTCTCAAGCTTCCTAAGTACCCCTCTGGGCTGAGAGGGCTAATCTATGTCCCTGGGGGCCTGGGGATGGTCCTAAGCTGCAGTAGCAAAGACAAAGTTGTTTTGTTGAAGTTTTCATGTTTTATTAGAAACACTTACGTGAATGCTGCATTCCAGTGTGCTAATATCACTATGTTTAACATAAACATGATATATTACCCAAATCTCTGAATAAAATCAACACTGTAGAAGGATACACCATTTTTATGCAGAGCACCTTAGCCAGTACCCTGAACCTACGTGTCCCCCGTGTAAGGGACACGGAGACCATGGTCACCACCATGGGGCAGGACTCACTGCTTCCAATCCCAGCTCTCCTGCTTCCGGTGTGACCTTGGCAAATGAACTCACTGCTCTGAAACTGTTTTCCGACCAGTAAGGCAATGGTACCCTGCGAGCTCTGGAGAGGGCCAGAACTTCTGAGAAAGCTAACACCCTTGTCATTGTCGTAGAGAGTTTTGCAAGTTGTCAAGCATGTCCTTGTGCTACCTTATTTTGACAGGGCACTTTGGTGTGGAAGGAAGAGAGAGCAAGCTTTGGAAGCCATAAACCTCAGCGTCCACCCAGCTCGGCCACAGAGCAGCTCTGTGCTCTTATGCAAGTGACTGAACTTTCGAGAGCATCCGCAGGCTCATGCAAAAGAGAGATGTGATAATGATGTTGCAGGTCATTGGGATAATTAAGTATAATGATTATAAGGCGGGCAGTCCACAATATGTGGTAAATCTCCCTGGTGGCTGGAGGCTGCTGCGGTGGGTGGGTGAGCATACCAGTTCTGTATTCAGAGACTCAGCTCTTTTTTTTTTCTTTTCAAATTTTTATTTAAGTCCTAGTTAGTTAACATATAGTATAATATTGGTTTTAGGAGTAGAATTTAGTGATTCATCATTTACATAGTGCTCATCCTAACAAGTGCCCTCCTTTTATTTTTTAAAGATTTATTTATTTATTTGAGAGAGAGAGAGAGAGAGCAAGCATGTGAGTGAGGGGAGGGGCAGAGGGAGAGGGAGAGAGAAAATCTTAAGCAGGTTTCACGCCCAGCAGAGCCTGACATGGGGCTGGATCTCACAACCCTGAGATCATGACCTGAACTGAAATCAAGGGTTGGATGCTTAAGCAACTGAGCCACCCAGGCACCCACTAACAAGTACCCTCCTTAATACCCACCACCCATCTAGCCCATCCCCCACCCACCTCCCTCCAGCAATCCTTAGTTTGTTCTCTATCATTGAGTCTCTTATGATTACCCCAGCCTCTCTATTTTTTTCCTTCTCATATGTTCATCTGTTTTGTTTCCTAAATTCCACATATGAGTGAGATCATATGGTATTTGTCTTTCTCTGACTTATTTTGCTTAGCATAATACAGTCTAGCTCCATCCATGTCATTGCAAATGGCAAGATTTCATTCTTTTTGATGACTGAGTAATATTCCATTGTGTGTGCATGTGTGTGTGTGTGTGTGTGTGTGTGTGTGTGTGTGTATCACCTCTTCTTTATCCATTCATCTGTCAATAGACATTTGGGCTCTCCCCATAGTTTGGCAGACTGACTCAGCTCTTACTAGCTGGGTGACCTTGGGCAAGTTATTTAATATCTTTGTGCCTCAGTTTCTTCAACTGTCAAAGAAGGATGAAAATAGAACCCTCTCAGAGGGTTGTGAAGATAAGATGACTTAATATAAGATATGCTCCCAGTAGTGACTGACTCATAGATTATTAAGGATCCCATTAAGTATCTGTGTGTAGTTGACTTGCCATACTATTGTCCTCCTTAGTTAGGGAAGCAGAGGCTCAGAAAAGGTCCCCTCCATCAGCATGACTTCTCTTTCCCAAGTGGCAGATCTAGGATTTGGACCCAGATTGTAACTCCAGACCTGGTCATTTTTTCACTGTGCTCCAGCAGCGTCTCTTGGGAATAGGGGCTGTGCACCTCACTGCAATGTATCCTCCACTGGAAGCCTCGAATTCCTGGGACCACCCATGGAGGCCAATGCCCACACACTCTTCCCAAATGTAAACAGCAAAGATTCTCAGGCTGATTTTTTCCAGTTCATAAAATAATGCATTGTTGTTTCCTAGAGAGGTTGGGAAAAAGACAAAAGTCCTGTGTCTAATGGAATTTCTCTCTGGAAGTAAACAGATATCTCAGTTATCTTAAGATGTTATAAAGAGCCCACATCATTGTTCTGATACCTGCACGGGCCCAACAGAGTTATAAAATGTTGATCAGGAAATTGAGGTCATGTAGGAATGTAAAGATCACATTTCAGTCTTCACTTTATTTCAGCTTCGGTGGAAGCAGATCACTCACTCACTTTTGAAATATCTTGTCCTGGGCATCATTGTTCTTAAATGCCTGATACATCTCAGCTTCCTTTGAAGTTTTAATTTTTTTCCTTCATTTTTTTTCATTCAACAAATTGTACTGAAGACCAAGTATGTGCCAGGGACTCTTTTCGGTGCTGGGAAACCACAGTACTAAATAAAAAGATAAAAATCTCTGCCCTCACAGAGCTTACAGTCTAGTAGGAAGTTACATGGAGAGTGCACGATGTGAGCTAGAGTTGCTTCATGGAGAAGGTGACATGGATCTGAGGAGGCAAGCCATGCGATATCTGAGAGCAGAGCATTTCAGACAGAAGGATCATCCAGTGCAAATGCTCTGATGCCGAATAAAAGGGTGAGCAGTTAGGCATCGGGTGAGAGTGGCAATGGGGTGGAGGGAGGACGGACCCTGTGGTCCACCACAAGGACTTCGGCTTTCCCTCTGAGTGAGCTCAGGACTGTTGGGGGGGTTTGAGCCAAGGAGAGACATGATCTCACGTGTTCTTCTTTTTTTTTTTTTTTTAAGATTTTATTTATTTATTTGACAGAGAGAGACACAGCAAGAGAGGGAACACAAGCAGGGGCAGTGGGAGAGGGAGAAGCAGACTTCCCGAGGAGCAGGAAGCCCGATGTGGGACTCAATCCCAGGACCCTGGGAGCCGAAGGCAGACGCTTAACGACTGAGCCACCCAGGTGCCCCTGCTCTCACGTGTTCTAAAAGGATCACTCTGACTGCCTTGTGGGGAGCAGAGATGATGGTGGCTTGGACCAGGATGATGGAGGTTAAAGGATAAGAAGTCATGCAGTCCAACAGGGCATTGTGGAATTTTCCAGGGCTCAGCCAACTCTAGTCTCTTCTCCCTGAGGAGAGAGCCCTGTAGTGAGACATCACTGAGGGGACCCCCATCTCCTCCTATGGCTCCACTGCCTTCTACCTGCCAACAGGTCCAACCCAGGCATTGTCTCTCAGTTCCCTCTCCATGTCTCGACCTGGTTTCTCACCATCACTTAAAACTCGATATGGCTTGCCCCACTAGCCATGCACCACCCACCCAGTTGCTCAGCCAGACACTTGAAATTCATCTCGCATGTTTCCCCTGCTTTACCTCCACATTCACTTAGCTCCATGCCTTGGAGGTCAGGCTCAGTATCAGAATGATATACACCCTCCCCAGGGGACATTCAGAAGCCACTGGAGGAATACAGGCTAGTTTCAGGCAGTGTCAATGTTAATCAACAATTTAGATCAATATTTTTGCATGACAGAATGTTTTTTATTTCAGTGTTATTCTCTGCAGTATATTTCAGAATAGCAAAAAATGGGAAACACCTTTTGAATTCTCAACCAATGTCAGTTCTCCTTTCCTCTGTCACTCTCATCCTGATCTTCCACTTCCAAATTTACAAACCCATATTTCACACGGTTGATATGAAAATGAGATAAAACATTTAACCCCTCAACACATTTGCCATTTACTAGTAATGACGATTGGGTGAAATGATGTCATGAGAAAGTTCCCAACACATGGTAAATGTTTAACACATTTGCTAAGGGGCACCTGGGTGGCTCAGTCGGTTGAACGTCTGCCTTAGGCTCAGGTCATGATCCCGGAGTCCTGGGATCGAGCCCCGCATCGGGCTCCTTGCTCAGGGGGGAGTCTGCTTCTCCCTCTGCCTGCCGCTCCCCCTGCTTGTGCTCTCTCTCTCTCTCATAAGAGAGACAAATAAATAAATAAGATCTTTAAAGAAAAATAACATATTCACTAAAACCAAACCAAACATAAATGGTTGGAAACTGGCTTAACTGAAAAGGATGACACTCTCCCCTTCCAGGCTTCCACAGATGGGTTCCAAACCAAACCCTAGTGGTAGAAATAAGCCAGACTGAAAACTTGGGATATCCCCAGTGACTTCCAAGCAGGTAACAACATCCAGGCTTTGGCATCAGTTCTTCTAAAATGCAAACAGCACAAAGTTCTCAGAAGAGTAACTTCCAGTCCATAAAGAAATTGCCTACGTTCTCTCATGTCATTCAGAAGTCACATTTGTCCTGCCCCAGCGAGCACTCTGAGTTTCTACTCCTAGTGGCTATTTCCATAACTGAAACAGATCTACTCCTTGGCACAGTCACCTTACCTTTCTAGACTTGTTCTCAGATTTGTTGAGAAGGGAGGCATAATAAAACTATCATTTATTGAGAGTTTAATATATGCTAGACACCATTCTACGGATTCTTCCATGAAAGCATCAGAGTAAACGTAAGGGGGTAGATAACAGTATTTTTCAACTTTCTGGTACAAACCAAGGCTTATGAGGTTCCGGTTCAAAGTCATTTCGCTAGGAAGTAGTAGAGTGAGGTTTTGACCCAGGCAGACTGACGCCTCCTAACTTCTAACAATTCTGCCCTGCAATCTGGAAGCCACAAGTGCATCTCACCCTTTACCCACCATCATTGTAAAGTACTAGCTAAGTCCCCTCATCCTTTTCCTTTATGTTTTTTAAATATTGCTTTATTTTTCCATATTCATTTAAAACTTCCTTTTTTCTCCCACTATTGCCAAGGCATTTTCTCCTTCTTTTGTTATGACCTTGAAATTGAAATCATTTTGTCAGGGCGCCTGGGTGGCTCAGTCAGTTAGGCATCTGCCTTCGGCTCAGGTCATGATCTCAGGGTCCTGGGATCGAGTCCCGTGTTGGGCTCCCTGCTCAGTGGGGAGCCTGCTTCTCCCTCCTCCTGCTACTCCCCCTGCTTGTGCTCTCTCTCTGACAAATAAATAAATAAAATCTTAAAAAAAAAAAGAAAAGAGAAAAGAATAATTTTGTCAGTTCTGTACCACAAATTGATAAAAGCATAGAGGGCAGAGGACTGTTGAGAAAGTTCCCAAAGTTGACTTGATGACATTCATTTCAAGCTCAGAGGGTATTTTAAAGCTCCTTTTGCTTAGAGTCTTGGCCCATCCATTATGATTAAAAATATCCAATGTTCTCTTCTAGACCAAGAGGAAATTCCACCTCTACCAGATAAGGAGATGCCCTTGCACTGTACCAGGATACTGGTATTCCAATGGGACTTCTGTATCTCAGTTGCTTCAGCTGTGAAATAGGGCTATTATAACTGTACCCAGCTCATAGGGCTATAGTGAGGATGAAACAAAGCAATACATGGAAAGTGCTTGAAACTGTGTCAGAAGGTCAACACATACTCTTAGTGACTCTTGCTATTTTGCAGGTAGCCAAGTCTTTGGGGGTGGCGACTATAGTGATGATCTTTGCAGTTTACAGTCGGGCTCTTGCTTTGTTCAATCCTCATCACAATCTGTGGGAATTATTAAGTCTTTTATATTCCCAGTCCAAACTCCAGGAGGCCAAGCGATGTGTGGTACTCACAGGTCGGTCCAGCCACAATCCCCATCAGTCCAACAGCCCAATGTGTTTTAATGGTGTGAAAAAATGACAGTAATAGGTTTTTTTTAAAAGATTTTATTTATATATTCATAAGAGACAGAGAGAGAGAGAGAGAGAGAGGCAGAGGGAGAAGCAGGCTCCCCGCTGAACAGGGAGCCTGATGCGAGGCTCAATCCCAGGACCCTGGGATCACAACCTGAGCTGAAGGCAGAGGCTTAACCCACTGAGCTACCCAGGAACCCCAGCAATAGTTTTAATAAAAAGACTTAATCCTGTTGAAAGAATCACCGAGGACTAAAGAGGTCATTTGAATGTTCCAGTTGTATTCTTACTATGTTCTGTAGAAGAAATGATAGGCCATAGGTGGTCAGAAATCTAGGGATTCAAGGTCTGGGGACATCTCTCTTTTTTAAAGATTTTATTTATTTATTTGACAGAGAGAGACACAGCGAGAGAGGGAACACAAGCAGGGGGCGTGGGAGAGGGAGAAGCAGGCTTCCCGCCGAGCAGGGAGCCTGATGTGGGGCTCCATCCCAGGACCCTGGGACCATGACCTGAGCGGAAGGCAGACACTTAATGACTGAGCCACCCAGGTGCCCCCTGGAGACATCTCTTGCGATTAAGTGCCAAAGATAAACAGGAGCCTGATTTGTTTCTTTTCTTTCTTTCTTTTTTTGTAAGATTTTATTTATTTATTTGACAGAGAGAGAGAGAGCAAGCATGGGCAGGGAGTGATTTGTTTCTTATGAGAAATATGACCACTGTGGGACCACTCTTCTTTCCTATTTTTCTATGCTCTAAACCAGTATTTTCCAAAACACATTCCTCAGCACATTGGTTCCATGAGTGGTTAATAGTGTGCTTCTAAAAATGGGCTCCCCAACCAAATGTAGGTGGTGAACTCCAAGATGAGTTTTCTTTCTATAAAACCAGATTCCTGCAGAACTAAAGAGTGGATTGCTCTCTTCACATAGCTGATGAGCCTGCTGCCCTCTCCATGCTAATGAAGACACGATTCTCTCAAGATTACATTTTTATTGGCTTCTCAGGCACTTAAGATGTACAGATTATTGCTCAGTTGGGGTTGCTTCTCCAGAACATTAACCTCACCAATTACTAGTGAATTTTCTCATCCTTTCTTCTCTTCCAGTTTCACTTTCTGAGGGTTAGAAAAATAGATTTTTCGCCATGCGCTGATGGTAGCCTCAACTCATCTTCCTAACCTTAGCCCTTGCCAAGTCTTCTGACTTCTTCAGTGCTTCATCAAATGTTGTGACCTTGACCTTTTCTACTTCATGACTGCCTCCCTACCCTCATTCTCTGGATAAAAGCTACAAAACATTTATGGGCCTTGTTAAAATGCCACATCATTCATTCATTTGGTTGTTAAACATTGAGGACCTTTCATGAGTTAGGCATTGTTGCAGGATCTGATTGAAGGGATTAGTGAATGAATGGATTTACTCGTCCCTGGGAGTTGGGAAGGTCTGTTAAACAGTACAAGGCTAGGTATGCTTATCTTTTGGGGAGACAAGTGATCTATAAATCAGGGAACTATTCTAGTATTTACATGCTGGTCCCATGAAAAATGATATAAGCAGTTTTCACTATGCTACAAATCCTGATAATTTGCATTTATATAGCACATTATTGGCACAACAACTCTGTCCCTTGGAGTAGCTTCATTTAAACTTGTTTTGCTTTCATTATCTCTCACAGAACAACCATAAAATGATTGTAAAACAATTTGCAAGTATGTGTGTTATCCATAAATGCTAAATAACAGTTAAATCATCAAACGCTGCGCAGTGGAAACTGACATTTCTCTGGATAATATTTTAAATTGCTCACCCGATGTATTGTCAACCCTGGAGCAGGGACATCTGGATTAGGGTACGTACGTGTGTGGGGGAGAGGTGAGCGTGAGCAGTGTACTTGCCTTTAAAAAGCATCCCAGAGGAAGGAGAACCGTGTTTCGCCTTACAATTTTTTTCCCTGTATCTTACTCTCTCTCAATAGACCAAATAAAAGTTATCTCAAAAGCAAACCGAAGTATTCATGAAACATGCATGTGTTCATGGGCTAACAGCAACAAGTTCAGATATATATATATATCTAGGTGCTTTAAATATTAACCAATGTATGGACACTGAATAGACATTCTGAGCACTTCATTGGTCTTTCATGAATGGACTTTGTGCAAATCACTGTGAATGGCGTCTTGGAAACAGCCATGGCTAAGTCTGTCATGATCCCTGAGCATCCATCAAATAAAGGAAGTCCCTGGTCCGACGTACATAGTCACTTTTCTCCTCCAGTGCTCTGGGTGTAATGTCCATTCTTGCCAGCACAGCAGAGTTCATTTCAAAGCTCTCGGTCTACTCCCTTTGATTATAGTTGCTCTGTGGGTCCCTCATGGAGCCCATGGATTCACTTCCGACTCCTTATCTGATTCTCCTAAGGACTGGTAGAGGGACGGGGCAGGAATGGTTATCAGTCCTGTTCTACAGGTGAAGAGTCTGTGATTCAGAGTATCGGTGGTGTATGGAAAGTCACACAGGGATACATGAAAGGCAGAAACTGAACTGAAATTTCTAGAATCAAAGGAGGGAAGGGTGCAGAAAAATATGGGATATCTACAAACTGATTTTCCCCATATCATATGCTTTACAGTGAGAAAAGGTAGAACTGGAAATATGTACTTTCCCATTGCTAAATGGATGAATGAATGAATGAATGAATGGGCAATTCTATGCTGACTTCCCTCTCCCGACTTCCAGACACTTGCCGTTTTCAAAAGGAAAAGCCCTGGGACATTTAACTTTAACTGTGTCCTTAGCATCCTCTTCTTACTGCCACCTACTACCATCCTCGCCTCATCCTACTTCCTTCTCTCTCCTCTTGAAACGCAAAGGAAAGGAGCCTCTCCTTTGCTCCAGTTCGTCCCCTGACAGATGCTTCTCTGGGCTGGAGGAGGGGCAGCCTTGACAGTTTTATCCTGGGCCCTGCCCTGCCTCTGGGCTGAAGTTCAAAATCCACTCACTTTTGGATTTATACTCCTACCTGGCCTGTGATCCAATGTGAATAGAGATTGGGAGCCCTAAAATTAACTGCAGTCTTGGCAGAAAGAGATGTTAACTCTAGAGCACCAGAGGAGGAAAATAATCATGTAAGTATTACCAGGGGCTTCCTTGGTTGGATGGATGCTGGCTCAGTTGAGGCACCTGTGGTTAAGTGACTAGGCAGGGTTCCCTGAAGGCCTGTGCTACCCCTTCCTGCGGACAGACCTCTGTACTGCAAGAGCATACGGAGTAGGGGTGCGAGGGCATCACCTTCGCTGGCCGGGGATTTTCTAGAAGCATGGATCCTCCTTGCTCGGTGCCTGGCACATAAATGTTTATGGTCTCAAATCAGATTGAATTACCCTTGCCCTGAACCTCAGTTTCCACATCTAAGATGGAGGTGCTGTACTAGAATAATGCCTAGGGGACTTCTAAAGAGGCAGTGTGCCCCAGCTGGGGTAAGAATGGTGTTGTTAAAAGGGAGCACATGGTGGTTTAAAGGTCATACCCCCACACCCCCACACTCCCATCTACATACTAGTTACGTGGTTTGGACAATTTGTTTTACTTCTCTGAACCATCTGTAAAAGGAAGGTTCGGCAAAAATACCCATCCACAGCACTGGGGTGGGGGTTCAATAGTGCAAAGTGCTCAAGAAATTTTTGTTTAATGAATGATGCTTGGATAGTTCACAGGAAAAGCTTTCTACTTTATTCGGGCTTGGCTAGAACTTCTCACATTGCCATGTTCCCCTGAAGCTGTCAAGCTCTGGGACATAAAGGAAAGACCCTCTTCCTTTGTTCCAGACCTGAGCAAGAGTTATTTGAGCAGAAAGATCACCAAATTAAGAGTCACTACAACATTGAGTGCTTTGTTTCCTCTAGGGCTTTGACTTCAGCTCCCGGGTATGGTGGGGACCGAGCCTGTTGACTCAGTGGAAGCAGATAATCAAGGTCCATCTCCTATTTCAAGGCCACCACAGAAAAGGCGTTTTATAAATATTCATTGCAAAGAAGTAACTCCTTCCTACTTAGGATTTGATTTCCTATTTTTGCAGGTCTAAAAACTAGATATCTCTTTGTTCAGATGATCAGACCCTGGGAACAAGTTGGCTTTAATCTACCTGTTCACACACTTGAAAACTCGGCTGAACTAAATTAAAACAATTGTGAAGTTGGGAAAATTCCATTTTATAAATTAGAATACCAGGAGCCCGGTCAGTAGAAGGAATCAGAAAAGGAGCCTTCCCCATATCTGCCTCAGTCTAACCCCTCATAGAAGACACCCATAATCTCACCAAAACTTCCCCCAAAGAGAATGGCTTTATACCTACCAGGGACACAGAAGATAGATCTATGATGAAGTGAATCCATTTTGTTCAAATTAAATCTAATTCCATGGCCCACCAAAACCAAACGGCTGGTGGTTCTTCTGACTTGTCGGTATTAGGTGTTAAACTTTTATCTTTAAAGCTCCCCATTGCTAACTGGTTCATTTCATTTGTTTGTCAATATACTGGCGCCATGCACAGACTTGGTCTGTATCTGCAATGCATTCTGTGTCTAGAAATTTGGACAAAGTAGAGGAATCTTTTTTGTTTTTGTTTTTTAAGATTTTATTTATTTATTTGACACACACAGAGAGAGAGAGAGAGAGCACAAGCAAGGGGAGCATTAGGCAGAGGGAGAGGGAGAAGCAGGCTCCACGTTGAGCAGAGAGCCTGACATGGGAATCGATCCCAGGACTCCGGGATCATGACCAGAGCCGAAGGCAGACGCTCAACCGACTGAACGACCCAGGCACCCAAAGTAGGGCAATCTGATAGCTATAATCTGCTCACTAGCTATAGAGACCAAGGGGATTTGTTTAATAGTTATCTAGATAGATAAATTACTTGATAAAGTATTTACTTCACATGCCCAAATTGGAGACATCTTCTAGTCCTTTAGGAATTAACCCTTTCGGCGTGGTGTTCCCCAAAGTCACCTCTCTCTGTGTTTACACAGTTGCCCAGCAAGCACATCTTGACCATAGAACTTCATTTATCTGCACCTCCTCACTGCATTGCGCTTGTCAATCTAAGTGATTTTATTTCATCCCATCGGAAGGCTGCATGATGGTCACTATAGATTCATTTCTAATTCATAACCATCCCATTCCAGAAACTCTGATGACTTTGTGCTTATGAATTGTAAATACTATTTCCAATAAACTGATAATGAATTGCCGGGTCCCTTCAAATTTGTAAATAAGGGGGATATTTCCCCTAGCAATGGCCAATTACACGAGGCAGGAAAAGTCATTCTATCAGGAACACTTACCCTTCAGCTTATTTCAGTCAGAAGACCTCTTAATTCTAATTATTCCTCCAGTTCTGAGTCAGCCAACACCACAGAGATACTACGTAAGTGGTTCAAATGGAAGAAGGGTAACAATAATTCTTAATGAGGAGACAATCTGGCTCAGAAGCCTGGAAGCCCAGAGACTGAGAGGTATCATCCTGTTTCTTCATTAATGTATTCTGTGACTTTGGGCAAATCATTTTATCTATATAGGAGTGCTTCCCCTCTCAGTCAGAGGAGTCTGGCCACCCAAGAGAGGAAGAGGAAGACAGGACGCTAGTAGGTACCCATCATTTATCACTTGCTGTGCGCCAGGCACTCTGCAAGATGATCTCATGTAATTCTCTCAAGAAGCAGGAGGTAGGTATGTTCCCCACTTTAAAGATAAGGAAACTGAAGCTCAGAAAAGCTAGTTCACATAGCTCATATGAGTCGGGGAGGCAGGATTTAGACTCAGGCCTGACTCTGAAGTGGACTTACCTTATATGCTGAATTTGCCTCTGTGCTACTGCAAGGAGGCTGAAATGAGATGTCATTATGGTTTCCCGTTAAAGCTGGGGAATTTCATGTAGGGAGGGATCACTTCTGTCGCACCTGTGCACGGGCTGCTGCGTCAGGAAGGGGTCTAGACTCTGACTCCCTAGAGCTCACAGCACAGTCCTCCAGGAGCTGCTTCGAGGGTGTGAGCCTAACTCTGGGAGGAGGGAAAAGACACTGACCAAGTTGTGCTCCCCATCCTGATGGCAAGTGCTCCCAGGAGCACTCCTGGACTCCCTCCCTCCCTTCTGATCCCCTTTCAACTTGCATCAAATGCACATCAACCGCTTGGCGTGGCTAGGGCCCCACCACCTCCCTCCAGGACTCCTGCATTAGCCTCCTAAGGGGCCCCCTGCCTCCAGTCTCAGTCTCATGTAATGAACGGGTAATTTTCCCCCCGAGGGCAATAAAGAGTAATCAAGAGATTCAAGCAGGGGGATTACATAATTAGATTTACAGTTTAGGAAAATTAAATGCTGAGGAGTTACTGCATAATGATCTTTCCCTCTTTATCTCTTTAGCTACCATCTTCTCCAATCCGTTCCCTGCCCTCTGGGCAAATGGAGTATGGGCCTGGGTTCAGTGGATTCCTCTGCTTGGGAGTCATCCTCCCTACTACTCCCCACCCCTACTCCGCTGCCGTGGGCCGACTCGCTCACTGTCTAAAACCTGATAAAGTCTCTCCTCTATGAAGCGGTCCTCACCTCCCCACATGCCTGGACTCTCCTAAACCAGCCAGCCCTACTGACGGCACTCCTAGTCCTGTATCCTTACATCGAAAGAGCTTCTTGTGGTCTGTCTCCCTTACCAGAGTGTGAGCCCCTCAAACACTCAAAGACAGGGGCGGTATCATTCATATTTGCATCTATAGCTCCCGGGGCAAAGCCAAGCAGTGGTTACTCCTAGATGTTAGTGGAATGGATAAATGGGCTCTATAGCTCTGCTTCTTTCCTTCTAGAAGGTGAATGGATGAGGAAAATATACTGAGAGTGCTGAACAAGGGGTTGCTGAATCTTGAAGAAGAATTTTATCACTTTAGACCTTAGATGCTTCTGCAAAATGGGGAAAGGGAAGATTTCGATGTTTCCTAGGGACCTTGCTTCTCTGACATTCTAGTTGCTTGGTTCTTTAGGAGCCAAGGTGGAAAATGGTGACTTAAAAAATGAGAAGTGGGCAGTACTCAGGGAGGTGGGCCTCAGTGGGACCAGGAACCCTGGAAGTCCAGACTCCCCATAGCCCTCCTGTCCTCCTGGACCCAAGCAGGAGCTGAGGCAAGGGGGTGGGGAAAGGAGTGAGCATTTACTGTGTGTGACTGATCTCTGCCAAGGACTTCCCAGGGGAAGGATGAGGGCATACTTGGCCGCAGAGAAGCCTCCAAATAGCCACAGCCAGTCTCAACTCAATCCAAGCAGCTCTCTCTTTAAGTGATTCTGGACTGCTGACTTGGAGGAGACCCAGAAGGGATTGCCATCTCTCCAGGGGCCTGAGAACTTCTCAAAAGAGAGGCCATGACTGTTTCCTAATTTGGGGGTCCTCATCCTCCTGCATAGTGTTGGGTGCTATACTCCTCAATAAATGCTGAATGAATGAATGAATGGCCATGACCACTCTGCACCTCAGTCTTGAGGGAGCACCAGCACAAAGTCTGGTACTATGCATATGTATTCTATATTTTCTTTTTTCTCATAACCAGTCCCTCCCTCCTCCCACTCCACACATCCAGCAAGTCTACTTAAAAAAGTGTTAGTGAGCCTCACACACCCTCTCTTCATCCAAACACCCAATCAATCAAGATAGATCAATCAAGATAGAAGTCTCCCAAATTGGGCCTGGGGTTAAGGAGTGGCATTTTCTAACCAGTTAGCTCTGGTTTCAGATTTGGTGGGAACCAGAAGGAGGGTCCAGAGCTAGCTTTATAAAAGCAAGAGGCAAGACGTTCTCTGTCTTAATAGCTGCTGTTGTTCTCACTGGTCCTTGGATCAAGTTTGCCTCTTTTTCTTTAAGGTGAGGCTTTAAGGGCACTGGCTGCAAACTACAGAGCGTCAGGGTCTCTTGCACTAGAAGTGAGCCAGAGGGAGGTGGGATTGGAAGGGTAGAGATTGGTTGAGACTTGGTGTTCTGGGGAAGGCCCACATAGGAGGAAGGATGAGCAATCCTAGGATTGCTTGGAAACATCCACCAGGTCTTAGACAGTGAGCATATCCACATCAAAATCTTCCCTTTCCCCATTTTGCAGAATACCCACCAGTCCCAGTGTGTGAGCCTAGGTGCGTCAGTGTTACTTGTCAGCTTATGCCTGCCATGTCCTGGACTCTGGGCTAGGCACTGAGGTGGAAAGGGGTGCTCTACCCAAGCAGTGTTGGAGGGAAATAAAGGAAGGAGGCAAGCTTGGAATGCTTTGGCCTCACCCACTCCCACTGTCTGTCCAGCAGTGACTTGAGAAGCTTCAGCCATGGGCAAAGAGAAGACCCATATCACTATTGTTGTCATCGGCCATGTGGACTCCAGCAATTCTACCACCACCGGGCACCTCATCTACAAGTGTGGGGGTACCAATAAGAGAACCATTGAAGTTCAAGAAGGAGGCAGCTGAGGTAAGGCACCCACTGTGGCTGGGAGTGGCAGAGGTTGGGGTCCGGCCCGTTTCGGGGTGGGTCTAGTTGCAGAGTGCAGAAAGCAAGGTGCACGCTGCAGGTCAAAGTCCGCTGAAGTTGGCTGTAATTTGTCTACTTGCCATCCATGCACTCTACCCCTTAACCCCTCCCCGGGTGGGCAAGGGCTCCTTCAAATATGCCTGGGTGCTCGACAAGCTGAAGTCAGAGAGAGAGCGTGGCATCACCATCGACATCTCCCTGTAGAAGTTTGAGACGGGAGAATACTATATCATCGATGCCCCAGGCCACAGGGACTTCATCAAGAACATGATCACTGGCACGTCCCAGGTAAAGCAGTCTGCCCCCAGGGGCCTCCCTGGGCTCCAGGAAGGACTAGAAGCTCATTTGTGGGACTAGAGGAGAGTTTCACTGGGAGGCAGGACCTGTGGGGCTGGGCGGTGGGGCCTCCGTGAGTCCCCATGGGCAGTCTTTGTAAGTTTCTGGGGCGGGCTCCTCAGCTTTACCAGGGGATCTGGGCCTGCCTCAAGTGCTGGCCGGCTGGAGGGCCTGTCTGAGGCCCTGTGCCCCACCTGCTCGTCCGGCCCGTAGGCCAACTGCGCCATGCTCCTGGTGGCGGGCAGCGTGGGCGAGTTCGAAGCCGGCATCTCCAAGAACGGGCAGACCCGCGAGCACCTGCTGCTGGCCCACACGCTGGGCGTGAAGCAGCTCATCGTGGTGGTCAACAAGATGGACTCCACCGAGCCCAGCAGCAATGAGTGCGGGCTGGGTGGGCGGGTGCCGTGGGTCCTGGATGGGGCATGCCATGAACCGTGCCCCAGAATCACCTGTGCTCTGCATCCCCACAGATGCCCTGGTTCATGGGCTGGAAGGTGGAGGGCAAGGAGGGAAACGCCACCGTGGTGATTCTGCTGGAAGGTCTGAACGCCATCCTCCTGTCAACTCGCCCAGTCAACAAGCCCCCGAGGCTCCCTGTGCAGAATGTGTACAGGATTGGAGGTGACAGGGCTGGGGGTGGGGGGAAGGGAGGGGAGACTGTTCACTCCGGAATGAGGAAAAGTTAGGAAGGAGCTCTGGTGTGTGACGGCCAGGGTTCGAATCCTGACTTGGAATCCACAGCTTCTGAGCTAGGATTCAAAGTGCAAAAGCACCCAGCATTTCCAACTTATGCAATAGGTCGTTTATTAGATAGATCCCGATCCATTCGGTGCTTCATACCGGTTCTGTAGGTGGCCCTTTGTCCTTAAATGCAGAACCAAGGGACCTTCTGAGAAGTCAGTTCTGGAGGCGGTGGGGGGGAGGTGTGGGGGAACAACTCTGACTTCTCTCCGACAGGCATTGGCACCATGCCTGTGGGCGGTGTGGAGAGGGGCTTCCTGAAGCCTAGGATGGTGGTCACCTCTGCCCCCATGAACTTTACCACAGAGGTCAAATCTGTGGAGATGCATCATGAGGCCCTACCCGGTGACAACGTGGGCTTCAATGTGAAGAACGTGTCCATAAAGGACATTCGCTGTGGATTCGTGATGGGAGACAGCAAGAACGACCCCTCCCCCATGGAGGCTGCCAGCTTTCTAGCACAGGTGATTGTCTTAAATCGCCCCGGGCAGATCCACGCTGGCTATAGCCCCGTACTGGACTGCCATACAGGTCATATTGCCTGCAAGTTCACTGAGCTGAGGGAAAAGATGGACCGGCGCTCAGGCAAGAAGCTAGAGGACAACCCCAAGGCCCTGAAGTCCGATGACACAGCCTTTGTGCAGATGGTCCCCGGCAAGGCCAGGTGTGTAGAAACCTCGGAGTACCCATCTCTAGGTAAGCCAGGGGTGGCTCCTGAGTCACGGGAAGAAAGCATTAGCTCCTTTGGGCGAGGCACAGGCTAAGGAACATTTCCTTCTGTACCACTTGCCAGAAACCTCCTTTCTCCCTCTTCCAGGCGGCTTTGCCGTGCAGGACATGAGACAAACAGTGGCCGTGGGAGTTATTAAGGTGGTGGATAAGAAGTCACCTACGGCTGGCAAGGTCACCAAGTCAGCAGTAAAGGCCAGCAAGAAGTAAGCATGCAGTTTCTACAGCAATCTTCCACTAGAAAAATAAAACTTTATGTATTTACTGAATAAGATTAATAAACTAACGTCACTGTCCTGGTTACTTATTTCTTCCAAAGAGGTGAACAGGGAACCTCTAGGTATGCTAATGAACTATAATTTAAGGCCCATTGGCTTCAAAGCATCTATGCTCCGGGCTGTGAAGATGATTCAGGGTCTCCTACCTCATTCTCAGCCATGGCTCTATCCCATCCTTTCTCATTTCCCTCAAACTTTAGTCACTTCTGGCCTGTCCTTCCTCTGGGGAAGCTGAACTGTTCTGGCACATGATAAGTACACCTACAATGGCGTAGGACAGGATCTCAGTAGTGCCAGTGGGTTCATCCCCCAACATGACTGTGTGGCTCGTGCTGCTAGGTGCTCTATTACCCAGGCCCTGATAGGACAGTACAGGTCAAGATCACTCAGCCAAGAGTGGGGTGGTAACTCCAAGCAGCTCACTCGGAAGCTTGGGCTCAAGCTGTTGCCCAACATGGTAGTCTAGGTCTGATTAATAATATGCCTGGAGGGTGAGGAGTGAACAGATAGAACTGTGGCCTCTGTTCCCTAACTTTTACGTGGAACAGGAAAACACTTCATGGACCCTAAGCTAAATTATATGCTCATTCAACATACACTGGGAGTTAGGTCCCCAAGGTCTGCTGGTGATGTGTTCCTTGTCCATTTATCACATACCAGCACTTAACCACATGTTGGATGCTCTTCTCACCCCATGGACTTAACTTTGTTAGAGATACAGGCAAACATCAAGTGATAAATGCATAAAGTGAGCCAAGAGAATGGTAGAGGTGGGGAGGAGACCATGAAAGACACAATGCAGTAGAGGCTATTCCAACAATCCAAGCAAGATGGTGACTTGGACCAGGGGGGTAGTTAAGTGGTGAGAAGTTCTGAATATTTTGTAGAAGTTCCAAAAATCTTTACAAACATGGCATTTCTAAAGACTGTATGTGAGGGATGTAGAAGTCAAAGCTGATATCTGGGTTTGGGGCCTGAGGAGTTGGAATGGTAGAGCTTCTGTGAGAGGTGGGGGTGGATTTCAAGATGCTGTTGTGGAGAGAAGGGAGAGGCTCAAGTAATCTGGGGAGTCCTTACATGGAAGCAGAATCCCTTGCCCATAAGCATCTACTGGGAGGAGCTAGGACAAGTATATGGACCTTGCCTGCTGGAGGGAAGTAGTCAACTGCGTGACTGCAATCAATTCTCTATTGGGAAAAAGCATTAGTCTTACACTTAAAATGTGTCAAGGCCTGAGAGTACTGGGGAATCTTATTTTAATTCCAGTATAGTTAATATACCGTGCTATATTTTAGGTGTACGGTGTGATTCAACACTTGTATACATTACTCAGTGGTCATCACAGTAAATTACTATTAATCCCCTTCAGCTATTTCCCCCATCCCTCACCACCTTCCCTTCTGGTAACCAATAGTTTGTTCTCTGTAGTTTAGAATCTGTTTCTTGGTTTGTTTTGTTTCTTAAATTCCATATATGAGTGAAATCATATGGTGTTTACCTTCTCTGATGGACTTACTTCACTTAGCATTAAACTCTAGATCCATCCATGTTGTTGCATGTGGCAAGATTTCATTATTTTTTATGGCTGAATAATATTCCATTGTGTATATGTATATATGCCACATCTTTATCCATTCATCAATTGATGGACACTGGGCTGCTTCCATAGTTTGGTTATTGTAAATAATGCTGCAATAAACATAGGGGTGCAGGTATCTTCTTTGGGTAAATATCCAGTACTGGAATTACTGGATCATATGGTAGTTCTATTTTTTTATTTTTTTGAGAAATGTCCATCCTGTTTTTCCACAGGGGCTGCACCAATTTGCATTCCCACCAACAGTGCACGAGGGTTCCTACTTCCATCCTGACCCACAGTTGTTTCTTGAGTTTTTTATTTTAGCCATTCTGTCAGATGTGAGGTGATCTCATTGTGGCTTTGATTTGCATTTCCCTGATGAGTGATGTTGAGCATCTTTTCATGTGTCTGTTGGCCATCTGGTTGTCTTTGAAAAAATGTCTGTTCATGTCTTCTGCCCATTTTTTAATTGCATTATTTGTTTTTTGGTGTTGAGTTATATAAGCTCTTTACATATTTTGGATATTAACTCTTTATCAGATATGTCATTTGCAAATATCTTCTCCCATTCTGTAGGTTGTCTTTTAGTTTTGTTGATTGTTTCCTTTGTTGTGCAGAAGCTTATGTTGAGTCTCAATAGCTTATTTTTACATTTGTTTCCCTTGCCTCAGGAGACATATCTAGAAAGAAGTTGCTACCGTCAATGTCAGAGAAGTTACTGCGGATGCTCTCCTCTATGGTTTTAGGTCTCACATTTAGGTCTTTAACCCATTTTGAGTTTATTTTTGTGTACGGTGTAAGAAAGTGGTTCAATTTTATTCTTCTGCCCGTTGCTGTCCAGTTTTCCCAACACCATTTGTTGAGGAGACTCTCTTTTTCCTCTTGCATATTCTTGCCTGTTTTGTCATAGATTAATTGACCACAGAAGCATGGGTTTATTTCTGGGCTTTCTGTTCTGCTCTGTTCTATGTGTCTTTTTGTGTCAGTACCAGACTGGTTTTTTTGTAGTGTATCTTGAAATCTGGGATTGTGATACTTCCAGTGTTCTTTTTCAAGATTGCTTTGGCTGTTCAAGGTCTTTTGTTCCATACAAATTGTAGGATTCTTTGTTCTTCTTTGTTCTAGTTCTGTGAAAGATGCTGGGGATTGCATTAAATCTGTAGATGGCTTTGGGTAGTATGGACATTTTAACAGCATTTGCTCTTCTAATCCATGAGCATGGAATATCTTTCCATTTGTTTGTGTCACCCAATTTCTTTCATTAATGTTTTATAGTTCTTGGAGTACAGGTGTTTTACCTCCTTGGTTAAGTTTATTCCGAAGTATTTTATTTTTGTTGTAGTTATAAATGGAATTGTTGATTTCTTTTTATACCGCTTCATTATTAGTGTATAGAAATGCAATGGATTTCTATGTACTGATTTTGTATCCTGTGACCTTACTGAATTCATTGATCAGTTCCAGTAGTTTGGTGGAGTCTTGAGGGTTTTCTATATATCGTGTCATCTGCAAACAGTGAAAGTTTTACTTCTTCCCATCCAGTCCTTTCTGAAGCCAGGTTGGGAATATCTCTTCCTGCTCTTTCCTGAGACTTTGATGTCCAAGATTTAGACTAGGAGTGCAGTGGCCTCTTCTCCCTGATCAATAATATGGCCTGTCCATGCCTGTTGAGTTGGCTTCCTCTCAAGTGTGAATATCCAGGGAAACCCCAGACCCTGCACAAACCTAGAAATAATGGCAGGATGGCATATCGGAGCTGTCACCACATTGGGCATCAAGAAACTCGCTTGTCTGCAAGGCTGGGGAAGCTGTCAAGTTCTAGCTGTTGTCAGCACGGGACCTGGACCAAGCTCTGGAGCACCTCAAGCCTGTCAGTGTCATCAAAGGCCACCCTGCCTGGCTTGGGGAGGCAGGCATCTTCCGAAGCTGTGGTGGGGAGAGAATGCAGATCTGCTTGCCTGTCATTCCCCACCCCCTCCTGCGACCTTGCAAAATGACTAGTCCCTATTCTCCTCAGAACTCTTAAGAATTCTATAAATCGCAACCACCACTTTGCTTAAAGTGATCAGGGAACTGAGGTTGTAACTTTGCAGTGTCTGGGTCCCTGATAAGTACTCAATAAATATTCGTTGAAGAGTGATTGAA